>NC_137111.1:37720663-38223050 GCF_949357685.1 Gobio gobio | reverse complement strand
ATAATTTCCATAATGAACAACGCAATCTACTAAGAGCAGCGTAAATTAGCGTCTGGTTTAAGAGATGCTTTTTTTTGGGGGATAAATGATTATACCAGTAAATTGACTAGCGCAAACCTTAGTAAATCACCTTGCATGATTCATTTAAATACTCTCCTCCCATACATTTAGCATCTGAAAGGGAAACAAGTGCATATGCAATAAGGTCAGGCGCAAAAATAACCCTGGCCATGCCTTTTCAGCGCTAACTTTTCACTGTGTGTCTTTAGTAAATCCTGACAGTAGTTTTTAACACAAAACGAGGGTTTGTTAGTAAATGGCCCTAAATTTTTTTTTAAGCTTTTCAGGCGAGCATTGCATTTGGTCTTTTAGTTGGTTTACAGTTTTTCTGACATAATTAACCCACTCTCATGTTGTTCCAAAACAGTATTACTTTCTTATATTTTGAAGACTCTTCACGCAGGTCTTTTTCCATAAAATGAAAAATGTTGTAGTGTCCCTGACCATCAATCTCCAAAAATGAATATTGATTATATTTTGGTAAGTTCATCACACTGAGCTATCGTACGGTTTCAAAATACTTCACACATATCATATCTATCTCTTTTATGAGACTCTTATGATGTTTTTTTGTCATTTTTGAAGCTTTTGTCACTATGAACTCTTTGTTTGGAAAAGACACGTGAAGATTGTTCCGTCTACCTACAGAAGAAATAAAGTCATACAGGTTTAGAAAGACATGATGACAGAATTGACATTTTTGGAAGTATCCCTTCAGATACAGACAGTTAATTAATATCACTCAATGAGATGGTGGAAAGTTGGCCGTTCTCAGCCCTTTTTGCTGAGCATTTTCTGGGTTGTTTACTCCATTCTGTATACAGCTGCATCTTCTTTGAAAAACTTCATAACATGGTGACGTGTCATGGCGAGGCGCTTGCACTGCTTTTCACCGGTGGAGGCCCTATCTTTGCTTATCTTTTGTCATTTCCCGTACAGTGTGACAGCTGTATGAGAATAGCCGAGGGTCCTCAAGCCCTCTTCTAGCTCCATCCCTCATTTTCCCAATAATCCACAGCTGCTAGTGTGCTCCCAAGAGCCAGACAGGCCTATTTTAGTCAACTGCCAATGGGAGTTCATCCCTCAGGACCCTTTGCTTTGGAATATGCATGTATGTATGTGTATTTATTCATGTGGTGAGAACCCTGGGCATCTAACCTCTGCTCTGATGTTCTGATCTGCAGCAAATGCGGCACACTTCCTCCAGAGAGCTGCTTCTTCAGTCTCATCTGCAGCACTGGATCCTTTATGGGTGAGTTGGCAATGTGCATCTCCCCCTTGCACTACTGTTCAAATGTTTAGGGTCCATAAGATTTTGTAATGTTTTGAAAGAAGTCTCTTCATTCTCGGTAAAAAGAGCAATGTGAAATATATTTAAAATTCAAAATAAATGTTTTCTATTTTAATATATTTTAAAATGTAATATATTCCTGTGATGGCATATTACTCCAGTCTTCAGTGTCACATGATCCTTCAGAAATCATCCTAATATGCTAATTTGGTGTTTAAGAAAGATTATCAACATTGAAAACATTGTCCTGCATACCTTTTTTGGGAAACCGTGGTGCATTTTTTTCCAGGAATCTTTGATCAATAGAAAAGTAAAAAAGAACAGCATTTGCTTGAAATAGAAATCTTTTGTAACATTGTAAATGTCTGTCAATTTTAGCATTCTTGCTAAATAAAGTGTTAATATCTTTAAAAAAAAAAATCTGACCCCAAACTTTTAAACATTAAAGGGTTAGTTCACTCAAAAATGAAAATTAGCCCATGATTTACTCACCCTCAAGTCATCTTAGGTGTATATGAAACAAGTTTTAAACGCTCAAGCGCCATCATAAAACTTGCTGTGTCGGGCTGATTGGGATGCTCAAACATAGAGTGCAGTCTTTACATTTTTCAGGAAAATCAACCTGCAGATAGGATACTTACTGTATAGTTTTCTCTGCATTTTAAGCTAGGACAGGAGAACGTTTACATTTGCTAATTGCACACTTCACCTTTAAGCATCAACGTTTTCCCTCTCATTTACAACATTCCTGAACTTCATTTGGATTTTGGAATTTCAGATCAATCTGTAGTTCACTCCCCAGTAAATGATTCCCATCTGTAGCACAATGATTCACTGTCTGGGCAGCAATCAGCTCAGGAAACCACAGGCTTAGTGTTTGCGTATGTGTAATATCACTGCCACTGGTTGACGAACTATACAAGGCCAACTATCTTTAACATTACGGATGTGTTTATGTTCACTGATGTCAGATTTTTAGGGGAAGACATTAGCATCTAAAAGCTGACGATACACACTGCTCATTCTCTAAACTTTCCCGGAAAAACTTTTGCGTGTCACTTTGATATTTCACAACTCAAGCTGGGTGGATATGTGTGTTCAAGCATTTTATAAAACTGAACGGTCAATGCAGTCACTGCACATTACCAAACGTTGTCATCAGACACCACGTGAGTCGCTGAGGATGAATCACATCACAGCAAAAACAATGACCAGAGGGCTATTTCAAGGCAGATAAACAAGAACAGAAATCCCTTAAAATACAAATGTTAATAGCTAACATTTTGATATTTGAGCTATATCGAATTACAAAACATTAGAACTGGCGAGTAATATCCATAGGACTTGCTCATGTCGCTCCCTGAACATAAATTCAGCTGTCGGTTACAGCAGAGTGCAAACTATATAGCAGGTCTGTGAAAAAAGAGAGAATCATTGGTTCAGCGTGACCTCTGACCTGAGCGTCTGGGCTTGGTGGCGGTGTCCATGCTGAGCGCTGAAGGGCTGTATTGTTGTGTTCAGTCCTCCACCCTGTGTAACTACAAGTGAGAGTGTTCTCCTGCTGGGAGACTCGTTCTCTGCCTGTTTGCACAAGGAAATTACCGTTGTTCATTCAACAATACAAGAAAGTTGCATTTTGTGTTCTTTTTTGAAAGCGTGTCTTGTATAACTCGACTATCAAACAATACCTCCTCGTTTGCTACGTGATTTATTGCATCACAGTTCCTGGACAATAGGATCTCGATGCAGTTGTTTACACTAAAAAGTTTATAAAACGCAATGCACACCTGCCAAAAAAAATGCATGCCGACTGTTCGATCAAGGGTAACCGTCAGTTCCCCAGGGCTGCATTGTTTTCTCGTGGCTTATATAATACTCGGTGTTCCCGAATCTGAGCTTTCAAGAGCTCTTTTTGAAGTCAGCATGGCACTAGAGGAAACATCTCTCAGCAGTGTAGCGCTCTAACAGAAGGGAAACAGGGTGGAGAGAGTTCACAGCAGGAACTGACTGAAGCTAGTTTAGGCTCCCGAGGACCTTGTGACAGGGCAGTTGTTTACTTTTATCTCCTGTTTTTTGTTCTCTTGAGGGAATGCTGGACCAAAGTGAAAACCCGTGATCCGTAAATACACAGGTGTCGTCTCGCTAATGTGTTTGGGCTGCGGTATTTCCGCCACATTTCACCCCTTACGAACTGGAACCTTCTCTGTGAATACACAGAAATTAGGCGAGATTGCGTGACTGAGATACTGTATGAGCGCTGATTTAGAGTTTTTGTGTCATCCTCATACAATATTCCTCACAAGCTATAGTACTTTTCACATCTCACTGCACATTAAGGGGTTTTCAATGGACTCTTGGCGAATGAGTCTCTGTTCTGTGAGACTTTTAAATCAGCATTGTTATTGTTAACAACCGTTTTTGTTTACTGAAAAAAAACCCCCTAATATTTGTAAATACTATAAATGTATATAAATCCTACTAAAATAACACTGGTTGGAATAACAGAAAGATGAAATAAAGAAACTAGTTTGAAATTAAATCTGTCTGCAAACCTTCAAATTTTAAGGCTTTTTTTCTTTTTAAAACGGCTTTATAAAGCTATCATTCAACGTTTGGCTTTACAAACTTTATTTTTCCAAATTATTTATAATTGTATATATTTATTTAAATTAATTTCAATTCTACTTACTTTCATTCAGTTCTGCATCCCTCAATTCCAATTCAATTTAGTTTTGAATGGTGCACAACCAGTTTGCAAGCGCAAGTCTGGCATTCATAGGGTTCTCACTCTGTCATGTTGATGCTAGCCCAATGCTAGCTCAAGGCCTATTACTCATCTTGACCTTGCAAAATCCAAAATACATAGCTTAAAGGGGACCTATTATGCACCTTTTTACAAAATGTAAAATAAGTGATTATAAATAAAAGATCTATTAAAGGTCCCGTTTTTCGTGTTTTTTTGAAGCTTTGATTGTGTTTACAGTGTGCAATATAACATGTGTTCATGTTTCGCGTGTAAAAAAACACAGTATTTTTCACACAATTTACTTATCTGTATACCGCTGTTTTCACTGTCCTCAAAACGGCTTGAAAGATTTCCCTGTTCTATGAAGTCCCTCCTTCAGAAACACGTAACGAGTTCTGATTGTGCCAGCGGTTCCCGTGTTGTGATTCGACAGCAGCTTAGCGCACGCAGAGCGCACGTTACCGGAAAGGTCACGCCTCTTACCATAACAGGGATGCATGCGCTCAATGATCTCTAAGTACAGCGTCGCTGGGAAAGCCAAACAAAGGTGACTTGACTCCGGGATGAAAATAACAGCGTCTCGACGACATGGCGACAAACAAACTATACAAACGCAACCGAACGCAACACTTCCTCTTATCCACGCGGGAGCAACAAGACCACGCCCCCTTTTTCGCGTACTCTTGTGGGCGGAGGTTAGTCGACAAACTGCTCTACTGACGTAATTAAAGCAGGATGTACATGGATGTAGTCCCAACCAGCCGTTCGATGTAGGCTTTGAAAGGGAACTTCTGTTAAATAAAATATCTCGCTTGGCATTGAACTTTGAGCTTTATAATTTTACAGGTATTATATATGCTCTAACAGCAACATTACACACTAACTAAAGTTTGAAAAATGGGATCACGAAGAACAGGACCTTTAATACCCCACTGATAATTTTTTATATTGCATGTTAAAATTGCTACTTGTGAGCAAAAATGCACTATTTTTGTGTGTGTTCCTTTAAATGCAAATGAGCTGGTGCTCCTGGGCCCCTTTCAAGGAGGAGCTTCAAGACCTCATGCTCCAGCATAACAGCAACAACAAAACAGGACAATATCACGCACTAAAAATGTCGGATACGGTCAGTAGTGGTGTTCAGTCATCTGTCATCTTACTGTACTGTGCATAATAAATGCACATTTATAAATTACACACGGTGAGCATGGCGGGATAAAAATAACAACATAGTTTTGGTCTTCAGGTGCCTTAATGTGCTATCAGAAATTTCACAATTCACACTTCTGAAGTGACTTTTATTGTCAACTTCAAAGGGCGTTCGTGTGCAATTTTTAACTAGGAAATCGTATTTACGATAATTCTGATGTGAAGACAAATTCCAACAATTTGGAAGGACTCACAACATATGACGTTATACTTACTTTGTCTGGATCTGAAGTCTGCGCACAAAGCGTTGGTATTGACCCATCTTTCACAATCAACCTTTTTGAAAATCTAGCGTAGGAAAGCCCCTTGTTTGTGTAACAGTCCGGCCCAAAATGATTGCCGCAAGCGTATAAGACCTTAGTGATTTTCTTCGGGGAAATTCCTTTGAAAATGAAATTTAACCACAATGTCCTCAGGGACTCAGATGGTGGGAGTCTATTGAGACTCTTATGTGCATTGGTACATATCAAAACACAGCACTTGTAATGCCTTTTTGGAGCAGACATTGTACAACTCCAGCTGCTAGAGTGAGGAAACAGAAATGGTGGACTTTGTGCTTCTCACTTAGGGCTGTGTCTATGCTAATAGGGCAGATCGTCACCGGCTGTGGGCAGGGCTTCTTCCTACAACAACGTCATTGTAGGTGGGAATCTGAATCAGCTTATTTGAAGAGACTGCTTTTGATTTATGGGAATTATTAAAAAAAATTGTCAGTGGATTTTACCATTATAGGCTGGTTATTCTCACACAATGCCGACACACATCGGTGTTCAAACACCTTATAAAAGTGATTTTTGCATAATAGGTCCCCTTTGAAAGAGGTACATTTTCAGGCTAAACATTGCCATACATGTAGAGTGAGTTTGATTGGCATTGAACATAGCTTTATTTATCTGTGAAGTATCGTGATAGTTACACAGCATAAATAATAATTGTACATGTCCAATGGACACCATGTGTTTCTGAGGCCCCAGTCTTGTGTTTTGCATTCTGAGGCCAAGAGCATATTTCCAGGAAACCATGCTTACAAACACACCTACACACAAACATATACGCAGGCAGTTGGAAAGACCTTTTTCTGAACTTTTGTCGGGCTTTCGTTACATCCTGCATTTAGGGAATCTGGGGTGGTGCAGAGCACAAGAAGTTAAAGTCAGCGGTAAGCAAGTATATTTAGCTATTTGCAGATTGCTGTGTATGCTGAATTCCCATTGTTTCCTGTGCCCGTATCAACTGAGGGCCCATTCATGAGGGAAACGGCTACAGTAGATGCTTGGGAAGGAAGACATCAGCTGACCGTGTAGTCTAATGCAGTAAACAACCATTACGGTCCACATTTTCTGTTGCTGACTCTTGTGGCGTTTCAGCTGGATTTTATTAAACAGAGTTAATTTCCTTCACCTGCAGACATGTTGTTTGTTTTTCCACGCTCGTAACTTCTCCTACACCGTGCTGTAGAACATCTTAAATTAGTTGCTACCACAAAAGTTACATATAGCTTCTTGTATGTAAAATTTGTTTCTTGCTCAAATGACCAGCATGGATGGGAACCATGTTGTGTTTTGGGGGCTCTTGATCTAGCTTAACTAGCAAGACTTTCTTAATCAACCACCTTTCCCAATGATGGTTGACCAGCATCATAAGTTACTGGTTATCAACATGGCTATAGTGGTCCGTAAGCAAGACCAGCTCTAACCAGCTTTTTTTTTTTTTTTAAATGCTGGTCCTTCCTACAGTGTTTCTGTACTTTATGTGAATGTGTCACGATAGACATAATGGTGACTCAGAAGAAAATCTAGGAACGTTCTGGTAGGCGGATTGGGCTGAGAAAGGAGGGGTGGTTTATTGTCTGTCCCCCCAACTCTTTGCCACTCCAACGGGCCACATCTGCCCCAGTCAGTTTTCATTAAGCATTAACCCAGCAGTAAAACAGTTGAGCAGATTGCAGCAGCTTGATTTACGTTAGAGATCTCACCATGAAGCCCCTCTTTTATCCGCTCTCTTCTCATCTTTACACATTGCCTGCCTCTTTAGACTTTTCAGGAAAACAATGAATATTTTCTATAAATAAATACTGGAACTGGTTGTTTTGTCAAAGTGAGTCTGACTGGTTTGGAGATAAGTAAAGAGATTATTCTGCTTCCATCTCTTTTGTTATGTCACACTAACATAGTAAGATAATGTACTGTGTGTCATCAAGACATATTTATACAAACTTCTGATAAAACAACCTAAAAAAGAGCGAATTAACTTGTTACAGAACTTCAGATGATACCTAAAGCTGAATTTTGAATTATTAAAAAAAATTACAGTATGTGGGTATGCGCTACCCTTCGAAAGTTTGGGGGCAAGTACAGTTTTTGGTTAAAGAAGTTAATACTTTTATTGAGCAAGGACACATAAAAGTGATAATACAATAAGTGACAGTTTATAATGTTACAAAAGATAGTTATTTAAAAAATAAAAATGCTGTTCTTTTAAACCCACTGTTCATCAAAGAATCCTGAAAAACACTGTATTGCAATGACAAAACTATTAAGCAGCAGAAATGTTTTCACTATTGAAAATAATAAGTAATTTTTTGAGCACCAAATAAACATATTAGAATGATTTCTGAAGGATCATTTGGAGTAATGTCTGCTGAAAAAAAAATATTTAAAAAATTGAGTGTATAACATGTAAACCTTGAAGGAACTTTGGTGTCTGCCATATATGATCATAAATATGAACTCATATTCTTTAGAAATCTTTAAAAAATACAACAACTGCTATATGTTGTTATAACATTTAAAAGGGAATATCTTAGTAACTGTTGCAAACTGTTTTTTTATTTCAAGACTGCTAATCTTTTGCCGTTAGGGGAAAAAAGTTATGTAATTTATTTAAAAAAATGGTAACACTTTAGTTTATGGTCCAATTCTCACTATACCTTATTCTGCACAACCGTATTTTACATCCTTCCAGTAACTAAACTTAAATAACAAACTATTAATAAGCAGTAATTAGGAGTTTATTGAGGCAAAAGTCATAGTTAATAGTTGGTTAATAGTGAGAATTGGACCCTAATCTAAAGTGTGACAAAAAAAACCAAAAAAACATATTCAGTGTAATTACATTTAAGTTTTTATTTGTGTTTATTAATTGTTTGTAATGCACATTTTTAATAGTGGTATTTCTCTCTGTCTCTTCCCACTCTCAGTGATGGTGATTGTGTTACTACGCTATGCCCATGTGATAGAGAAGCACCAGAACTGTGTGTTAAATACAGCAAGTCTTTCCACTGGATGGATCTGTGCTGCAGGACTCATCATGGTCGGCAACTTCCAGGTACAGCTTACATAAACCGTACTATCTTACTCATCTCAAAAACTGCTCCACAGCAGCCCAGATTTCTTCAGGGTTGGTTTGAACATATGACAACAGAAGAGGAAATATTTTAAGGTCATAAGAAACATAAATTCATTTCAGTGTGTCCAAACCTTGTTGTGTTGTGTTTGCGAGTAAATCTTAGCATGCAATTGAGTGTATGTGTATATCAGACTGTTTGGATAATTATTTCTTGCGAATACCTGTGTCATCCGTGCATGAGTGATACTTTACTCCCGTTCTACCTCGGATCCTCCTCCACAGTGTTTAGATGAAAGGCAGACTCCATAAACCCTCTGATGCGGAGCCACAAGCTCCTTCGAGCCCTGTGAAACCAACATCCTTTACCTTTATTCATGAATCGGTGTGAGCCCTTGGCGACAGCGTCTTTGCAGGTTGATATGTTTGGACATTTGGCCGAGTGCCCAGACTGCTAGCGAATGGGGAGGTCAGCCAATGAGGGCATCACAGGTTTTTATGGGCTGGTTGCCATAGAGAAAGAGGGGGGAGGCAAACCTTTCTCTTGATAATATAAGCACCCAGATCTTAACTATGTACTCATCAGAAGCAATGCATAACCCTATGTGTGTGTGTGTGCAGGAGAGAGCACAGGTTCAGACTTGTTTGTCTATCCCTCACTAAAGCAGTCTGTATTAATGTTAACTTTCATAGGCAAGTGTTATAAAAGAGGCACAAACCTTCGTCCTTGCAGCATTATGAACTTAATTCATCTTATCAGCAATTTTGTTATTCACTTAGTTATTTTGGTTTTGCTTCCTTGCATATTTGAAATGTTTTGAAATCAAGCAAAGCTACTCCCTTGAATTTCTTTTAAGCTTAGTCAGCTAGCTGGCCATTGAAACATTTTAGCTTTTTACGTCCTGAGATGGTTCAGGATGGACTGACCTTACAAATGGCCCCATCCGCTTGTACTTTAAAAATAAGGAGGATATGATGAACAGATTTCATTTAGACATTTATTTACATATAAACATTGATCAACACATATACCAGTGGTGTGCGGTGGTGTTTTAAAATGAGGTGGCAAAGTCTTAAAATTTCCGTTCAGACTGATCTTTTTTTCTCTTCTCGTTTTGTGAAGTGACATTAAAAGGTAATGAAAATAAATAAATTAATTAAAATTTAAAATTTAAATAGATGTGTCAAAGAAAAACGGGCAAGGCTGTGACATGCAACAAAACAAAGGAAGCGGGCCCTTGAAATTCTGGTGGCTAAACTTCAGAAGAAATGGGGTTTAACTTACAAGTTGGTGTACAAAGTATCCCACATTGATGCATTTGTAGCCAGTGGGATCTTCAGTTTTCAGGTTTGAGTGTTATTTGAGTGTTACATTTTATCTGATTGTTCTCTTCTTTTTTTGTTTTCTTTATGTATTCATCTCCCACATCTATTGAATCCTTTTTTGTGTTTTATAAATGGTTGTTTTGCCCTACATAAAACACGAAAACTTTTTTACCTGTTAGAATTAGTTTTCAGGCAGATGCTAAGATAATAGTGTCTAATAGTGTCTATAAATGAGCATGAAAAGTAAATATATATATATATAAAAGTGTCCTCCACACAATGTTCTCACCTTTTTTACCCCTGACCCGTTTGCATCCCTGTTTGTAATAGTCTATTTATTTTTAGCATTCATCAAACTTGTACACATTTGTCACATAGACACAGGCACAAAGATGTACCTTTAATTTCCCCAAGCTGATTGCTCACTAAAACCCCCACAGTCATAATGTTTTCAGGCCATTTCAAGTTTGATTTTGATGTGACAAAGCGGTGATATCTAAGTGGCTGAGTTTACTTTTTAATTAGTCTTCCCATTTACGCCATCTTCATCCAGGTCGATTCCAGAATGCGCACGTAAACACGAGGCGGGATTTATTGCATGAACCAATCATATCCAATTATAACCGATCGTATCCAATCATAGCGCGATGGAAACATTCCCTCCTCTCACATGACTTTCCCCCATTCATTCTCAGTTACCCCCCTCTAAAACCACCACCCTCTTTAGTCAATGGGGAAGAGGAGACATGCCTCCCTCTGTAACTTCACCTGTGGTTGTCACTGTTGGACACTGTTACTTTTCAAAAATGTGTGACTTACATGGTTACATTTTGTAATATTTGCAATGTTTTATTTTTGACACTGCCTCCCTTGCCCCTGGCACGTACATACAGTAGAGCACATCAAATATGATAAATGGAAGCTCAAACTTGCTTGATGCGCAAAAACCTCATTGGTTCTTGCGGAAGCTCAAACATTCTTAAACAGTTTGATTTATATGGATTACTTTTACCATCCCTTTACAAACTTTTTGAAGCATCAACATTTTTGGTTGTGTGGACTTGGAGAGGGACAGAAATCTCAGATTTAATTAAAAATACCTTAATTTGTGTTTCAAAGAAGAACAAAAGTATTATGGGTTTGGAACAACATGAGTGTGTGTAACTGATGACTTGATTTTCATTTTTGAGTCTATCACTTTAACCAGAAAGATCATGACATCTGAGAAGCATCTCCAACTTAAACCCGCCTGGAACTTCATGGAAATTCATGCTGGTCGAACCTAATCTTTTCAGCAGGGAAGATGGCTTTAATGCCTCGCGTTAAGCCATTATAATGATACGAGGACCACCCGTGCTGTGTGGAGCTACATTGTGTACTGAGCAGAGAGATCCATGTTTGGGTCGCACATGTGAGGTCTGTAGTCCATTAGGTCACGTTTGCCAGGCCCCTCCCCACTTTGCTCTGCTGTTTTCTTCCATCTGTAGTCTGGAGCTGGTCAAAAAACAAAACAGCAGTCTGCTCCTGTAGTCCCTCCCTTCAACTATGTTTGTGTAAGGAAAATGTGTATGGAAAGTTCCTGCCCACCGCTTGCCACATTGTGCTCCAGTCAGGCCTTCATTAAGATGAGCAAAAAGGTTACAGGGGATGCTGTTTGCCAAATAAAACTCCCTTGACATCAGAAGAATAAAAGCTAAGTTGCAGTAGTGACTTGTTTTTAACTGGATTGTACAGAATATGTTAAAGACCCCATTAAATCAAAAGGAGAGTTTTGTGACTTTTAGTCTTCGAGGCCATCTGTATGCTAGTGTGTTCCTTAATGTTGACTAAATTTAGCAGATATACACTTACATTAAAAACCTTGAGGTCAGTAAGATTTTAATGCATTTAAAGTTTCCCATGGCATGTATTTTTTTTAATAGTTTAATGTTTCCTGAGGTGTACTTATATTATTAGTATAATTTTTACATCATAAAATGTCATAATTTAGAAATAAAAGGCATTTTTCTATCCTGATTTTAGCCTTCTGGCTTGAATGCTTTGAAGGGGTGTGTCTGCTGTGAGACTTCTGTGTAAACGCCCACTGTTGTGATTGGCTGACATCTTTGCATTTGAAATGCATATTACATGTGTACTCGAATACTTTTACTATGTTTTTTTACTATTACAACTGTGGAGATTAACGGATCGAGAAAGTGTTGATAAGAGCATTATATTTAGTTCCGTTTCAAGTGTACTCTCGTATTGCAAATATGTTATACATTTGTTAGCAGGAGACACAGAACTCGGTTTACACCTATTGCCATTTCTAGCCACTGGGGGACCATAGACAGGCTAGGGGAACTCGTATTAATATAAAAAAAACCTCATAAAGTGATATTTTCATGCCATGGGACCTTTAAGGCCAAGACACACCATTGGGCCGTTTTTGAGCATTGGTTGGCTTAGTTTTTAAAGTGTGTTCCGCATCGTTGGCTCTAGTTGGACATTGTCAGGGTTTTTGGTGCCAATTTAGCATGTTGAATCCGTTGGTGAAAGAGAACTCTGATTGGCTGTTCAGTTTAGTGAACGAGTCCATGCATGAGAATAAAAGCGAAAGTGATGAAAGTGAGCAAAGAAGTCAAGACGGCACAGATAGAAGGCTGTTTTAAGTCATCTTAGCTGAGTGTTCGAATGCATGAATGTATTCATAATACATGAGCCAACAGGAATGAAGAATGTGATCAGCGTGAAAAAATGTTAAGCAAGCACTACTTTGTTTACTGTTTGTATATCTGGAGTCCTGGTTTTAGTTTTCCTTTTTTTAATGACGAAAATAGACTATTGATATCTGCTGATATAGACTCAGGAGCAGAACACACATGCTAGTTGACAGTCGCCTTTAGTGCTTTTGGTGTGTTCAAGTGCATCTTTTTGGCTGAGATGCAGCTGACACAAGGCGACAACACAGTCAGCTTTCATTGCCATTAGTTCAATGACGTCTACTTGGTGTGTCCCAGGCTTTATGCTCACCAAGGCTGCATTTATTTGCTCAAAAATACAATAAATTGGTTTTCTATTTATATAAATTTTAAAATATAATTTACTCTAGTCTTCAGTGTCACATGATCCTTTCTAATCATTCTAATATGCTGATTTGGTGCTCAAGAAACATTTCTTATCATTGTTGAAAACTGTTGTGCTGCTTAAAGGGATAGTTCACCCAAAAATTAAAATTCTGTCATCATTTACTCACCCTCAAGTTGTTCTAAACCTGTATGAGTTTCTTTGTTCTGCTGAACACAAAAGAAGATACACTCACCTAAAGGATTATTAGGAACACCATACTAATACTTTGTTTGACCCCTTTTCGCCTTCAGAACTGCCTTAATTCTATGTGGCATTGATTCAACAAGGTGCTGAAAGCATTCTTTAGAAATGTTGGCCCATATTGATAGGATGGCATCTTGCAGTTGATGGAGATTTGTGGGATGCACATCCAGGGCACGAAGCTCCCGTTCCTCCACATCCCAAAGATGCTCTATTGGGTTGAGATCTGGTGACTGTGGGGGCCATTTTAGTACAGTGAACTTATTGTCATGTTCAAGAAACCAATTTGAAATGATTCGAGCTTTGTGACATGGTGCATTATCCTGCTGGAAGTAGCCATCAGAGGATGGGTACATGGGGGTCATAAAGGGATGGACATGGTCAGAAACAATGCTCAGGTAGGCCGTGGCATTTAAACGATGCCCAATTGGCACTAAGGGGCCTAAAGTGTGCTAAGAAAACATCCCCCACACCATTACACCACCACCACCAGCCTGCACAGTGGTAACAAGGCATGATGGATCCATGTTCTCATTCTGTTTACGCCAAATTCTGACTCTACCATCTGAATGTCTCAACAGAAATCGAGACTCATCAGACCAGGCAACATTTTTCCAGTCTTCAACTGTCCAATTTTGGTGAGCTCGTGCAAATTGTAGCCTCTTTTTCCTATTTGTAGTGGAGATGAGTGGTACCCGGTGGGGTCTTCTGCTGTTGTAGCCCATCCGCCTCAAGGTTGTGCGTGTTGTGGCTTCACAAATGCTTTGCTGCATACCTCGGTTGTAACGAGTGGTTATTTCAGTCAAAGTTGCTCTTCTGTCAGCTTGAATCAGTCGGCCCATTCTCCTCTGACCTCTAGCATCAACAAGGTATTTTCGCCCACAGGACTGCCGCATACTGGATGTTTTTCCCTTTTCACACCATTCTTTGTAAACCCTAGAAATGGTTGTGCGTGAAAATCCCAATAACTGAGCAGATTGTGAAATACTCAGACCGGCCCGTCTGGCACCAACAACCATGCCACGCTCAAAATTGCTTAAATCACCTTTCTTTCCCATTCTGACATTCAGTTTGGAGTTCAGGAGATTGTCTTGACCAGGACCACACCCCTAAATGCATTGAAGCAACTGCCATGTGATTGGTTGATTAGATAATTGCATTAATGAGAAATTGAACAGGTGTTCCTAATAATCCTTTAGGTGAGTGTATTTTGAAGAATGTTTGTAACCAAGCAGAGAGAGCAACCATTGACTACCATAGTAGGGGAAAAATACTATGGTAGTCAATGGTTGCTCTATCTGCTTTGTTACAAACATTCTTCAAAATATCTTCTTTTGTGTTCAGCAGAACAAAGAAACTCATACAGGTTTGGAACAACTTGAGGGTGAGTAAATGATGAAAGAATTTTCATTTTTGGGTGAACTATCCCTTTAATATTTTTGTGGAAACCCTGATACATTTTTCCCCTTTGATGAATAGACACTTTAAAATAACAATTTTTTTTATTTGAAATAGAAATCTTTTCTAGCATTATAAATGTGTTACTGTCACTTTTGGTCAATTTAATGCATCCTTGTTGGAAAAAAAAGGCCTTTTGTCTTTTGGGAAAATGTATAGTTTTTTGGAAAAAACAGACCAAAAATATTGATGACTCATCCTGCACTACACTGTAGCATCTCAAATAATGGTTAATGACTGTGATGTAACAAACGTATTTTAGTTTCAAACCCAGCAAAATGTCCTACTTCTAGTTTCATTAGGACATATGGCAACACAGGAAAGAACACTGCACTTGTAAAGCGACTTCATGGGGTCTTAAAAATCGTGAAGTGGTATTTGCAAATTATTTAACTTTCTTAATGTGAAATATTTCCAAGTGAATGGAACATTTAACAAGAAAAATGTGTAGTATGAGACTTTGTGATTTTACCCATCAGAAATTGATTGGATTGTGAAATGTTCCAATGGAACCAGGTGCTTGGAGGGAAGACGTTTTTTTAAAACCGACTTAAGTACAGATGATTGAATTGTCTTGATTGCAATACAATCCAGCCTTTCAGTAGTTTGTTTTTTAACCTTTTTATGGTGACATTTTGAAAATCTACACGTACTTGTTCCATTCCCATCACCAACGTTGAATACCAAAATAGGCACTTTCGTTTGGAAAGAAAAAGGAATTGCTCCATCCTTCCTGTTTTCTATGAAATGGAGGGAAGGTTACTGGAAATGTGGGTGAATGAGTCATGGTGCACCATGTGCTGTGCGTACGGAGTACAGAGCTTCCATGATCTGACAGACAGGAGAGGCGGGAATGAGCACGTGGCCCGAACGCCACATCTGCACCTCATCAGCGGGCCTGCCTGCCCTTCTGGCGCTTTCCATCGCTGTGGTGTAGGATGACAAGGGCGCCAGCAGACTCTCATTATTACCATCAGAAAAAAGGGAAGTCACGTTATGTAACTCTGGCTGCGCTGTTTCAGTTTTCCAGATTTGATAGAACTTGATCGTCCTGTTGGTTTAAGTTTAGTTTCGGAATGATGTGGTGTGTTTCTACAAAACTAGATTGCAAAGAACAAAGCTTTTTGGAGTGTGTCCTGTTTTGATAGGTACAGGTGTGTGGCCACCCGCTTCCAGCAAACCTGTCTGAGCTTGCTGAAAGAGCTGCTCTACTTAGCTGCCTTGTGTTTCTTAATAAGCTCAAGCCCTATTCAAACGAGTCTAGTTTTCCTTAAAATTTTCCTTAAAGTTGTACTTTTTCATTGTAAATCTTAACCAAATCAAATGTTTTTCTCACATAACCATGGTAAAAAATGACATCGCAAATTAGCTACAGTTTTTAGGAGTCTTCTGAGAAATCAAGTTTGATCAGGAACGTCTGTGATGTCCACAACATTTCCTGTCATTTATTTTGACCTTTGTTGATTTATGCAACTAAAACGAAATTTCTTGTTGCGCTGCCTGGTACAGCTTTCAACTTTCTGGGTAAAATAATACTTGGTGGTACTTTTTGCAGTCTACCCTCCTGAAAAATCCAGCATTGCTGAGGCCTGTTGCATGAAGCTGGGGGGTATTCCCGAAAACAAGGTTAACTTACCGTCACATATACCTTGAACTCTCGTTGATTAACCCAAATCTTGCTTACGTGTCCGTAAACGTGTCCGTAAGTAAGTTCGGACAACCCAGGGTATGTTCCCGGTTAACACACAAAGCATTCTCAACAGAGCGACGAATCGACGATTCACCATGGAAACAAACGCTAAGAAAAAGCATGCCATTCTAGTTCCTTCTTCTTCTTTTGTTTAATGCCGATTTACATAACCAACTTAGTGCATTCCGGAGCGGGTTATGTTCAGAGAGTGAGTTGCTATGGCTATTTACATACCCTGAAAGTTACCTCTGTTTTTGGAACTGAAAGTTGAGGTTATCCGCTTACTTACACTTAAACATACCCAGGTGTGGCACATAACCAGCTTTCTGGAATACCCCCCTGGTTGAACAAACTCTGAGTTTCAGAGTAGGTTAAGAGTTGACAAAACCATACAAGTCCAACCTGGTTCAGATCAGGTTCAGTGGGCTCACAACTCTCTGTACAAACATTCTCTGTCAACTCTGTCAACTGAAAATTTCCTGATATTTTACTCACCCCCCATCTCATCCAAGATGTTCATATATTTCTTTCTTCAGTCGAAAAGAAATAATTTTTTTGAGGAAAACTTTCCAGGATTTTTCTCCACATCATAGACTTACATGGCAACCAAAATGTTGAAGGTCCAAATCAATGCAATTTAAAAGGGCTTTGAAGGGCTTTAGCGGCTCTGCTCGATCCGAATAGGGTCTTATCTAGAGAAACGATCATCATTAAATTAAAAAAAAACAAAAAAAAAAACTTTTTGACCTAAATTACTCATCTTGTGCTGCTCTGCGACGTGTAACGGATTGCGCAATCACGTCCGAAAGGTCAGACGTAGCCCCAAGCCACCGTGTGAAGACTAATACAAACGCCCTTTACATACGCCCTTTTTTTTCTTTAACTTCATAATCATCCGACATTGTTGTTTTACCTTTTTGTTTTGGCTAAAGGACGTTTGACTTAGTCTTTGCACGAGCACGTAAACATGGGGGCGGTACTTCTGCCTACGTCTAGCATGACCTTTCCGACGTGATTTTGCAATCCTTGGCACGCAATTTAGGTTAAAAAGTATATTCTTTTTTTTGAAAATGACCGATAGTTTAGCTAGATAAGGCCCTATTCCTCGTCTGGGATCGCGCAGAGCCTCTGAAGCCCTTTTCAACTGCATTGATTTGGACCTTCAACATTTTGGTTGCCATGGAAGTCTATGATGTTGAGAAAAATCCTGGAATGTTGTCCTCAAAAAACTTAATTTCTTTTCGACTGAAGAAAGAAAGACATGAACATCATGGATGACATGGGGGTGAGTAAAATATCAGGAAATTTTCATTTTGAAGTGAACTAATCCTTTAAAGTGTGACACATGCAGCGAACAGCCAATCACACGGAACATGAGAGAGTGTCAGTTTAATTCACTTCTCTTTTGAATATTGAGAGATAGTTATGAAAAATGTCATGAATTTAAATGCATGTACAAGGCAGGAATAAACACTTTTGCTGCAGCGAAAGTTTGAGAAGGTGAAAGAAAATGTATGACTACTGTATATCAATGATGCAAGTGAATCAACTAAAACTAAATCATTTATATACAGGGTCACAAAGAGCTCAAAAGTAAACATGCAAGCTTAATCCGTTCAAAAGCTTTATATATTAAAGAGTTTATTTATATGTATATATTTCTATTAAATTAAATGCAATGTTTAATATAAAATGTCAATTCATATAATAATTATATTAATATATTATATGAATTATACTTAATTATAATTCATATAATATAAATGTAATAAATAATTAGCAGCAAAAGTTGGGCAGTTTTGTCTCAAAAAAAATAATTCACTATAAACTGCTTTAATTTGGAGAAAGACATGTAGGGGGAGTGGTTTTATTGTATCAGATATATGTATATATGTCATTTTGCTCACAGATGATTGGTCCAGTTTTGGTAAACCAATTCACCATCTTGAGCCCGAAAAAACAGATTGCTCAAATTTACCAGGGTAGAAACTGAAACCGGTTTCATGCAAAAGGCCTCTGCTTAAACCCTGCCCCATTCTTACAGTTGCATTCAGATCTGCCTCCATCTAATCTACAACCAATAGAACCAAAATCATTTTTCAATAATCTGTTTTACTATGATGTACGCCGCAATACGGAAAAAAGATCTGTTGCTACGTGTTACATTGCGACTTTGTCCTATCCTTACTTGCACGTGGAATATAATGTGTATAAGTGTTGTTTATTTCAGACCACATTTTTTAATAATCCCAATCTCATTTGATTAATGCTTAAGTGAGAGTTTCTGAGAACTACTAGAGTTCCTGTAAGCATGTGTGCATGTTTTTATAGGTGATTGTAAGTGTTTTAAGTTTATATGTGTGCTTGTTGGTCCTCCTGTAAACATTTAGCTACAGCCAAACTTTCTTGCTCCGAATTTGACTGGATGAATCATCCTGGTTAAGTGAAGCATGGTGCTCTTCCTGTGTTAGACTGTTTAAGTGCGCTTCGTTGTGTGTGTTCTGTGCATAGAGTTTCTCGCTTGCTCTTGGTCCTGAAGGTCTGACAGCTACAGCCTGCCAAAGCAAACTGTACTAGATTCCTTCTGCCAGCTTGTGAAGATCTTTTCTTCTGCATTCCCAGAGCAGAGAAAGGGGCCCCTGAAGGAAAAGATACGCATGGACATGATGAATGAAATGCCTATTTTAGATTCCATTGCTTATTATTAGGCCTCTCAGTAATTTAGTGTGATTTATTTAAAAAAAAATTATAAAATCATGCCCCCCCCCCCCCGACTAAATAATTATTTTGCCGCTGTCAGAGCAAATCAAGTCACAGGACACTTTTCTATTCAATAACTGAACACAAAGTTCAAAGTTGAACTACTTTAACTTCTCACAGCATCTTAAAGAGGACTGATTATGCTTTTTCACATTTTCACACTTTCTCTCAGGTTATAAAGTTACAAAGCACAAAGTCCACTCCAATGGGAGTCTTGAGTTTGCACAATATTCCTCATTTAAGTAATTCCCGCACAAGGCATAAGCAAAAAAAAAAAAAGGGGCGAGGCCTGGTTGAGTTGTTGCATTAGTACTGTGAAACTCAGTTATGGTAAGGAGAGCATTATTTCTGAAACACTTGAAGCGGTTGACCAATCACAACACATGGTCCAGCCAACCAATCAGAGCACATTGCGCTTTTCGGAAGGAGTGGCTTCAAAGACAGAGGAACTAAACGGAGCGTTAATGACAGACTGGGAAGAGAGTTGCTGCAACGATATAAAATATGTGAAAAGTAATGTTTTTTTGAACATTCAAGCATTAAGACCTACTCTATTAGACCCCCAAAACAAAATCAAGACTCTGTAAAGGGGCATAATATGGCCTCTTTAAAAACAGGATAACCATTGCCTGAGATGCTGAAAAACAGCAAGACCTGACTTGAATTTTAATAATTATTCGGATATTGTGTAATTCGATTAAGATTTATTTTTGACAGCCCTGTTTATTATATGCTGTCAAACTCTTAAACATGTCTTTATTGTTCTTAAATCACTGTCTGCAAAAATGGAGAGACAGAGAAAGCTCATTTCTGGAGGGCAGGCATTCAACCACATGTTAAAGCAAGTCCATATGAGAGAAGCTCCTCTCTCTCGCTAATTTGACAGCCCAAGGTTTTAGTTTAGAAAATAACCAGCTTCTATACTTTTGCAACTGTGGTTAGCTGAGGGGCTTCATTTTTTAAAGACGTGTGCATAATGATCCTAAATGTGAACACACGCCAGTTTCCGAATAGATTCCTATGTTCCAACATTCAAATAAAATCTCTTTATAAATCGCAGTTCATCGCAAATTCTAGCACAAAGTGCATCATATCCAACCCACAGAACACCCACAAATATCTCGTTATGGTTCAGATGTATAACACTCATCATCAATGGGCAAAAGTAAATCCAAACGCGCTCTCTGAAAATGTATGTGTGGTAGGCATGGCCTAAACAAGATATTTGATGTATGCTTAATTTCACGATAAGTTTGAGATGAATAGCTTATCGTGAAATTAAGCATGTATCAATTATCTTGTTTAACACTTTTTTGTCATCATTTGCTATATCCAGCAAAATAAACAATCATATTTAAGAGGGTGATTCTTGCAAAACTGTATTTTCAGCTTTTTAAAATGTAAATGTAGGTGTTTTTCCCCAAAAAGGACATTTTGGAGACTCCAAAAAGACACCGAATAACCAAATGATAACTGCAAGAAAATGCTGCTATTTTCACTCAGTGTAGATAGCATCTATTGCTAATTACTAGGGGTGTAACGATTCGTTTTAACAACGATACGATTCATATCACGATTTGAGGTTGTCGATACGATTCAAGGACGATATTGGTTCATTTAGAACGATACGATCCGAAACGATTCAGTGACTTGAAATCGATTCAGTAACTTTTTAGCCAAAAATTGTGTGACTGAAATAAATATCTGGATACTGGTCAGTGCAGGTGAAGTTTCCTAGATTCCTGTTGTTTCTTGTAAGGGAATCTGGTATATCAATTAATTATGGATATAAACAAACAAGTAAACAACAATTAATGGCAAATGCATTCAAATTTTATTTGAATAAAGTGCAACCAACAGTTTAGGTTGAATTAACAGGAAGTTAACCTTTTCTGCTCTCATTTTCAATATTCAATACATTTTCAATAAAAGCACAGTAAGTGCAACCAACATTTCAACAGTAGGTTAACCTGCTACTTCTGCTTTTGTTTTCCAACATAAAAATATTACAATATTAATATCAAAAATAAAGTGCAACTAACTTCTCTTCAGGTTTAATTAATAGTAGGTTTACCTGCTACTTTTGCTGTTGTTTTTCAACATTAAAACAATACAAATACAATATTAATATCAAAAATAAAGTGCAACTAACTTCTCTTCAGGTTTAAAGGGGTCATAGAATGACATTTTTGTACAAGTTAATATGATTCTTTAGTGTCTAAATGAAAAGTTTGTAATATACTTTAATTACAAATTCTCATTAGTATTGTAAGAAAACACTCATTTTACCTGGTCAAACCCAGCTCAGTTTTCAGCAAGTCATTTCAGTGTATGTGACTTTAAATGATAATGAGCTTTGCTCACCCCGCCCCTCTGCTCTGTGGGGCGTTCGGTCGACCCGACACAACACCACAACACACGTGGAGTGTTGCCTTGACAACATTTGAGGGTATATTTTCGAGAAATAATGGCAACGGGAGTCTCTGAGGACACATCTGAGCAACATTATCAATTTGAACCGGAGTCGGACCAGGAACAGATGACGAACCCATCGAAGTTCGAACAGGACATTTCTGAATGGTTGGTTAACGTCATGTCACTTTGATCTATCTTTGTACTGGCAGAGTAGCGTAGTTGCTATGTGTTTACTGATGTGTTAGTTCATTGACAGATTGATGTTATGTTATAAGATTTTTTTTTTTACATTACTTCTTAATCAGTAACAGACACCGTTATAAACCATGTACAAAAGTAAGCTTAGTGTAGTGTTACCACGTAAACTTTATCACCCGAGTACACAGTTTGTAATAACAAACATAACGCGTTGTTCATTATAAACGTGGGATTATGAATTATATTGAGAACGTCATACACAGAAAGCATGCCGTAATGTAACTTACCCTGTAAACTTTAGCCTCATTCGTCGTGAAGCGTGCAAGCGATTTGCAAAGATTAATATAAAGGTTAATAAAACGTTACACTCACATCTTCCTGAGGTGCAGCAGGAACACGATCCTTTTTTCAAGAGCAGCTTATTAGCAAAACCTGCTTTATACTGACGCTCGTTTATAAAGCAGTCTGCTGAGAAATGATTCGCGCAAACATTGACGTTGATCGGGGGGAATATTCCCTTCTAAAACAAAACTCAGCAGCCACTGGGTCTTCAGCAGTTCGGATTTAGGAACATCAAAATGACTGCTGTGTTCGTTATTACACCCAAGAACACAACACCACAATCGCTTAGACGCCTTTCTGCTCCAGCGTATCAACAATGGCGGATTGATGACAGCTCGCTCGGGGCGGGTCTGTGTTGAAACGCTGCTGTCAATCAACAATCTTAGGAGGGGCGTACACCGTGTAACGTCACACGATCAGACGGCTTGATTTGAGACAGGGGAAAATATATAAGGAGATTAAAAAAAAACACTGGATGTATTTTTATCATTATAGGATGGTTGTGTACAGGCACTGCCAACACACATTTCCATATAATCAACTTGTAAAAGTGCATGTACCATTCTATGACCCCTTTAATTAATAGTAGGTTTACCTGCTACTTTTGCTGTTGTTTTTCAACATTAAAACAATACAAATACAATATTAATATCAAAAATAAAGTGCAACCAAAATTTCTTCAGGTTGAATAAACTGGCTGAACCTGCTACTACTCTCAGTTTAATAAACAAACAACATTTAACAAAAGATAAAATGTAACCAACTACTCTTCAATGACTCTACATATTTCTTTTTCAAAAATATCACCATGATCTGACCTCAGAACACTTCTCTGTGCGTTCACTATGTCGCCAGCAGTATTAAAAGCTCGCTCTGCAGGCGCACTGGTGTCAGGAATGCACAGGTAACAAGCAAGGGTTGAAAGTACAGGTAGCTCTTTCTCTTGGTGGCTTGATAATTTCTCGCTCGTTGGCTTCTCCTCTGCCATGCGCCATGCTATGTTTTGTTTTCTCAAGCCCCGTTCACACCGCCAGCGACACGCAGCGACAAAGCGACACAATCCCATTCATTTCAATGAGCGCTGCTGCTGGTGCGTTGCGATGATGTCACAGATAGGCAGACTGAATCGAGTAACGTTTAACGCCTTTATCATTAAAAGTGCTAAGAAAAAACATCCATATAAAGTCTGACGTGCTTAAATCCAATACGTTATTTCCTATGATCGATACAATCGATTGATTACCTTTTAAAACGATGTTAGATCGATATATGTCGTCCGGAAGGCCAACTTGCCGAGCACAGATCGATGTAGTTAGATCATAGGAAAATAAATCGATACATCGATGTAGTACATGAATCGTTACACCCCTACTAATTACGCTTAGTACAAAGAAAATACTTTGGTGCTATTTATACTATTGCTATTTGCACTTTGTGTAACTAGCCGCTGCCATAACATTATCTTCTAGGAAATCATTCATATAATAGTTTTAAAAAGCGATGTATGTATACATTTTCATAAACAATGTTGATTTGATTGAATTACTGGTATATGAGCACCAAAAGGTTTGTAGGCATGCTCTTCAGTTGCCATGCGCATAAGAACATTTTCACGTCATTTATAAATCCTGATTTGTTCTTCACTTTTGACATTGGCTAAAATCCATGGCATTTAGGATCAAATCCGATAATACATGTTTTATAACTGAGGCCCCATGTGTTTGCCTGGATTTCTTTGGACTTAGTAACTGCTCTCTTAACTCAGGTGTTCACTAGGTGAAATGAGTGGCCTTAATTTTGTCTGTGCAGATTAATACATCAAGTGTATTTCCATAGACAGGTCAAATGATCACAGTCTCATCCATTGTGCCTGTTTCCCACATGACTGGGAAGCTTTTGATGGCTTCGACCCCTGTCCTTAAACCTGAGATGCCCATAACATACCTTTGCACATTACAGAGCTGAGCACCTTGTCCTAATGACAGTGCGACTAAAGCACAAGGAACAGCAGCTCAGTATTTAGACAGTAGTGAAGGGGATGTCTTCGCCTTAGGGAAACATACAGGATATCATTTGCTGAGATAATCAGTAGTTCGCTGACAAAGCCTGGAGTTGATTTATGGTTTCTAAAGTTCCTCCTGCAACATTTGATACTTTGCTTTTGTTTGTGTGACAAAAAAAAGTAAAAGAATAAATAACATGAAGTTATTGAAAGGGATAGATTGAGGGACAATGACATTTTATCTATCTATCTATCTATCTATCTATCTATCTATCTATCTATCTATCTATCTATCTATCTATCTATCTATCTATCTATCTATCTATCTATCTATCTATCTATCTATCTATCTATCTATCTATCTGTCTATCTGTCTGTCTGTCTGTCTGTCTGTCTGTCTGTCTGTCTGTCTGTCTGTCTGTCTGTCTGTCTGTCTGTCTGTCTGTCTGTCTGTCTGTCTGTCTGTCTGTCTGTCTATCTATCTATCTATCTATCTATCTATCTATCTGTCTGTCTGTCTGTCTATCTCTCTGGCTCTATCTCTCTGGCTCTATCTATCTGTCTGTCTGTCTGTCTATCTATCTATCTATCTATCTATCTATCTATCTATCTATCTATCTATCTGTCTGTCTGTCTGTCTGTCTGTCTGTCTGTCTGTCTGTCTGTCTGTCTGTCTATCTCTCTGGCTCTATCTCTCTGGCTCTATCTATCTATCTATCTATCTATCTATCTATCTATCTATCTATCTATCTATCTATCTATCTATCTATCTATCTATCTATCTATCTATCTATCTATCTATCTATCTATCTATCTATCTATCTGTCTGTCTGTCTGTCTGTCTGTCTGTCTGTCTGTCTGTCTGTCTGTCTGTCTGTCTGTCTGTCTGTCTGTCTGTCTGTCTGTCTGTCTGTCTGTCTGTCTGTCTGTCTATATATCTGTCTATATATCTGTCTATATATCTGTCTATATATCTGTCTGTCTGTCTCTCTGTCTCTATCTATCTATTTATCTATCTATCTATCTATCTATCTATCTATCTATCTATCTATCTATCTATCTATCTATCTATCTATCTATCTATCTATCTATCTATCTATCTATCTATCTATCTATCTATCTATCTATCTATCTGTCTGTCTGTCTGTCTGTCTGTCTGTCTGTCTGTCTGTCTGTCTGTCTGTCTGTCTGTCTGTCTGTCTGTCTGTCTGTCTGTCTGTCTGTCTGTCTGTCTGTCTGTCTGTCTGTCTGTCTGTCTGTCTGTCTGAAAATTCAGCTTTGCCATCACAGGAATAAATTACATTTTAAAACATATTACAGTTTTTCTCAGTCGCTTTGGTACATTTCTCAGATCAGAATTGAAATTCTCAAAGCTACCTGTTCAATCTTAACATCATTGTGTCACTTGTGCACATCAAAAAAGCAGTTTCTCATTTCTTTGAACAAGTTGCAAATGCTTGTGTACATCCATGCAAATGATTATGTACAATTCTCTGCTGTTTCCTACATTATCAGTTGCTTATGTCATGTTGATCAAAATGTATTATAATGGGTCTCTGTTGAATAGTCTCGCCCCACACAACATTTAGGCATTAGTTCATAGCACAAGTCTTTACATGCTAAATGGTTGAACAAGTTGTCATAAAATGTCAAGCATATTTCTATACATTTCCGTTAGACGTTCGTATTTCTACTTTTGTTTTTCTGGGGGGTTTTTTCTTAGTGCTATACTGTGCTGTCTTTTCCTTTCTGTATCGCAATGACATGGTCTGTCAACAAATTACAGTACAAACAGTAAAAGCATAAATGTGAATCTTGTCCAGTCTCTTGCATTCAAACTCCCACATACACTAAGGTGTAACCTACAATTTACAATAATTGTCATCAAAATTTTAGCCATACTTACATCAGAACATCCCTCCAGAGTACAGTTACTGTATATTGACAACATGACTAAGCAATTTGACTGTCTTATTCATACACAATGACACAAGGACTTGTCATTCTGATGGCACTGACATGTTCATTGACACAGATATTTACTTTTGAGAGATGAACTAAGGATTTTGAGCAAGAGACTGGCTTTTGCAGGTAATCCATGGTGTTTTGCTATTTTTACGGATTGTTTTGAGAAATGGACTTACTGTTTTGCAAATGTCGAGGATGATTCGAGAAATGTACCAAAGCGACTGAGGAAAAACTGTAAAATAGAAAACAGTTATTTTAAATTGTAATATGTCTCAATATTACCGTTTTACTGTATTTTTGACCAAAGAAATGCAGCCTTGGTGAGCATAAGGGACTTCTTTAAAAAAAAACAGGATAATTACTAATATTATAGTCAATATTATAGTAGCGCGAGTGATTTGGACTGATATCATCCTCCAGGTATTACAGACCTTGGATTGTGTGGTATTCATAGTAGAGTTGCTGTGGCCGATTGTTGTGGGTGCACTGCTGCTCTCTGCTGGTGGTGACAATCTGGCTCAGGAGTTGGATGTGATGTGGCATTGTGAACTCCCTTTTCTCTGCCTTCAGCACTGAGTCCATACACACACCACACAGTCATGTGTGGCAGGCACAGCAAAGTTTGCAGCTATAAAAGAGAAAATTCTGCATAAACAGCGATTTTATTGTGTTTCCCAATATGTTACATGAGCTTTTTGGGAGTGTGATTTTGTAACTGACCAGATCCGTTTACTTAGTGAACTGATTTTTTTTCTCTGATATTTTTAATCCAGCCGTCATTGTTTCAAGTACAAAAATGTGTTGAATGTACTTATGTTTGCGAACCTATTGTGAGCAAATAATATTTATAAAACGAGTAAACACTGATAACAGATTTTGTCTATAAAATATGCTGACATGTGTTTTCAATAGGAGTTTAATGTGTTGCAATCACTCATTTTTTGTGTGGTTTTAATTTGTCCTTCCTAAACTGATGCTAGTTTGTACTGAACAGTTAGGGCTCTGAAAAACTATGATTTTCCACAGCTGGGAAAAATGAAAATGAAATTTCCAAGAGATGTGGCTATTTTTAGAAAGGAAAATACACTCCAAAATGTTGCTTGTGGTTTTTCCATTTCAAATAAAAAATGCAGAACTTTTTTTCCTTAATGGGGACCATGGATCACCCACGCACCCTCCCTCCCACCCACACACACACATGTTGTGTTTTCATGTTTTATGGGAAACTTCCATAGACATAATGATGTTTATACTGTTTCTATCCCCTTACACTAACCCTAAACCTACCCATCACAGAAAACTTTTACATTTTCAAAAAACATCACTTAGTATGATTTATAAGCTGCTTTCCTCATGGGAACCAAAAATGTAGGGATCCATCTTCCCACATTTTTGTGGGGATATTTTGTGCCCATAATGTCGGGTTTACCAGGACACACCCACACACTTCTTCCCCAGTATCTGACATCTGTAGTTTTGATTGGTGAATTAGTACTCACTTTTTCCTGTCGTTGTGTTTCTCACAGGTGGATAATGCCAAGGTTCTTCACTATGTTGGAGCAGGGGTGGCCTTCCCCACCAGTATGCTGTTTGTGTGTCTGCAGTCTGCGCTGACCTACCGCCTGGCAAAGACTCAGGGAGAATATAATATGGGTCATTTGCGCCTCTTTATGACCCTGCTGGCTTTTGTAGCCCTGGTGCTTAGTATCCTTTACAGTATCACTCATCTATATTGATATTATATTACCTATTCATATTAGGGCTGTCAATCAATTAAGATTAGGCTGTCACAAAATTCGATTTTCATGGTAGCGCTTTACAACACGGTCTCATTTGTTAACATTAGTTAATAACATGAATTAACAATGGGCAATCTATTTTACCAGCATTTATTAATCTTTGTCAATGTTAGTTCAATCATGACAACTCTCAGAATAGTTGTAGCATGTTATTGAATATGGCAATGTTAATGTTTTTGACGCGCTACGCTGCTGCTGTAGATTATTGCTGTGGCTGCTGCAGTGCATGTATGGACTTTCTACTGCTAATAGATACACAGACACACTGCTGTGAGCATGTAAGATATCCTGCTGCTGCACAAATGGACATCCATGAATCCCGTAGCATGGAGGGTTTCAGAGTTTGATTGCAAATCTGCAGTGTAAAGTAATTTAATAGTTTCCCCACACTTGGGATGCATTAATTTTAACAGCATTAATCTGTATCTTTTAATGTTTCAGTGGTCAGGATAAGTTTAGCCTTTTTCTCAGATCTCACATATTCCCAGAATGTTTGAATATCTCATAGTATTCAGCTTTTAGGCTTTGTTCTGCTTTTCATTCTCAGTCATTGAGTTCATGCATGTTCTAAATGTAATGCAGACAGGCCTGAGCATGAGTTTACAGTGTTCACTATGATTCCTTAACGAAACTTTCCTCAGGCGGGGTGTTTTTTGTCCAGGAAAGTTTTGTCCTGCAACATGCATCAGCCATTTTCGAGTGGGTCTTCTGTGTCATTATTATGCTGTTTTACGGGACATTCGCTTTTGAATTCGCTGGAATATCTAGTGACACAATGATGGTGCTGGCCCGAGGGCAATCGCTACGGTCTGCAAGCCGAGACCACAAAATGGAGTCTCTTGGTGGAGCCAGTCAGCACCAGCCTGAGAGCCTTTCTATACTGTAGCTTCAGTGTCCTGTCTCTCTCAAACACTACAACTGCAGAAGGAAAGGAACAGAAACTGGACCTGGCTCTCGTACAACTGGCTTACCTTTGCCAAAAAAAAAAAAATCCAGCTCAAATTTTGCACATTTTTGAGAGACTTCACTCTCTGGGGACCTTTCGAATCCAACAGCTTCCATGCTGGGAAAAACAGAGTTCATTGCCTGGATGTGTTGGAGTTTCCATTATTTTAAGTTTCTGTGTAACTTGGATAAAGGACCTACAGACTGCTAGTTGGCTACACTATCTACATCCATTGGTGAAACCAGAGGAACGCTAAACCAAAGCCTTCTGCAAGCATTTTAACATGGTGCCTCAAAACAAAGGTTATTGTGCCAATTCCAGACATTGCAAGACAATGAATCCAAAAATGCTGATGTTTTCTGTGCCTTGAGTTGTTTTCAAAGGCAGAGATGGTTAAATCATATATTTTATTGTTGCATATCTCTGCTGTCTGGAACGTCTTGTTCAGAAGATTGTCATTACCAGCGTGCCTTATACTGAAAACCAAATACTGATATTTAATAGACCTGTATGTCGATAGCTGTACATAGCATCTGAAAACTGCCTTGTATATATGAGGCATGCATTTTTTTCATATGCAGCAAAAGTTTATGCTAACAGCTACAGTTATGTGATAAAGAAAGGACACCCTATCGCATTCCATGGTTTTCCCGTATCAGGACGAGATACAAAATCATCTGGTCCTTGGCAGGTCTTAAAATCTGCTGTCAACACGGTGCGATGTCATGCGTCGTTGTTCATCCGAGGTTTTATTTTCTGAATTTTCAGACCTGCCAAGGACCAGATGATTTTTTTTGTGTGAAGTCCTGATACTGAAATCCATGGAATTCAATAGGGTATCCTTTCTTTTTCACATGACTGTATAAACAGTTAAGCTGAACGAGATCAGCAAAAACCTCTCGCAAAACAGGCGCATAAGCTTATCAAATTAAGTCACCAGTAATTGGTGCCATTCTAGAAGTCATGTTAGAAGCAATGAGTATTGCTGTACATTGTGACCAAATGTAATTGAGAAGAGCACTAGTTTGTTTGAGGTCTGTGTGTTCATAAGGTTCCCTTTCTCTGTCACTGTGGAATTGTGTTGATTTAAGGTTTGTTACGAGGAAACGTCTTGAGTTTTCTCAGAGGCTCCCCTTTAAGGTAAAGAATGACTAGTTTATGTGTTCACAGATGTACAGTAGTTCCGTGTGAGCAGTGTTTGCAGACAAAATGACATGCAGCAGGACTGCAAGATCATAATTGTTTTTGTTTGTTTCGGAGGGAAAAAACAGATAAAGCTTGGTTTACATTGGTCATATGTTTTCATACTACCAGCATGACAAAAAATCATATGGTTCGTTAATCATTATCAAGGGAGTTCTGTCATTTCTTTTGTCAGGAAAAGAGCCATACGCACCACCATCTGATGCTACTAGTGCCGTCCTGAAAACGTCTTTCGTGTCATTTCAGTTTAATAATTCTCAACGCTCAGGAATTTCAGATCTGTCTCTTGACACAAATTTTCCTTCTGTGTTCAAGACTGCATTGATCAACCAAATATGAGTAAAAGTTTTACCATTTCAGTTAGAGCATTTCCATTTATGTAGCCAGTGATCTTTATTTTGTTTCAATTCCATTATCTTGTAAAGGGGACTGGGTTAACCCCATTTGGTTTAATTTGATGTTTAAACCATTATCTCATGTACCTCAGAAATATATTGCTTAAAGGAATATAAATATATATATATATATACAAAATATTTATTTTCCTTGGAAGTCAAAAGAAATTTGAGGAATCATTACGCAGCTCTATTCCACACTATGAAAATTCATAGAAGTGAGAACCAAGTAGCTCATAAGATTTATTTGGTGTATTTCAAGCCTTCTGAAGCCATACAATTGCATTCTGGGTGAATTTGACGTTATTTCACTGTTAATCTTCCCCTTTGCTGAAGCTGTGAAATCTCATTTGCATCAGCATTCAAAATCAAAAATGCCATGATTGATGCATCATTCCTTCAGTGGCATCAAATGAGATTTGAGCGATGAAGAATAGGGGAAGACTTAAATTGCATTTTTCCCCTCCCATTTCATAAGGCTTCAGAAGACATGGAATATAGCACACAGGTCACACTACAGAACACTTTTTTGTGCTTTTTAGAGCTTACATAAACTGAATTTTTGAAGTTACAAGCAAAGAACAAGCAAAAAAAATTATGTTCCACAGGAAAAAGAGGTCACCATGAGCGAGAGTAGAAAATTATAGAAATGTCATTTTGGACTGTTCCATTAAAAAGGTTCAAAGCGTTACTTTTCTGTGTTACCTTTTGCCTTGACTTGTGTTCTTCCATGTATTATCTATTAGTTTGCTTAAAAAGCGTACTGCTGCAAACCTGCTGTCTACATTCAACGAGACTCTGCCACTATCAGCATTTAATGACATGCTGCAAAAGAAAAAAAAAACCCTAATGTGCCTTTGTTTCAACCAAAGATTGGCTCACGCATTGGAGAAATGTTTAGTTTCTTGGCAGAATGAGTTTGATTGTGCTGTAAATTTGCCTTAAAGTGTATGGAAATAAAGCAGAATCAAACATTACTCTCATTTTCTCTCTCTCTGTGAATGAGCAATGAACTTTGCTTAAGTCATGTTGACAATGTCGCACAATTCCTGTTAGTGGTCAGTGGTCACCGTGGCCTTTGAGTTTGCTCAAACATTGAATTTGGTTGTTCTTGTTTGACTTGTCAGGTGTTTTGCTTCAAATTTAGGTGACCTATTGCAAAACTGCGTATATAGGCTAGTAAACATATTATTTGTGCATTTTAAACTTCAATGTGCAACATTATGACAATTATCGGTTGGCATATCAACCAATCATTCGTTGTGCTTAAAGACGTGACACTGGACAAATATGAAGAATTTTCCACACTTTAATTATTCACAATTATTTACATGTCAGATCTTAAATTCAATCTTAAAGACAAACGCTAAAAATCTGAAAGAAAACCGTAATGATACGATGGTTTACAGTATTTTAAGGATTAATGCCTTTGTTGAACAGATGAGATTACACAGTGGCTTCCACACACATCTCAAGTGTGCAACATAATCTGGCTTTGTTCATAGCTGAAGTACATACACATGCTCACTCTCCAGTGGTGACAATCAATGTAAGACCAGCACAGGATCTGTACTTGTAAACAACAATATTCTCATATTAATATCCCCCTGCCATTATCCAACAATGAGATGATGCAGTCAAAAATGAAGCATGAAAAGCAAATCCTCTTATGGTGCGAGAAAAAGGCACACAAATTAGACCCTTTTAAGACTGTATAAGTACATGATGAGAGGAATATGATTCTCAGATCGCAGAACATGTAAAAAGCTTATAGCTTGCAATGGTCCACAATTTCATGTCTCCTCACAACACGCTGCTGTAACTCTAGCAGTTTACAGCCACAATGGAAAAAGCTATGAAATGGGTCAAGACAGAGAAAAAGAAATTACAATGTAGAAAAACTGAAAAATGATTTGAAACACATAAAGTTGGGGGAAATAATGAGTCTAGTCAAGCCAGTAGTTATGTTTACATCCACCTGTTTTAATGCAAATTTTGGGATACTGCATAAAAAACGCCGAGTAAATACGCCAAGATGTGCACGAATTTTAAAAAAATGTGCATAAAAACATACGCGCTCAATTAAGGCGGAATATTTCACCCCGGAAATAAGACATGCGCATAAACTACGATGGAAACACATTTACCGAATAAATCCCTCGATGCCTCAACAGAACAGATCATGAGATGTGAAAGATGGCGGAGAGGTATGTTTAGAAGGATGATGAGGCTCGAACATTCTTAAACATCATTTTTGAAAAATAAGTAATAATTTTTTTTTGATGGAAAACAAATTCTGTCACCAAAATGGTTAAGTATTACCTCCCAGAACACACGGTAGTGTTTTCAAACACCAGACATCCGCTTTCGAACGCAAGTGTTTGTGAGGCACAAGTTAGGGTATTTTTGGTATTTACATGACAACGATGTACTAAAAATTGAAAAGTTTTTCACGTACAGGCGACAACGTTGTCAAAACTAGCCCTGTTCACACGAGTCCGCGAAAACGACTAAAAACGCTGTATTCTGCTGCCTGGCGATGTTACTTTGTAAAGAAACCATAGATTATACACAACGAAAGAAACACATAGCCTAATCGCATGCGCATAACGTCTTGTTTCCACAAATTCCTATTTTTGTAGTTTACACGGAGACAATGACAGTATCTTTTTCAAAAACCTGCATTTTGAATCTCATTTTCAAAAGCTTGCATTTTCAGGTCCCCAAAACGCTGTTGTCGTGTAAATGAACGGCCAAAACGCAAAAAGAAGTTGAGTTTTTAGTTGAAAACGGTGTCATTTAAACGGCCCCTAATTTATGATGTACGAAAAAAGAGCCACAGTGGCTTCTCCCAGCAACTTCCATTTTTTATTACAGATAGGCCTATTTTGCACCAATTTCCCAGGAAGTGATTATTTTCTTCTCACAAACACATGGGATGGAAACGGTGCTTTATTTGCAGGTGTTTTATCTGATTTTCCAATTTTCACACAAGTTAAAAGTGCAGTAGGCCTATGTAATATTGACAGCTAGTGGTTGAAATGGGCACTGCAGTCCAAATTTAAAAACATTGCAGTTATTTCTCCAACAGCACCTTTAAATTCACAACTTTAGGTGGAAACATACACTCTCAGAAACAATGTGCAGCTTGTCACTTGAGCAGTAGGCCTACCCTTAAAAACACAACTTTCTACCTTATCAACCCCTAAACGGTTCAAAGTAGTACCTCATGGTACGTCTTGCTAATATGCACCTTTTAGGGTACAGTCGGTACAACGTGTCCTTTTAAGGGTACTGCCCCAGTAAAAACCTGTTGTACCACTAAAGGTAACATTTGTTACACATTTTTTTCTGAGAGTGTACAAGTGTTGCTGCTGAGAGAGTAGAGTAATGTGTTGATAGCATCACAGATGAGTCACAGTATTTACATTTTTCAGGTAACTGATTACTTAAAGTTGTCTCTATATGCCAACCTAAAAATGACACAATTCAGCTTTAAGGAATGATTGATTGTCATGGGTGTTGATGTGGTGAGGGATCTTTTCTCGACAGATTTCTAAATAAAAGACTGGATTTAATTTCTCAGTCATGACATTTACAGTATATTCATCTAATCTGAAATGTAGTGTATGCCAGAGGAGAACCAAAATCAGCTGGGAGAGGAGCACGGAAGGAAAGAGCGACTGAATGACTGAAGGTAGGGCTTGCACGCCTCTCTCTTTAAACCTTGAGATTCTTGGCCATCTCCCAGGGGAAATCTGATCGGCCGAAATGACCGTAGCAGGCTGTGCTCTGGTAGATGGGCCTCTTCAGGTTCAGGTCCCTGTTAGTGGAAATTAAGTTATTTAGCTTTTCACCAAACAGCCAACACCTGAATCTTACTTGAACCAAAACTGTACTTATTCAATATTTTACTACTATTGCACATGGAATTGAATTAATTTGAATGAAGAGACACTTAATTTAAAGTAGTACTGTCACAGACTAGGCTACATTGATGGTAGCAGTACTCCCTCTGGAGGAAACATTGGGAAATGCCATGCTTTATATATATATCACTATGTAAACAGAACAGGATTGTAGTCGGAGTAAATCTTACTTTTTTTATTTATAAGATATTCGTTATATTACAACTTTAGATCTGCACAAAATGGCAAGAAAGAACAAGTAATCTTGCACTAAATGATGTGCTAGTCAGAATGTGTAAGTCATGTTGTGACTAGCCTATGCCCTTTCCATATACAAAGCATTAAAACAATAAATGACTAAAGCGTAAGGAATTCACAATATTGTATTACAATAGTGTACTGATTGTAGTGTTATTTTAAGAGCTTAGGTTTTCACAAGAACCGTTTCCACATGTTTTGTTTGTTAAATGTTGATCTGTTTAAAATAATAATAAAAATGGTTTAATTTTGCACTCTCTCATCAACTAAAATGTTATTTTCATCGACTAAACGTAGATGATGTTTTAACATTACACAGTCTTCGTATAGATACTGTAAAATGAAATTCAAGGACTTTAAGGATAACTTTTTTTGTTTTTCCAAGGACTTCAATTAGAGAGCTCACCTATCAAACAATATCTTTATTATCTTTCAAATTCTAAAAAAAGGTGAAAAGCTTTATCAAGTACTTGGAAATATATGAGCATTATCATCACGCTCACAGCCATGTGAAATGGCATATCTATATCAGATGGGCTGCAGTGTGAAAATACGTCTGTATTTGTGTTTTTCCGAAAAATATTAAACTACTTTTATACTGTTTTTCAATATTTCAAGCAAATAAATATGCTATGTTTTCAAGGGTTTTTTTTTCAGGACTTTAATCACTTTGTACGAACCTTGATTACATGGCATTTATTGCTCAAAATACAATATCTGAGAATAACCCTTTATTCCCCCTCATTTTAGCCAATCCTTAACTGAATCATGCTAATAATTTGCCTCCATATTAACCCACCCACACATAGTACCGAACTTAACCATTTGCTTTTTAAAGCTGAAAAACATAAAATGTTGGTTTATTTTCCTCAAGTGAAAGAACATAACATATTATAACATATTAACATAACATATTATCATAAGAACATATTATCTTATTAATTGTTTACCTAACAATGACACCTGGTCGGAGGTCAAAGTTCTTGTTGACAATGTGTAGCAACTCCTTCTCTGGTTTTTCCGATGAGCCGTAGGTGAAGAGGGAGATTGAAAGAGGGTGGGCGACTCCAATGGCGTAAGACACCTACAGAACAAATTCGTTATTCATGACACCAGCTCATCCATTCCAGTTTTAAACCATATTGTTTTTTAACTTGTGAGATGTGATTGAGGACATTCATCTCACCTGAACCAGCACTCTTCTGCACAGTTTGGCCTTCACCAGAGACTTAGCCACCCAGCGTGCAGCATAGGCAGCAGAGCGGTCCACCTTGGTGTAGTCCTTTCCAGAGAAGGCCCCACCACCATGAGCCCCCCATCCACCATATGTGTCCACAATTATCTTCCTACCTGTAACACCAGCATCTCCCTGAAAAGCAAAGATTATTTTTTGGTTTAAGCAATAGTTCACCAAAAATGAAAACTTAAAATTAATATCTGATCCTCATGCCATTCCAAACCAGTTGGCAGTTAGAGAAAAGAGAGAATTTTGTGAAGAATCATGAAACAGCTCTTCACCTCTACTGAAGCTCGTGTCTAGTCTGCACTTGTGCCTAGTCTCAAAATGGAGCACCGTGTTTTGCTACAACAAATATGAGAACCGGTGCCGTTTTAGTGTCAATGATGCTGACACGACAGCTTTGACATATCGTAGGTGAATATTTTCAATTATTAATGATTTAAATTTGGCCTGTCCCTTACACAAATCTATCATATTGCTTGGAAGATAGAGCACAAGTCATATTGTTTTTTCATGATGATCTGTTGTTGCTCAAAAAAAGATTCAAAAAATGATACGGTTTGGGACGACATCTACCAATCATAACGCAGATGGTAAGATAGATGGAGTAGATCGAGTCCATCAACACCCCCAAAGCTTCCACAGTCCTATAGTTGGTCCTGGGTCGTGATTTCATTCAGTAACATTAGGCAGTTTTGATCGCGTTATTAAAATGCATTGTACATACAACATTTCAAACCATAGAAAGACAGAAGGTGCTCACCTGAGGCCCTCCGATGACAAAGCGCCCACTTGGCTGCAGATGGTAGACGGTCTTGTCGTCAAGATATTTTGCTGGCACCACAGCTTTGATGACCTTCTCCTTCAGAATACGCTTTTGCTCCTCCAGTGAAATGTAGTCGTCATGTTGGACGGAGATGACCACTGTGTGGACACGCAAAGGAATCACAGCGCCATTCTCCTGCTTGTAGTGCACAGTGACCTGGAGTTATGGAAAACATATAGGAAGACATCTGAAGTCACCATTTCAATTGACACGTGCAACATAGGGAATGTGACGAACTTTGGACATTTCCAGCTGTATGGTCTGAAAATGTCAGAACTCTAAAATAGACCAGAGGTTTCAGCTTCCTGTGAGCTGCCCAGCTTGAGTTGCTGGCATGCTCCTGAGATTGACGGGTGCACAGCCGTGTCCTCTGCCCCACTAAGAAAAGTAAGGATCGGGGGCCCTGGATGTCATGCTGGGGGTCATTTTCTTATAAGCGTTAAAAGAGACCGCCTCATGGTCACTATCTTGCTCAACAGCCGTCACACCTATTGGCCAATGTACTGGTTCAATGAACACTCGGCTGATAAGATAGCATGGTCAATGTCAGTCAGGGGCTCTGAACCTGCACATTGTAGCTCTGAAGACTCATAATTATATCAACTTGCAATTGTACGTGTGCAAAAAGACGAAACATTTCGCTCTAATATTGCTGACCTGAGTTTTTGAGTCTGGGCGGAGCCATGGGATGGTGCCATCCCGCCGCAGCTCGGCCATTTTGGAGTTGAGTTTGTGAGCGAGGACAATAGTGAGCGGCATGCACTCCTCTGTCTCATCAGTGGCGTAGCCAAACATGAGCCCCTAAAACACAACGGAAATGCAACATGAAGATGTTTATCACAAATGATGAGCTGAAACTCATTTTTACACTTCCATTGTGTTCGGACCTGGTCTCCAGCCCCAATATCTTCCTCATGTCTGTCAACATGGACGCCCTGCGCTATATCAGGAGACTGCTGCTCGAGAGCCACCAGAACATTGCAGGTTTTATAGTCAAAACCTGCACAGAGTGGAAGAATGCAAATTGGTGGATGAGTTGGTAAAGATCTGAAGTACCAATAATGATCAAAATACTGATGCTGACCTTTTTCGGAATTGTCGTAACCAATGTGTTTAATGGTGTCACGCACAACTTTCTGGTAGTCCACGTTGGCACGAGATGTGATCTCACCGCAGAGAAGTACCATACCCGTCTTACAAACAGTCTCTGATGATTAAAACAATCTTAATTAGTCAAACAACCCATGACAAAGGAAAATCTCCACTGTATAATTTATTGCCAGCTTGAATTTGCACATGGGGGATGTTATCCATTTAAATGCCTTTTAAACTTTAGGGATTGAAAGAGTGCAAGGAATGGTCACTCTATGACCGAACAAGAGTCGAGATAAGTGACCAACTGTTGGACTATGAACTTTCAAAGAATATTGACAGTCGTGTTTATACAGAAAGCCTTTACATGTTTATTTTGTTTGTGATTAAAAAGTTCACTCACCACAGGCCACTTTAGCATCCGGGTCCTGCTTCAAGTGTGCGTCAAGAACTGCGTCACTGATTTGGTCACAGATTTTATCTATTAACAAAATCAGACTATTATAAAAACCAAGTTATGTAATGGCTCAGATTAAGGTTCAAGTGTATGTTTTGGTGTTATAACACCAGAACGAGTTTTAATGTCTCCTATAGTAAGACAATATAGGAATCCCAACAAAGCAAAACCACAGCTGAGCAGCTGGAGGACAATACCAGTGGTCCTCTCCTTTCAGAATCATTCACTCAGTCTATATTTGGGCTGCTAGCTGAGGCAACAGCTTAGGTGAGTTACATCAGAAACTACGCTGTCCAAAACAACATCTCAGGTGATAATACAAGACAAACAAGTCAAATCTATGTGTCTGGAACATTATGAATCGATTTTCTGTGTCTTCCACATGCGCGCATATTGATTGATCTGCTGAAATATGTGCTGATGGGAGATGTTTAGCAAGACTCAAAACCAGACAGGTTAGTTTGCACTGTTGCAAAATCTGTCTAGGAGGAACCAGACTAAATGAGATTATGCATTTAGAGTCATTAAGAGTTATTACGTTTTCTGTAAAGCAGCTTTGTAATATTGGGAAAAGCACACTTGACATCTGGCATGACTTGATTTCAGGAGTGCAGCACATGTCTATAGCACTTTGGCCTTGAATCATGACATGAGAGAACCGCAATATGGTTGATAAGAAATGTGAGGTCTGGCAAGTTCCCACATGAAAACCAAAGCAAAATGTTTTGGTATACAGGGGAGCCAATGACTGACTTACTAGACAGCCATGGGATGGCAAATCATTCATCGCATCAGTAAGTTCACTTTTAAATAAACTGCATAGTAAATATGCAACTGAGAAAAGCCTCCCATGCAGTGATATGCTGTAATTTAACACCCCCTGTAAAAGTCATGACCCCTAATTGACTATTTTTGTCTACTACACTTTCACTCAATGAAATACCTACTGAGCTCATGGCACTATGGACGTATTGTTACCAAGATTGTTAATGAACCCTATTGAACTGTTGCCTAACCAGCTTACCACTTCTACAGTAATGCTATATGCTCCGAAGACTTGTCGAGGCAGGTGAATTAGTCTATAGCTGCATGTCTTTAGGGGTTTTCTCAATGCAAGTACACAGGTACCAAAACCATAAGCAGTGCAGCAGTTATATAGTACAAACTACAACATTTAAAAGCACATTTCTGAGAGTTTAATTTTAAAGGGAAAGATTGAAAATCACCTGGATGGCCTTCTCCCACAGACTCTGAGGTGAACATGAAGGATCCGTCATCATGAACGTCATTCGGTCCTTCCATGTTTGCCAGCAACTGAACAGATCTTCAAAATCAACAGGACAAAATAATCTATCAAAGGCTCAATAATTTCCCTCCAACTGTGGCAGAAGCAGGCCAAGTATGCGTATAGTCCGAGGATATAAAAGATAGAAAGAAAGAGAGGTTTGCTGATAGATCACTGACTGTATAACACACAACCTCGTCTCGAAGCAAGTTTGCCCCTATATATGGCAGAAAGAAAACACACACACTAAGCTTTACTCACTCTCTCACTCACAAACATACACACATACACACACACACGTGTCATGTGAACGAGTGGGGCAGACCATTCCAGGGGGTGTTGTTTGGGGGGAGGAGATTCAAACTTTCAGAAACTCTCTGTTAACCCCGTGTGTGCTCAGCTCTGTCATAGGAAGGTTTTTTGGGGGTGGGAGGACTGCTGTTGTCAATGGACACAGTAGACACTTGTGTGTGTTAGAAATCATCGTCATATCTTCCTTCTAATCCGTATCAGGGCTATAGTGCTTACAAATAGCCATGAGGGTGATTTACGATCAACTCTGCAGTTATGACAATTGATATCAGATCTGAAGAGGTGTAGTAAAGACTACTGCAGATGTGATTGGATACAGCACTCTTATTTGAAAAGGACATTTTTTGGGGTTGTGTAATAGATGCATTACAAAAACCTTTTGTGGTTTAACATAATTCCAAGACGTGTTGTGGGGATCTTTTTTAAATTTTGATCTGTCTGCTCAGACAGCTTATAATGTGTAACGTCTTTGTCATCTTCTAGGTTTGGATTAATATGTATCATGATATGCCCCCTTTTCATTGTTATTTTTCTTCTGTCAATATAAGATTGAAGATTTCGACATTCTCAAACAAAAGTCCCCTTTAAGCCCCATTTTCATGCTGCAGTGAAATGGGTCAAGCCAGGATGTAATCCATTGAATCAAAACATTGCAAAATAAATGTGAATATTTTCTCTCTATATTTTATTTAGCTGCTTTGTGATGGATGTCATACTTTCAAAATACTCAAGGAGCTGTTATTCATAAGGTTAATGGCTGATAAAGGCAAGTTTAATAGTTAATTGTTTATTGTCATTTAGTAGATGCTTACAAAACTTTTAGTACTGTAATTGCAGGGCCCTCCCTGAAATAACCCTATGCCTTTCTGTCAAAGGCACAATAGTGACAGGGCAGGATTGTGATCTTAGTTACTTTCCAGTTCTTTAGGCACCCCCACATGGGGTTAAACCTACAACATTTGTGTTTGCGCAGAAAAGACAAACAAAACCTATAGAAACCTATACAGGAATAACCTATATAACTTTACTGAACTGGCTGAAATGTGATGGTGGATTGCTTAGATCCTGAATAGTGGCTATCTTTGAATAGATTTGTTTAACATAAATGTTATAAAAGTGGAGAAATTTGGTGTTTCACATGGCGGTTGAATTATCGAGTGAACAAATAAGTCAATGAAGTGAGATGGTGAGACAAAAGTCAATTTCTTGTTGAACTCTCAACCTGAGACATGTGGCATATGAGATGAACTCTGAGAGAAAAATCAGATCATTAAATCCATTGACAATTTTTTCACCAGTGGAATTGAACAATTAAAGAAAAGTATTTTTAATCATTATTATTAAATTACAAAATGATTTATTGTTAAAAAAACACTTTTTTTTTCTTCTGAACAGTAGCATTGATTCCTCGTGGACAAACAGGTAAGCACGTGAGAACACACTTCATGGACTATGATCCTTTAGCTGTGAGTAGATGTGTGGTAGCTGTTCAGCAATGACCCAACAATCTTGTCTGAAAACAAACTTGACCAAACAAGGATCAGATAATTAAACGGATGCAAGCGGGGCTATAACATTGAATGGAAAGGTTCTATGGCTGTTTTCATAACTACAGATAAACAACCTTTATTTTTATTTATAATTTTTATATCATTTAATTTATATTTGTTAATCTCTCAATTAATTCAGGTGACTGAAACTAAAGATTCGTTTTTTTTTCTAATTTTAATTAACCTGGTTAAATTTTTAACATCATGGAACCTTTATAGCACAAAAGATTCTTTATAATAGAAACATTTTGTAGATTAAAATGTTCTTGACACTAAGAAAAAATGGAAATGGTGCTCACTGAAAGTCGTTGTCTATGCATCAGTGTAAAACCATGCATAGATACACATAGATACAAAGATACACATTTGTAGACTGTCCAGTTGTGATTTTGACCCCGTCCTCCAAATAGTTTTTTCAACTTGTTTAGTGTGGTGATGACCCAACTCAGTTAGTGACCCCCCCCCCCCCCCCCCCAAAAAAGGTCACAATTTGTCAACTTGACGAATGTAGTGATGACAATTCTAGGACATTCATCTTTCTTTTCATTTCCCCCTAGTGTTCATTTGTCCTCGTGTTTGAGATCATTGTCCAGCTAAAAGATTAACTTTCTTCTACGCTTTAACTTTAACTTTGTTAACACATTCTCTTGTGGTATTTCCATCCAGTGAACAAAATGCATAGTCCTTCTACTAAGAGAAATGCCTACATATTGTAATTTAGACATTTTGATGTGTGGGCATTGTTGGATTTTGACCTTAGTGATTTTTTACTAAAAAGTTCTATTTTGTGGTTATCCGACTACAGCAGCTAATCCAGCAATGCTAATGGGCTTTTTGGCAAGCTTCAGATTTGGCTTCTTTTGTATAACTCATACAGGCCTCTATTATGCAGAGCTTTGTTGACTGGTTTACCTTTAAGTATAGTCGGTTTGTGGCTTGTTCAAAGTGAATGAAGGCTTCTCTGTGTCTTTGCTTACAAAAGTTTTTTCTGATTCTAGGAAGAGTTTTAAGGAGAAACCTTTTGTGGGCATTGCATCCCGAATATGATTCCATTTTGGTGAGGGTGAAATGCAAAAATTTTGTTTTCCTCGGGAAGTGAAGGTGTTATTGTTGCTTCTGCTTTAGCAGGAGAGGAAATTAATAGGTGTTTAAATCCGAAAAACATATATTATGTAGGCTATATAGAATGAAATCAATATAGATATGAGAAATCAATGTTAAGTGGTCTCTTAATTTTTTCCAGAGCTGTACATAAAATATTAGGTCCCATTTTATATTAAGTGTCTTTGTACTAACATTTAAATGAACCATTTAACACAGTGCACTTATTGTGTATATACTGAACATGTTTTACATTGTACTTATATTTACTTAATTACAGCTTAATTAATTACACTGTTGACCCTTCCATTACTCCCTTAACGCACTCTTAACTAGACAACCAAACCTGTCCCTTAAGCCTGGAACACACCAAGCCGACGTCGACTAGCTTTTTGAAATTAAAAAATATTTCCTGTTTTAATAAAAAATGTAATAAAGACAGTCTTTCTTGACTTCACTTAATATAAATACTCTCCCCGAGACGCAAGAAGAAAGCAAAAATATATGTTTTTACTAAGGAAAATGACTAAAATAGTAACTCACAGTGACTTGGATAAATTACTTTGATTACTGGTTTGGAAATAGTAACGCGTTAGATTACTCGTTACTGGAAAAAAGTAGTCAGATTAGAGTAACGCGTTACTAAGTAACGCATTACTGGCATCACTGCCCATATCCCACCTCAAAAGCAGCAAAAGTGTTTTGGGTTGCACTTTATTTTACATTACATGCACTTTTAAATGTACTTCGTGTACTTACCCACAAAAGTACTGAGTAGTGTAAGGAACTACATGGGTTAATTTAAGGTTTAGGGGTTCAGGGTTAGTAGTGTCATTACAAGTAGGGGGGAATTCAGGGTGATTGGGACACTTTTTGCCATTGAGATGACTTGGAAAAAGTGTCCCAATCACCCTGAATTCACCCCTACATATTATGTATGTTCATGCGAAACATTGTACCGAACAATAATTGTTTTCATGTAAGTACATTGTAGTTTAAGACACCTAGTATACAGGGAGTGCAGAATTATTAGGCACGTTGATTTTCTGATCATATTTTTTTTCCAGGCACATTTGACCAATTCCAAACCACAGTAATCCTAATAACTACTATTGATTTAGTATTTAATAATGTATAAGTGATATATAATTGTTCATGAAGGCTGGAAATGAAAATCACCTTATATTCAGGTGTGCAGAATTATTAGGCATGTTTTCTTTTACAGATAAATTGAGCCAAAAAAGAGATTTAACTCAGACTGAAAAGTCAAAAAGTATTAAATGCCCATGAGAAGGATGCAATACTAATGCAATACCTGGAGTCTCCAGAAGTGCAAGGTGTCAGGATCTCAGAGACTTCAGTTAGGTAAAGAATCCTAAAAAAATGACCCCCACTAAATACGAATCACAAGCTGAAGTGTTGTAAAATACATGAAGAAGGTTTTTTTTATAGGCTTTATGGACAGATAGGTTGATTCTTATTTAGTGGGGGTCATTTTTTAGGATTCTTTACCTAACTGAAGTCTCTGAGATCCTGACACCTTGCACTTCTGGAGACTCCAGGTAGGTTGCAGCTCTGGAAAATGGTGGCGCTGGAGACTAAAGGGTTCCTGATGGTTTCACCCTTAATTCTTCACCTTAATTCTTCATTCTTTTGCAGTTAACAGGTGTCATTTCTTCACCACCTGTTTTTGTCAGATCCTGCTGACCCAACGAGCATTTCACTGTCCAATGGTCACGCCTTAACTGCAATGTCTAGTATTGCATTAGTATTGCATCCTTCTCATGGGCATTTAATACTTTTTGACTTTTCAGTCTGAGTTAAATCTCTTTTTTGGCTCAATTTATCTGTAAAAGAAAACATGCCTAATAATTCTGCACACCTGAATATAAGGTGTTTTTCATTTCCAGCCTTCATGAACAATTATATATCACTTATACATTATTAAATACTAAATCAATAGTAGTTATTAGGATTACTGTGGTTTGGAATTGGTCAAATGTGCCTGGAAAAAAAATATGATCAGAAAATCAACGTGGCTAATAATTCTGCACTCCCTGTAAAGTGTGACCAAATATTATGTTAAACTTCATAAGTTCTATAAATAAAATATATCTAAAACACTTTTAAAACAGCATGTTGATTCGTTTTACGTCTTTGCGTTAGGCAGGTCAGTTTTTGTATCAAGATTGTGATGTAATTGTGACAACAATACACAGGTTGAAAGGTTGATGTGAGTCGAGGTAACACGCATCTGTTTATATTTTTTCGCAGTTCTCTCTGTAGTACAAGACGTACGTGGCTGCTGCTGGTTGGTGTCGAGTGATAAACACAACTTATTACCTTTCCTGCCCCCCATTTTTTTAAAGGTAAACTCATTTGATAAACATGGAGGAGTGAAGTGTATCAGCCAATGGCTAACTGAGACTAGAACGTTTAGTAGGTGGGGTACGTATGCTTACTGCTGATTGGGCCGTAACCCAGACATGTTCACACTAATGGGTAAGACAGAAACTCTTGAAAGTGCTCGAGTGAGGTGGACCTAGGTGAACTTTACAGATGGTGCTGCTATGAAACCTGAGCGCCAGATGGATTTAAGACTGTGCCTACTAATAATTACCTTTCATTATGAACACAATGGATCAATAAACTCATGCAGTCTCCACCCCAACACTCACTGTGATTTCATTGCCAGTTTAGAACCTTCAAACTAAATCTGAAGTACACCAGTTATTAAAAATACAGTGAATCACAGAGACTGTACTTAATTATCATAATTTGTATCATCATTACTAAAATAATCATCTAGAATTACTGTAGCTACAGTTACCGCTAACAAATGAAGGAGGTTTCCCACTTCGCCTCGGTAGTCGGCTGGAATGCAGCAGCTGCAGGAGAGGGTGGGATGTTGGGACAACTTTCATCTCAGCACATTCCAGCCTACAGCAGTCAGAAGCAACTGGCCTCTGCCCCTCTCCCCTAAAAATAACCATTACCACCAAAACAGAGCTGGCCCAGATCCGCTAACCTAACTGTATCGTCTTACATAATCAAGTTCTTAACACTTGTAAGCAAACACACCCAGGACTGACTATGTAATGTAAAGGAAAAGAGCACTCACGAAGGACAAAATATTAGGTCTGTGTCGGTGTGACATCCACTTGTTGAAAGGATAACTTTATGGCCGAGATTAGTTTGAAACCTCAATATATGAGCAAAAAATGTTTTGCATACAAACATAGTGGACTTCAAACACCATCCAGCCAACTTTCTCTAAACTTTTCCACAGACCCAGCTTTGGAAACCCCTGGTCTAGAGTCTTTGTATACAAAGCAGTAACAGGTGCATGAAATCACAACGGAAAATATTCTCACCTTTTTGTATCATAAGTTAACATTTAACATTTTACCTCGGTTACGATTAATGAACGATTATTTTGCTTCTTTTTCTTTCTTTTTTTCTTTCCATTTTTTGCCCTCATAAGGTTTTTGAGTAAGTTCCTGATAATGGTTTTACTGTAAATATTTTCTACTATTAAAGGTGGAATTTTTTTTTTCTAATGGAAAGTGCATTTCTTTGTAATTTTAAAATACTTGAAGGAAACGGTTCACTTTCAGCAGTTATTGTCTATGGGGCAGATTTCTGCTTGTTGTACATCAGATACAGATAAATTAGCAAATAGGCCTACATTACATTTATTTGAATGCATTAATCAGAGTGATGGTGTGTGTGAATTACTCATACCCTCTCTGTGGTTTGTACTTACTTCAAAGGCATTAAAATATATGCATATAACGGTTCAGTTTCTAAGCTAGTGACTTTACTTTAGTCACAGGACAGCTTTGACACTGTGTTTCTGCGCTCCTCTCTGCGCGCAATCTTCACGTGATGTACGAGCTTCTGTCTGAGTGTTCGTTTGTCACAATATATCAGGCATTAGTTCAACATAATACACATATGATGGTCTAAAATCACTTTAATGTTCAAACTGACAGGCCTTAAAACACATACAAGTGACAAAGCTTTGTGAGGACGCAGGTGAAAGAGGTCTGCCTTCAGGGCGCGCGCGCCTTGTCAGAGACGCGACACGGCTCGGCTCTCTGTGTCACAGAAAAAAGCTGAGCACAGAACAGATACGTTTTCCGTATTGTTGTTTTTGAATAGTGCGCAATCCCTTTAAATGTTCAAGCCTTTAAGTGCATTAACTTGACAAACTTTATGAGGACGAAAGTGAAAGCGTTCTGGCTTTGGGGCTTGCACGCGCCGTCTTGGGTTTCAGAGCAGCTGAATTGAGGTAGTTCAATCAACTCTGAGTAGACTGACTCTGAGTTAAGCTCATGCATTCCAACTATGAAAAGCCACGATCAATGGAGCTCCGAAATTACGATTCACCATGGCAACAGCACCCAACAAAAAGACTTTTGCATACTTCCGGGTCAATACACAAGTTTAATTCTTAATTATTTTAATTAAGTTTAATTTTCAAAGCTTTAAGCATAAAATGTTCATGGGTGTAGGTTTAATGACTTTACAAACATTTGACATATTAAATAAATATCATTCAGTGTCCAATATGCAGCAGCTTTTCCCACATAGACCCTTTTCACAGACTGTGATGACGTGTTTTAATGGTCATCAATATCGTAAATCCTGCAACGTTTTTTGTATTATTATTTTTTTATGTATGTACATTTATAACACTAATACTTTGTATTATATTACTTTTGCATCAAATTACAAAAATCAAGTTACCGCTGCTGTGAGAGTGTTTCTAATACAGCGTATATGGGAGTGATAGTTAAAATTAACATCTTTCTCTCTTTTCACTGGAGTTATCAATCTCACTTTAATTTTTCCATCTTTTTGAAAGTTGTGAAATCACTATTGTGGAGTTTTTCTTTTGCTATTTGAGCAAATGGAGACAGAAATATATATTTAATGTATTCTCTCATTCACCGCTAAAAGAGTTAACCCAACTATGACGACTTCAGCTTCGGAAACCCAGAAATGTGAAAAGGGTTTATGCTCTTTTCACATAATGAAGTGTTCTCTGATCCCACCGGTTACATTTATTAATCAGGGTAATGACATTATTGACTTCTACTCAGGCCAGCCAAACACCAGCACCACTGACAGATGAAGACGAGATGGAGGAAGAATATTAACACCCAACAGGAAAAAGAATAAAGTATTTGTAGGAAATAAAGATGACTATAAAAATGTAAATAAATGTATTTAACAGCTGTGGTGGTGGTTATGCCATATATCTTGTACTACCATCTGGCAGCATCCTTCCATTCCATACAATAATCCATTTTCAGAAAGTGTGATGATGGGTATATGAGTGTCATAAATGCGTCCAACCACTGGAAATCCTAAAGGAAATTCGAATTATTAGGTTACTTCTAGAGGATTATCAAGTGAACGTCAGGATCCTGTATAAAAGGACATGCCATTTTTGTCAGTTTGACAGTGTCCTCATGATGAAAATATGAGCAATGAATGTTCCTGCAAAGAATGCTTTTCTTACTTTGTATTTTTGTCAAGTGGCAGAAAATGTAATTTGTTTTAAGTAAACTTTGCTTACTTTAGATTTAGATTAAATTTATAATTTTTTTTATATTTATACTTGAAATACGACCAAAATACTCAGTAAGAAAAGCATTTGTGGCGTTTGAATGAATGAATAAAGTATTTAAACACTGCTGGTGCTTTGAAAAGGGGGAGGAGAACGAAAGAAACTCTGGGTTTACCAAAGAAAACCTGCTTCTGACCAGGTTAGGTTCATAGAGTAAGTTACCCTGGTAACTGACTCTGAGTATAAGTTACCTCTTTTTCAGAAACGGGCTTGGCTTACCCTGCTTTCTCGGGTTTGACATACCTCCCATTCTGAAACAGAAAACCCAGAGTTTCCCTTATTTCAGGGTTAACCTACTCAGAGTTTTCACTTAACCTCCTTTCTGAAACGGGCCCCAGGTGTCCAGCTACATCTAATTGTTTTGATAATATAAAATTTTTAGTTTCGGAATCTATTTCAATATGATATTACTGTAGAAATATAGCAAAATTCTGTCGTATTCAGTTCTGTATTTTGTCACGTTTTGATCGCAAGTTTTAAAGGGGTGGTTGCATGTGATTTCACTTTTTAAACTTTAGTTGTGTAATGTTGCTGCTTGAGCATAAACAGTATCTGCAAAGTTACAGTGCTGAAAGTTCAATGCAAACGGAGATATTGTCTTTTAAAGTTATGGCAGTTTATTGCCTATAAAAACGGCCGGTTTGGACTACAACGAGCTTCTTCCCGGGTTGGTGACATCATAAACCCTTGCTATTAACATAAACACTGCCCCCACGAACACGCAACAAAGTGGGCGAGGCCACGTCGCAGTCATTACGAAAGAGAGAGAGCTGTTGCAGAACTACAAACTACATTTGGCCATCTAACCAATCTAAGACCATTGCGATTTTCGGAGGGATGTGCTTCATAGAAGCAGGAAGCAAATGAGACGTTCAAAGGACAGTGGAGACAGCGGTGTGGAATAAAGGTAAAATATAAGAAAAATATGGCATAAAAAAAAAAAGAAGTATTAAGACATGTTATACTGTGCCCCATAAACACATCCAAGCCTAGAAAAAAAACACGGAACCACCCCTTTAACAGTTTTGAAAAGCGTATGTAAACAGCTTCAAATTGGCTTGTATGTAATGGTTGTGTTGTGTCTAAGTGAGAAATGTATTCATGTAATTGGAAAGAGGTCGTCATTGAATGTTTTTTGTCCCAAAGCAAAAAAAAATTCCAAATTAGCCCACATAGACTAATGTTGTACTCACTGTTTGAAGTGTTTTGAAAAAAGTGACCCAAGTATTGAGAAATGTGTCCTAGTGATTGAAAAAAAAAAAAAAAAGGTAAATGTCATATAGACCATGTCATGCCACCTGCTCAAAGTGTACAAGGACTGCCTTGACATGACATGATCTATATGACATTTGCCTGTAGAGGGCAGTAATGTGCTATAAGTCCATCATACTGACACGAGTTTACCTTTACATGACTAAAATTTATATTATTTTCAACTGTTATTTTTAGTCTCATGACATTATTTTAGGATTAAAGCACCTTGTCATTATGAAATGAGACATTTTTCTCTGATGAACAAAATTAGATCGCTTTTATGTTTGTGAATAAATCAGGTTTCTTTTAAACTGTGAATTTAGATAATGAATTCTCATTATTGTCATAATTTAATTTCCAGGTATTTATTTGGTTTCCAGCTGTTAATTTTTGCGTGTTCCATTGGTTACGTTAAATTCCTCAAATCAAATGTGATTGGAGTATAATTGTAAAATTATGAATGACTTACTGTCGCTTTTGAGCAATTTAATGTGTCTTTGCTGAATAAAGATGTTAATTTCTTTTAAATAAAAAAATCTGACCCCACACTTTTAAATGGTAGTGTTAAAGTCACCACGAAATTTGGTTCTGTTTGGTGTTTTCTGTAAACCTGACCGTCTCATCAGCATCTCCACACCCATGGGCCATGGCGGCGACCGTTTTCGATTATTGAGCTAATAGCAGAGTTCATTGGTTTGGCTATTCCCATTTTTGTGGTGGAATCTTAACACGAGAACTGTTGACATGCCTTGTGTTCATTATAAGTTTCAAAGTAAACTCACCCACGACACTGTTCCGTTTGAAGGACTTCACATCACCCTGAAAGAGTTGAAACGCCAAAAGAAGAGGTGCGAGAGACCGAAGCTCTGTGACCTGCAGATAAGCAGACCTCAAACTAATGAGGGTGAGTTGGGCTATACCCTTACGAAAATGTAGCAGCTATAAGTATACTTCTTTAAACTAAAAATAAGAAAGTAGCATATACGTTCAGCCTACTTTGTATGTAGGCCTACTTCTCAGAAATACACTTTATGTAGCCTATACTTCTCAGAAAAATATACTTAAAATTGCACTTAAGTATACTTGACTTGAAATGACAGAAAAGTTAAGTACAGTATATTTGGCCGGCTTGTACTCAAACTTGAAATACTTTAAAAATTAAATAAATTAATAAATTATAATTAAGTATAAGTATACTTGGCTTATAGTTGTGTTTACTTTTTTGATTGAGTAGCCTATTAAATACCTTTTTCACATAGTTTTACATACTGTCTTATAAATTTACATTGTTTGAAAATGTTGATTTATAATAATAAAAAAGTTGAACCGATTAATCTCTTGTTGTAGTACTGGTTACTGAAGTGTTATTATGACAGTGACCGTGTCAGCCTAATATCTTGGAATTTCCTTGGTAAGTGAAACTAATGGTCTTATTGGTATTTTTGCTGACAGAATACACTGATGATGAAGCCCTCATCTCCAACAACATATCAGTCATCATCAGACGAATCCCTTATGCTGGGCTGAAATCCACAAATAAAAGATTTGTCAAGTAAGTCACGTGACATGAACACAAATTTCATTCTTTAGATTAATAGTAAGTCTGTCATTGGTGTTTGTTTAGTCATTTGAACTATTTGGTGTCTCATAAGTGCCTTTTTAAATTAATATGTAAATCCTTAGCTTGTTTTCCATCAGTGACTGACTCCTCCAGTTCCTTACAGATAAATGTTCACTATATTTTATAATTATAATGTTACACTATTTTTGTCAGGAACTGTCGGGAAAAGCCTATTGCGAGACGAAGGTAAGACCAATTTCACTGAACAGTTTAAAATATTTTCAGTCTATTTTCATGCACTACTGTACGATTTTAAATGACATTTTCTGTATGAATAAACCTGCATTTTTACTAAATTACTGCAACAATGTAAATAAAATTAAGTCCCTGACATTCAAAGCCCTGTGTGTTCATTTTTATTGGCTTTCTGTAGACAAGCGTCTTGTTCATGTCTCTGTGTGTCTCATTCATATCTCAAACCTCTAGACTGACTGACCGCACACTGTTGTCCTAAATAAGCCAAGTTGTGTCTCGTCATAGAGGTAAACTCTTTCTGTTAATGTTTATTTACGCAGTAGATTGGTGATTCTTCATCCGTTTCACTAGATCACCTTTTAAAGGTATTGAAATAAGTCAGAAATACTCTCTGCTGTATACTGTATTGAACTTCAGTGTTTGGATTTGAAGTGTCATAAAGAAGACAAAAGTGTTTTATGCACAATATCAAACACAATGCACAGTGAAAATGCTTGTGCAGAAATCACATAATGACACACACAATCAGCTTCTTCCAGGAGGTTTGTGTGTGTCTGGTCGCTTCAGTATATCAGTGATAAACATTAAAACATGCAAATGCCTGTAAAACAGACTGAGAATCTGGCTGAGGCAAATGCATCAGATGAGGATAAAATAAAAACGTTGATGTACCAGTCTGTGCTATTATTCCAGCAGGCGAGTGAGTGTTCAGACATTCACAGGGTTTGAAGAAGGGAGTGAGAGAGAGAGAGAGAGAGAGAGAGAGAGAGAGAGAGAGAGAGAGAGAGAGAGAGAGAGAGAGAGAGAGAGAGAGAGAGAGAGAGAGAGAGAGAGAGAGAGAGAGAGAGAGAGAGAGAGAGAGAGAGAGAGAGAGAGAGAGAGAGCATAAATACACCAAATACACTTAACCCTCTATGGTACGGTGTTGCCTCCAAGCAACATAGTCTATTTTAGTTTATTTTTAATAAAATGAACCACCAATTTATTGTTCAAACCTATCTCAGGGAAGAAGAACTCAAATACTAATCAATGAAAGTGCAAAAAAGTGGTCACATGACCCACAGGGGTTTTTTTTTTTGGGTCCTGTTTCAGCACATGTGCACAGGTCACATGGCTCCATATTTTCTCCAATGAAAAGTGCATTTTTCACTCATTTCCGTCCAGTTAATCACCCACATAAAATATGAGTCACCTTCACTGGTAAGTAAAGAAGTATTTTCAATAACTTTACATTATATATCATCAAATGTTTTATAGTCAAGTCAAGTCAAGTCAACTTTATTTATATAGCGCTTTTAACAATGTAGATTGTTTCAAAGCAGCTTTACAGTGTTAAACAGGAAAATAATGGAGCATAATTTTATTCAGCTGTACAGCCATTCTGGAAAAAACGCTGATGTCATCAGTTCATTTCATTATCATACAGTGACAGTGTGGGCTTTGGATCAATAATTCGATCAGTAATTTAGTTTAAATGGTTAATTTAGTTTATTAATTAGATTTATTTCGATGTTTAGTTGAAAAATTTAGTGTCCCCAACTGAGCACGCCAAGCCAGAGGCCACAGTGGCAAGGAAACCAAAACCCCATTAGGTGACCTAATAGAGAAAAATAAACCTTGGGAGAAACCAGGCTCAGTTGGGGTGCCAGTTCTCCTCTGGCCAATTAACAAACAGCGTATTATTATTATTATTATTATTCTGGCAGCTTTACAGCTCAGAGGTCATAATAGATCGGAATATTCGAGGGACCGGGGGCAACATGCTGGAGACGGGTTTATTGAGGATGATGTTGATTAAATAATTATTAAAGTGCAATATTCGAATGATCGGAGGCAACACGCTGGAGACGGGTTTATTGAGGATGACATATCGATTTAAGTATTATTTAATTGTAATATTCGAACAATCGGAGTCAACACGCCGGAGACGGGTTTATTGAGATGCCGTGTCGATGAGGCAGTTGCTGGGGGAGTAAATAACAAAAAACTGTGTGTTGCCTCAAGGCAACATTGTACCATAAAGGAATCGCATAAGGCCATACTAGACACACTGGGTTGGATACAAATATAGTATATTTGTAAGGAAAAGAGCTAGAATTCTCAAAATATATTTGCATTCTTGCATGATTTTGTAATGTACGTATAAGATTAGTAATTCACATACTATAAGTGCACATATGATCGGCACATTTTCTATAGCACTTAAAAAATTTATAAAACACAACGGATGAGGGTGAGGATGAGGTGTCACGTGATGAGGGTCATAGTGACATCCGGCAGGGAGAGACCACATTCACTGACCACATTACTGCAACAACCCGGTCCTGCAGATTTGCATTATACAACATTAGGAAGATTAGAGCCTTCCTATCAGAGCAGACCACACAACTCTTGGTCCAAGCTCTTGTTCTCTCCAGACTGGACTACTGTAATGCTCTTCTAGCAGGCCTTCCGGCATGCACTATCAAACCCTTGCAACTGATCCAGAATGCAGCGGCGAGGGTGATCTTTAACGAGCCGAAGAGAGCGCACGTCACGCCTCTCTTCATCAGACTCCACTGGCTACCAATAGCCGCTCGCATCAAATTCAAGGCACTGGTACTCGCCTTCAAAGCAACCACTGGCTCTGCACCAATTTACCTTAACTCGCTTGTTCAGACATACACACCCTCCAGGAGTTTGCGTTCTACCAGTGAACGACGCCTTGTGGTGCCATACCAGAGAGGCATGAAATCACTGTCACGGACCTTTTCCTGGACTGCCCCCACCTGGTGGAATGACCTGCCTATCTCAATTCGAGCAGCCGAGTCTGTAGCCATTTTCAAAAAACATCTAAAGACGCATCTCTTCCAGCAGCACCTGACCAATCAAGAATAGCACTTAACATTCTATTCATTTTTCTGTCTGTCTAATTTATTTAAAAAAAAAAAAAAAAAAAAAAAAAAAAATCCTGTGTGTTCTGTGTTAGATTAACTGAGACTTGTTACAGCACTTGCATACTGTAGCCTCTGACTGTTGTAGTTGCTTCTATTGCTCTCATTTGTAAGTCGCTTTGGATAAAAGCGTCTGCTAAATGACTAAATGTAAATGTAAATGTAATGTAATGTAGAGAACAAAGATGGAGATGAGGATGATGATGGATATGATAACTTAATATGATGGTTTGGTAATACTTGTGTTCCACAATGGTACAATGTTGCCTGAGAGCAACAACTAATTTTGAAATGTTACTTTTTATTAAATATGATTTTTTTTAATGAAAAACTGGATAAATGTGTTTGTTCAGGTGTCTGGTTAAAGCAATTGATGTTTTCAATTGTTTTCATATTGTATTTGTATTTATCATGTCATTGTGGTTTTGAAAAATAAACATGTATATTGCAGAATGGAGGTTGTCTTGTTGTGTTATTAAATACAACAAGCTCTGTACTTTCACTCACAAACTCTTATTATTTCTGTTAATATTGGTAGGCTACCCATATGACAAACTAGTAATAATCCATATGCATATCAGTAGTCAGATCTGAGATGTTGTAAAATTGTGAAAAATTCCCCATCCATCACTTTTTTTTTCACTGGTCTGTAGTTTGCAGGTATGTATGATAAACAGTTATGTCAACTGTAAATAACATTTCTGGCATTTTATTTCATGGTTAATTTATCAAGCAAGAATATGGCCCGAAGAAGTAAAAAGTATATATTACAGTTTTTCTAAAATGCTTAAACACAAAAGCCAATCCTCTAAACCATTTGACCAGTTGTCTAAACACATTTACTAAATCTAGCCATCATTTTCCAATTTCATAAACACATTTCACATGAAGACACAATTCACAAAACACAATCCTCTGTTCTCAGAAATCTTAACACATTTTTCCTTGCTAAAACACAAGTTGCAAAAGAACTCTGCTCATATTCTCAAATGAAAGCTCATGTGAGGCAAAATGCTTGCCACAGTCAGCAATTTGAACACAATGAACACACCTGCCGTCATTCATTACACACAACGACTCAAAATTGAAGACACTTGTTGCTAATTCTGTGACCACATGTATAAAAGCAAGTTCAGAGAATATTACTCTTTGTGCGGCCATGGGTTTGGAGGGGCTTGTCCACCGGCATGCTGTCCTTGGGTCTTACAACACCCACCGTCTCCTCACCTTCCTAGAGGAGCTAAAAGACATCCTCCTGGACCGCCAACAACACCATCCTGGTTCCGCACATCACATTTATGTGATCGTTTGGGACAATGAACGCTTCCACAGAACAAACCAAATCAGAGAGTGGTTCACCACCAACAGTAACCACTTTTTAAACGTCTGTCTGCCACCCTACTCCCCTTTCCTGAACCCTATAGAGGAGTTCTTCTCATCGTGGAGATGGAAGGTTTATGACAGACAACCATACACTAGAGAGAACCTCCTAAGGGCAATGGAGCTGGCCTGTGTTTACATCCCAGTGGAGGCCTTCCAAGGATGGATTTGCCATTCCAGGGCGTTTTTCCCGCGGTGCCTGGCAAGAGACAATATAGCCTGCGATGTGGATGAGGTGATGTGGCCCGATGCAACTCAGCGACATGATGCCGCACAGTGATTGTGGTGTGAATAAAGTAAATAAAAAAACTTCACATCCTGATCATGTTTTCAAGAGTACTGTTGTGTGCAATAGATTCTGTTTTTGCATTGAGTTACAGTAGTGTACGTGCAGAATTTACTACAGATTTATACTCTTCATATGAAACTCACAAATCTAAATGCCTAATCCTCTGCAGAGATCTAAGAAGATCCATTACTGTAAAGTTTCTAAAAATATGCATTGGCAGTTATGAAACAAAGAACCTTCTCACAAATTGAGCATTGTGTTTTCAATTGTTTTGCTGTAGTGTGTAATTATGTGTATAGTGTTTACATTTTTGAAAGCTTCGAGCTGCTCTTTTGGTGTGAAAGTTTGAGTTTTGAAGTGAGAAGGTGTGGTTGTGTTTATGTAGCTTTAGAAAAGGGTGTTGTGTTTAGACATTGGGTAACATGGAGGAAACATTTGTGAAATGTGTTTAAGCATTTGAGAAAAACTGTAATGTCAGACTCTGATAAACGTAATTTGATTTGTTTGGAAATGTTTGTTTAGTTCAGCCATAAGTTTTTATGCTAGAACAAGTGAAAATATTATTTTTCAGACAATACTGAATAATAAAAAAAAACATTTAATGTATTTATAATAAAAGAATTAAAGGGGTTAAAATTAAATTAATAAATATTCCAATAAAGGGATAATGTATCAAATATTTTTTTCCTTATAACTGTTTATAGAGCTGTACTTGATATGATGCTAATAAAGCTATATGCTAGAAAAACACAAATACAGAAAAACATTGTATACGAGGAAATAGGCCTACAACACTTTTATTTTTTATCATTGCTCAGCAAATTCATACCCAGGACGTAGATTGGTTAGTTTGAATCGAGAATAATACATTTTTGTCCATTTTAGAATCCTTAAAATATATAGAGCCTTTCTGCAGACATTTTAGATCTCTGTGGCTGAATGTGTTTGAGTGCTTGTGATTTAACTGAGAAAACCAGGCTGGGTGCTAACAAGGCACTGTGTTAAGAATGTCTCATGAGGAATGTGAAAATGACTAAAAATAAAAAATGTTTAATCCTTTTTACAGTGGCTTTTTGCTAAAAAACTAGTTTGTTTTTAAACTACATGAACGAAGGATCGGTAAAACTTTGCAGCAGAGGCAGTACATATTTATTGCTGCCTGTCTCTTTAAGTGGTTAGACAGGCTAGTCCTCCTCCGACTGAACGCGCAGTTTGACAACCAAAACAGACAGAGAGCCGTAGAACTGCAAGCTGTGAGTAATGTATTATTCGGTTTGCTGTGTTATCAACCCTTGAAAATAGAGCTTTAATGCAGGTATTAATGTTTATGATAGTTAATATTCTTAAATGGCCAGTGCGTGTTGTATCTTGCAGTGTAACAACTCTGGCTAGGCAGCAAGCGTTAGCTTGATGGACTTTAGCTTCCTGTGCAAGCAGTGCAAAATATAACATACTCTCTATGCTGGCTCGGCATTGCTTACACCATTTTAACATGGATAAATATTTTTTAAGAAATAGTGCAGGCCTTTAATTAGTCTAGACTGTAAATGTGACTTTCCTGAATTTAAAATGCAGTAAGTTACGCTCGCTTAAAGGAACTGTATGTAAGAAATTAATTTCAATTAATTATAAAATCGCCCTGATATGTCACTAGACATTAAGAAATCATGTTAATTTCAAATATTTATATCACTGACAACAGTTGTACGGCCAGGATATTGTCATTTTAAAAGTGAAGTTGCAGCCCTCAACTGATGTTGATGTTGATATTAGGGTGACCACCATCAAACAAACCAAATGTGGGACGATTACTAAGTTTGTGTGGGACAATGTGGGACATGTTACCAACACTAAAACATAACCTGAAACTGTTGTATAATCTTAAATTCAACATCACTGAGCCCAAAGGCAGCAGGCATCATGCAGATAACTACTTTTGAAACAGTTCTGACCAAGTGCAACTAAAATCCAATTAAATAAATAATGAAACAAATAAAACAACATTAAATTAGTTAATCTTATATATATATATATATATATATATATATATATATATATATATATATATATATATATATATATATATATATATAAATTTGTATACAGAACTGCATTTATTTATTTATTTTTATATATATAAAAATATATTATATATATATAAAAATAAATAAATGCAGTTCTGTATACACATTTTTATATATATATATATATATATATATATATATATATATATATATATATATATATATATATATATATATATATATATATATATATATATATTTATATATTCATTTATATACAGAACTATCCATTCGTTTTCTGACAGGGAACACATGGAACGAATCACCACTCCACATTTTGATTGACAGCCGTCACAACCTACTAGTGACCGTGTTTACTCCTTTCTTTTCAACCATTGGATATGGTTTAAAAAATGGCTTTTGTATTTGTGTAAGGCGGGATGTTACTTCTGACGAAGCGCTGTTAAATATAGGTGAAAAACGATGCCGCAAAAATAATAAATAAAATGCTTTCTTAAAAAGGCAAAAGAACGCATGCATGTTTTCTCAATATGATCATTAAAAATCAATAGACTGGTGAAAATGCGGGACATTTTCTCAATATGCGACATGCGGGACAAGGGGTGAAAATGCTGTGCGGTACAACGCAAAGTGGGACAGGTGGTCACCCTAGTTGACATGTTGTGTTTTGGCCTGAAGCGCCACCCTCCGTTATCTACTAATCACGAAGTCAGTCAACATTATGAAGCTGCAGACTCGGAGCCTGCTGCATCTACAGTCCCGCACCCAGAGTCCCGCATTCTCAGGCCCCTCGTTTTTCGAGACAGCGCCTCCTGCTGTTCGGAAGATTGTATAACACCTGCACACAGAGTCCCGCATTCTCAGACTCCGGATGCAATATAACGGTCTCGCTTCTTTTAAAGTTTTTCAAATAAATTAACACAAAATAATAACAAAATAACATATTTGCGTTCCCTGCTCAGTGCATGTGCCAAAAAACACACTGTGTTCTCTGACTAACAAATTACCCAGTAGTTATTTTTTGTGTGTGGGTGGTAGGCTAGCCTAATCGAAAGAAAATTACTGATGGAAGAGATACAATTACATCTTATTATCAATATTAATATTGTGTGATTATTATATTGCCTCAATGTTTTTCAAATTCCAATGTTTCTTTTAGTTCAACCTATGCTAATGGTCTAATTAACATACCATGCTAAAGGCCTGTACACACCGGGACGAATATCGCGCGCGCTTATCGCCAGCGTTTTTCGTGCCGTTTTTCGGCGCGTCTTGAGTGTTCACACCCAAACGATTTTCACTGGCGCTGCGCCGAGTGAGCGTGCACATTCAGTCGATGCGCTCCTGGTACACAAGATGGTGCTGCGGCACTTTAAGCCTCTGACACTCGCTTGTCACACAGAAGGAGAAGAGAGACAGTATTTACGTGCTTGCCAAAACCATAGACGTATTATGTATATGGACAAAACCATTCACACACTTTTTGCTAACTGGCAAGCAGCATTAGCAGTTCATCTTCTTCTTTGTCTACTTACTACTTCTTCGTCGTATCAATGTGTGCTCGGCAAGACCGTTTTGTGCTTGAGCGCCACCAAGTCGTGTTTTACTGTCACTTCAGCAGCTCCAGGCACGTGAACAAAAGCGCCGATCTCATTGGTCGGCCAGTTTTTTACGCGCCGCGTCAAAATAAAAAAACGAACCCGAGGCGTTTTTTTAAAAATGACGCTTTTACGCCTGGCGTTTTGCGCGTCGGTGTGAACACTCACATTGGCGCCCATTGTTTAGTCCCGAGGCGTTAAACGTCGGCGATAAACGCGTGCGAAAATCGTCCCGGTGTGAACAGGCCTTAACATTACAAACCCTGTTTTTTGATATTTTGAATGCAATGCAAAGCTTAACTCAAATAAGAATAGACAAAACACCAATAATAAACAATTCTGTACTTTATTTAACGATCACCTAAACATCACGTTGCTGTAAAAAGGACAAAGAAAAGAAAAAAGTAAGAAATAATTTTGTTAGTGACTTTACTTTACATCTTCAATTGCATAAAATTACAAGCATACCTAGGGTGATAAGTAAGGCCACTGAGGAACACCTCCTCAGCTCCTGCCAGGACAATGCCTGCATCTCACATAGGCCATGAATGATGGCCTGTCCATATAAATTAATACATTAATTAATTAACATATAAAACATTGCATATATGGCAATAATACAAACAATCCAATTGACAAACATGTTTGGGCCCACCTCAGGAAACGAAAACTACAAATTAACTCCACTTCATCTGTGAAGTTCAGTTGAGTTTTAGACTTATCCAGCAGAGCTTTGAGGGGTTCAGAAAGAATGTCTGCTGTTGCTTATTGTCCATGTAGACTGGCACAGGTGGGTTTGGGGGAAACCACTTTGGTTTCCCATTGAGAACATCCTGTGGGGCAAACAAAAAGTGTTATTTTATATACATTATTTCATATTCATATTATATACATTTATATTTATATTCATAATATATATATATATATATTCAAATATTCAAATATTTATATATTCAGATAGTTATTTCACCATTTGCAGGATCCTTCATATCAACAACTTCATATCACAGTTTAATTAACATGCATTAATTTTGATATGTAAGTTTTATAAGTAGGCTACTCATTTAAGTAGGCTACATAAATTATATAAAGTAAAAAAATTACTCCATTTGACATTAATTAATTCAATTTATAGTTTTAAGATAAAAGGTCATTAAAAAAAAGGTCAAACTGTAAATCTGATTAAATAATTAATGATGACATTCTTTGATATTAACACACTCAATGTATTTAATTGGTCTACCTTAATTTTAATCGGATTTTACAATGGCTTGTCTACAAAAAGTCCAAGGTTAAAGGCTAGCTAAGCTATAAAAAATATTTTCGGGAAAAAACTATCTTTACAAATATTAAATGAGCTATTCATGTTGGTGTCGATGAGCTATAAAGTGGTTTGATTAAAAAAGAAATGTGTTAAATAAAATTGATGATACTCACGTTTCGGCCTAAATCCTTCACATTGCAATTGCATTGTTTACCCGATCCAATTTGATAGAAGGCACTGTCTCGAAAAACGAGGGGCCTGAGAATGCGGGACTCTGGGTGCGGGACTGTAGATGCAGCAGGCTCCGAGTCTGCAGCTTCATACTACTCAAGTCAGTAGTGTTTTGAATGGATGTGCACTTGTGTACTTCAAATCTTTAAAGGGATAGTTCACCCAAAATTCTGTCATCATTTACTCACTTTCGAAGAATGTTGTAACCAAACAGTTGACGGGCCCCATTGACCTCTATAGTACCCCCACCCCTTACACTTTAAAGAACATTTTAAATAAAGAATTACATTGTTTTAAAGAATTAAACTTATTTTTATGTTTTGTTGACTTAGCAACCTACTAAAGAAGCAGTACTTGATTATTATTTTAACTGTTCCCGCTATAGGGAAATAACGAGAATATATCAAAGTGCAGTAAACTGTAAAACTGTTTGCGCTACAAACCAGCGTGTTTATAATTAAGACAATACATTAAAATAATATGCTAAGAAATACCAGATTGCAATATCAAGCAGCATAAAAATAACTGGAAGCGAATGACAGGAAGCCACACACAATAAAATTACAAATGGTAAGCCTGTGCTTACCTGAAAAATAAGGTGGATAGCAATTACCTGCTTGCCTTTAGTACAAAAATGTGAGGACTCTTTGCGTGCAATGAGCGTTTTTTTATTTTATTTGAGTCGCTCACGCTCGTATATTAAAATATAGCTTCCACAAATTACTTTTTGTTATTGAAACAATGTTTCTAGTAACCTACCACACTGTATATTTTCCCTGCAGGGTCGTCATCTGTCCTGGAGGGTGAGACGCTTGCCATGGGCATGTGGTCACTAGGTCTTGGTGCCGTGGGGGCCGCAATCGCTGGCTTAATTTTTGCAAACACTGACTTCCTGCTGACTAAACCGGCACCTGCTACTGTAGAGTATCTTGGGAATGCTGACCTCAAAACCATCGACAGTGGTAAGAAATTAATTGAAATCCAGAGGATGTGAAATTAAATTGCTTTCATAATTAAGAAAAGCAGTCACTATATTTATTCTTGTGATGTTTTTCCGTCTGTATCCGTTCAGATGAGAGGACTTTAAAAGCGAAAATTCTCTGGGAGAAATCTGGTGGAGTGATCATGGCTGTCCGGCGACCTGGATGATCTTTGTGCAGAGAGGTAAGGTGATCATGTTCCTCATAATAAAGTTTAGTCAAAGGCTCTCATTCACTGCACAAACAGAATCAGAGCTTTTTTTGCATTTAATGCACTCATTTTGGGTGGAGAATGAACCCTAACCCTATCTGAGTTGAAGAAAATATGACTGTTGCATTCCCAAAGGCATGTTAAATGTGCAGCACATGCAGAGATGGAGTTTGCTGCATTCAGTGTGTACTGAGCCTCTCTGAGCCACTGAAAACACTGGATCACGAATTGATGCCATTAGCAAAGCATGAGCTTTGGTTTGAAACATGCAATGCAACAGATATACTTCTTTAAAGGGTTAGTTCACCCAAAAATGAACATTCTGACATCATTTACTCACCCTAAAGTTGTTCCGAACCTTTATGAATTTCTCTCTTCTGCCAAACACAGAAGATATTATGAAGAACGTGGGTAACCAATCAGTTGACATTTGCCAAATGTGGTATGGAAAAATACTATGGAAGTCAATGACTACCGTCAACTGTTTGGTTATCCACATTCTTCAAAATATATTTTTCTGTGTTCAGCAGAAGAAAGAAATTCATGCAAGCATGGAACAACTTGAAGGTGAGTAAATAATGACATCCCTTTAATTATTCCATTAATAATTCCATGTTGGTCCAGGCTGGTTAGAGCTGGTATAGTGCTGGTCTGGCATTATCATGATTTTTCTCAAGCAAAACTGAGCTGGTGTAGCTGGTCCACCAGAACTCCTGGTTCCCATGCTGGAGACCAGGGACCTCATTTATAAAATGTTTTGTAGAAAACATCCTACATTTGATTTTACTATAATTTCTCAAATGTGCATTCAGAGAACGAATGTACACACACAAAAAATCCATACTCTTCTCTTCCTGATGTGAAATCTATAAACAGCTGAATGGTCTCAGATCTCTGCCTAATTAAAGGGATAGTTCACCCAAAAATGAAAATTCTGTCAGCATTTACTCACCCTCAAGCTGTTCCAAAGCTGTATGAGTTTCTTTGTTCTGCTGAACACAAAAGAATATATTTTGAAGAATGTTTGTAACCAAGCAGAGAGAGCAACCATTGACTACCATAGTAAGGGGAAAAAATACTATGGTAGTCCGCTCTATCTGCTTTGTTACAAACGTTCTTCAAAATATCATCTTTTGTGTTCAGTAGAACAAAGAAACTCATACAGGTTTGGAACAACTTGAGGTTTAAAGTTAAGAACAGTACAGAAATTTAAATGTAATCATTATTTAATTATTTTATTTACCTGTATGTAAACACAGTGCAGTGTTAATGTACAAACTGTGTATGTTAAAGTGGCTGACAACAATAAATATTCTTATTAGGAATTCTTATTTTGAACTGTGCAGAGCTGTCGCTGAATAGAAAGGCCTACTTCGCTACTGTATTTTAATGTTGGTCATTATGTTGGTACTTGGAGAGCCAAATATTTTCTGAGGTGGTACTCTGTATTAAAAGTTTGAGAACCACTGCTCTACCTCAAGGAAAAGTGTGTACGTCTGCTTGGACCCTGACGTGGCGCTAAGCACTTTTCCATGTCAAAGAACGATCTTATAAATCTGAACGTTGGCACAGATTTTAGTGATCTGTGCATACGCACATTTTATAAATGAGGCCCCAGCAAACCAGCATCCCATGCAGGTCCCAGCCTGCAAACATACCTTATGATGGTGACCAGCAATGCTGGATTTTTCAGCAGGGTTGCCAAAGCACTGGTGCAAAATACGTTTTATGTTATTATGAGAAGTGTAAAAATATTTTCTGTTCATTACAAAACTGGCAGGAAATGAATGGGAAACACTGAGTGTATACATTGAATACATGATGTTATTGTGTATCTTCAGGAGGCCTCTGAGCTGTCCTCTCTGAAGCCCCAGCTGGATGAGCTCGGGGTCCCTCTGTATGCTGTTGTGAAGGAGAATATAGGTACAGAGATTCAGGACTTCAGACCTCACTTCGCAGGGGAGATTTTCTTGGATGAAATGGTTAGTAAACATTAAAGGGTGAGTTCACCCAAAAATGAAAATTCTGCCATCATTTACTCACCCTTGTGTTGTCCTTAAGACTTTTGTTCATCCTCGAAACACAAATGAATATATTTTGAATGAAACCTGAGAGATTTCTGTGCCTGACAACCAAAATTTTGTTGCTTCAAAAAGTTCATAAAGAGATCATAAAAGGACCCATATGAATCAAGCAGATAACTCCAAGTCTTCTGAAGAGACACATCAACAGATTTAGTTTATGCTTTTATTCATATATAAACATGGTTCAACACACATCTATATAGAGCATATCAAACATGGTAAATGGAAGCTCAAATGTGCTTGCATTAAAAGTTTTACTGAATAATGCACAAAACTACCAGTAATTCTTTATTCATTTATACATGTCTATTTGTACACAGCAAGCATTTTATGGGCCACAACAGAGGAAGATGGGTGGGCTTGGTTTCATTCGCATGGGAGTTTGGCAAAATTTGATAAGGGCCTGGAAGTCGGGTTACCAGGGCAACATGAATGGAGAAGGTTTTGTCCTGGGAGGGGTATTTGTCATCGGATCTGGTGAACAGGTAATCTATTAGATATTTCATTCAATCAGTACAAACCAATTCAGAGATTTAGCAACTTGACTGTCCTCATATATTGTGTTTTTTCCACTTTCAGGGGGTTCTTCTAGAGCACAGAGAAAAGGAGTTTGGAGATAAAGTCAGTTTAGAGTCTGTTTTGGAAGCCGCTAAGAAAATTGTTGTTGAAAAGTAAATGTCTAAAGTTTAAGGAAAATTCTCCCTTGATTTAGATTCAAAATCCACCTCATCTCATTCTCATACTAATGCTGTGAATAGAGAAAAGCTCAGGTTATGTTAAATTCTTGGCACTTACTGGTACACTTTAAGAGCGTGATAATGTCACAGAGTTGCATGCAACCTCATACTTACAAATGAGAGTAATGTTGTGTAATTAAGTAATATTGTTTTCGCACTTTAGAAATAGTTTGTCATGAACCATTGTATTGTTTTTTTCCCCTTATTGCATTCCTTTGGTTGCCTGCTGCCACTTGCCTCGTGGTTTTTGGTGGTATGTGTTTTAATGATAGTCTGACTCCAAACTCCATGTTGAAAGAGCAGATTTGATGCCAACACATGCCTAGATACCCTCTGGTTTTTGGTCAGTGAGCAGCCAAAGGTTCAGCTGGGGATGGACACAAGGAAAAATAAACATCACCTCCAAATATTCTATTTGTCTGTATTTGACATTCTTTTGTGTATTGATGTTTGAATTCTCATTCATTTACTGGGGGGAAAAAAAAACTATGTATTTTGGTCTATATTTATACTATTGTTCAAAAGTTTGGGATCAGTAAGTAAAAAAAAAAAGATAAATTATTTTATTCAGTAAGGATGATGCATTCAATTGATCAAAAGTCAGTGAATACATCAGTTATTATAATTTTTTTTTACTTTCTAAACCAAAAATGTAACAAATATTAGGCATTACAATTGTTTTAAGCATTGTTAGGACGTGTTTCTTGAGCACCAAATCAGCATATTAGAATGATTTCTGAAGGATCAGCCTTGCCATCACAGGAACAAATTACATTTTAAACTATATTAAAATAGAAAACTGCTGTTTTAAATTGTAATATTTCACAATTTTACTGTTTTTTTATGCATCTGATCAAATAAGTGCAGCCTTAATGAGCATAAGAGACTGTATAGTAAATAGTATAGTATAGTAAACCATTTATCCTAATGAGAAGCTGCATGTATTGCAGTCCTTTACGTTGTATTTCTCCACAACACAACTTGTCTTAAGCATCTACAGCAGGGTTATTCAAATCTTGCCCTGGAGGGCTAATGCGCTGCAGAGTTTAGGTCCAACCCTTATCAAACACATGAACATACTAATCAATGTCTTTCAGGTTCATTAAAAAAAAAAAATCACAGGTAGATGAGTTTGATCAGGGTTGGAGCTAAACTCTGCAGCGCATTGGCCCTCCAGGGCAAGATTTGAATAACCCTGATCTACAGAAACATTCAGCTCTAATCCCTGATTAGTATATGAAATGAATATGAAACAGAGTTATTTTCTTAGCCCACCTACTCTTACGCTTGCATTTTAAAGGCAGAGACTTTGAAACTGCCCTCGTAAGAGAATTTGGTTTATCGTTTAATCACGGGTTTAAATCTGGGGAATTAAGCCATCTTGTTCAGAAAAATCTGATTTACTGATCAACTGTAATAAGCCAAATATTCTGTTCATTCTAAGTAAGAGTCGAGGCACCTCTACAGCAAGCTCTGACAAAATATAGTCTCAGACAGTTAAATTTCTTTATTACATTTTTCCAGATAAAATACACACAAGGATGTAACAAAACAATATAAAACAAAACACAATGAGCACCAATAATAACTATAATAATTGTGCTAAAGTGGGTTTTCCGGGAGTGACATTTATATGCACGACACATCACAATTTATTGTCCTTGCATTTGTCTGCACTTTTCCACGCTATAGGAGACCTATCAATAAATATGTGCTCTAAGCATCAAGAACATGTGCAGTGAAACAAAGAATTGTTTTCTTTGGTGAGGTCTCATTTTTGTAACATGCCAAATGTATTTGGTGTGACAATCTTTATTTTTAATTTGATCTATTATGATCCACATATTGATGGACAACCATAATATTATAACTGTAAATAGAAAATAACACATTAATGACAATTTTATCTTGTGTGTGTTATGGTTTTCCATCCATTAGGTTCACTAAATTATTAAATTTGTACACAAAATACTTTTGCATGAGATCTCCAATAAACATTGTCAGTTGTCTAGTGCAATTTACAATCATAAAACATCTGAAAGAACTTGCTAAGTAATCTGGTGTGCTTCTAGTAAAGTGTTACAAACAGGTTCGTGATTAAGGAGGATATGACAGTAATATATCCGTTGAGACAGACCCTGGTTTAAGTTTAGAACTCTGCATCTATTATGTTGAGCATCACTGTACAGTATTATATTGTGACATTAGTGTGCATTACATGATGGACTGAACTTGTGCCGGTACACTGCATTATTATAGGAAGAATTGAGTCTTGACAGCATGTGAGATTTGGTGTAACAGGACATTCCGAGAGGAAATTTAGTCAGTTTTGTATAAATCACAATCACATAGTCTTATTTGCATAACATATCCAACAGCTCTCTCTGTCAATCATAGTAACAGGGAAATTGTGCCTTAAAAAAAAGAAAGCATCAATCCCTGACTGCTTTCCACTGGGCTACATTTTTCAACAGCATACTTATGTAACATATAATGTGCTTAGATATTAGGCTAAATAATATTTGCCTACATGGAGTGCTTAAATCAAAAACAAACAGATTTCTGTTGCCACTCAGAGGACATGACGAGAACAACAACAAATCAATGTGCCCTTTCTTCCCAAAAAGCACAGTCTGATGGCAAAGAAACACTGTAAAGTGTTGTTAACTTCATCCACAAAAACAATAGGAACCAAGCAACAAAAACTACACACTGTAACATTACCACAATATGTCAGGGAAAACAAGTTTGATCTTATTCGCTCAGATTACTGGAGGCCGTTAAAGAACTTACAAAAGGTTAGGTTATAGCATACACTACAGACACCATGACTGACATCATATATATGTATATTATTGATACAACACCTCATAGATTCCCCCCATGACAACAATAAATAAACCTGATTGTTGTTCCCATGTCTGAGATGATGGATGATCAAAGCAGGGCATATGAAGCAACTTTCTCCATACTCTGAATGAGTACATGTCGTCTATCGAGCATGAGTAAACTCTGTTCGTATAAATAGCTCTTGCTGTCTGAGAGATTTAGTGCTTCTGTCTTTAAGCCCAGACACATTCTGCCCCATTAGGGGGGAATTATTTATACAAATCACACAAATGCTAATAAGTATTAAATATTCAAATGGATATTATTTTGACCTTTTCACAATTCTTCGTAACAATACACAAACTACAATCCACACAACCAAACATCTCGGAAACTTTTGCAATGACCTAAAACCATACGCAGGCCTGTAAGGCTTAAACAGAAATAATGAAGTATGGCCTGCAGGAAGTAAAGATGTACCTAAGAATTAGCATTTTGATGTGCTCATGAAGGAGTGCTAGCACATCGTAGGGTGCAGTTCTTTTGCAGTACAGAGAGTAAAGCACACTGCATTTGCTGCATAAGTGCACTTAATGGGCACAATGGAGCATGTAAGGTGGAAATACTCCTGGCAGAATAAAGTTGAAATTTCTAAAACCATCTTCAGTAAGAACATGCATGTGAGAAAACTTTGAGCCAAAGAACAACGATGAAACTAAAGATCTTACACTACGCATAAATGGTAATCTAGAATAAATCAAAGAAATTAATGTACTGGTAAATAAGTCTACGTGTGTGTTGTCAACAGATGGGGTTTAAAACATCAATGCAGCAGTTCAACATTCAAGCATCTTTAACTAAATCCAGCATTAAGTTCTGGCCTTCATTGTACATATAGTCATTTAGGATTGTGCAATAGCATGGGTAAAATTTGACAAAAATATATAACTCAGAAAAAAAAAATCTACCCTTAAAGTTGTGCCCACTGACCTCCGGTGCAATAAAGGATATCAAATGGGCTGCGACCTAGACTGCTCTACAGACCCTTGTTGAAATAAACACTGGTGATGTGAGGATTGCTTTGTCGTATCCTTTCTTGAAGCTCCGGCTCCAGGCTGCTCACCTTCATAGAACTTCACAGAGACAGAAAGACATCCCAATTCAGCACATCGAACAAACCAGGAGAAAAATAGATTAATATTAGTAGCACTAACCTCTTCTGTGGGAACAGGGCACAGCACAGCGGAGTGGCAAACACCAGGCTGTGGGGATAATAAATAAAATAAACCATTCATTCATTGTTTTAAACCAGGATTGCTGTGTATAGCAAACAAACACTGCCTTAAAGAACTCACCAGAATCCAACAAGTCCAACTTGTACAGGGGCATTGAGAACTGGGAACCGCTGAGAAATGGACCGAAATTTTGTGATGCAGTTTAAAAAACATCCATAATGCTGACAGATTCAGAGAAATGCTTGAAATTAGCCTGTGGTCCTTACCTTCATGAAAGCTTTCTTCTCCAAGGCATTCATAATAACTGGAGGAATAGCTGTTTGAGAAAACAAATGAATACAAATAAAATACAAGGAGAACACTCTTAATTTCTCTCAATTACATTTTTTTACCACTTCACAAAAAACAACAACACCAAAATATAGAGAAACTAATATTAACTAGGGATGCCACAATTCTCAATATAATATTGAACCGTTCGGTACGGCATTCAGGGTTCAATACGCGCTTGTGAATTGCGTTTTTATCGGTTTCACATTTAAATAATTATTTTTCTATCATTTGCCTCCATCCCAATACTGAACAACGCGACACATTCACATCACACGTTAGTTGTAGAGTTATACTCACAGAACACTATAGTTATTCACAATTATGAAAGTTAATTATTTGCATGCGTTTTAATGTCTTGCCGATTAAACATTTCATTCGCGTGCTTATGCACATACGCTTTTCCGAGCGCGCACACCAAAAGCCTGTCAAACACGTGATTACTGGACTAAGTAGTCTTACTGCGCTAATACTGTCAAATACACACAAGGTTTACATAAACACAGTCGGTTATGTCTAAAGTGAAAGTAAAATCGGCGTGTGTCTGTATATTAGATGTGGGCAGGTCTTAAATTGACAGCAGCCCAGCCTAGGGAACACGCTACCGCTTGTCCTTAAAGGGACAGTTCACCTCTAAAATTGTGTCATTATTTACTCACTCTAATGTTGTTACAAACCTGTATTAATTTCTTCTGTTGAATATCAGACAGTTGATGGTAGCCATTGACATCCATATTATTATTTCCTACAATGGGGACCAGCAACTGTTTGGTTTCCAACATTCTTCAAAATATATTTTATGTCCAACAGAAGAAAGAACTTTATTCAGGTTTAAAACAACTTGAGCGCGAGTAATCGATGACAGAATTTTCATTTTTGAGTGAACTATTAATAAAACAACAAAAGACAATCACTCGCTGCTCTTGACTGAAAAACTTTAATACAGTAGCTTAAATAAGAATCAATGTATATTTTATAGTGAAGTCTATGTAGTGTTTTATTTTTACATGTATTAATTCAATTTCATACTTAAATTCTGCTGTACAGCTCTGAGCTACCAGAGTAAATCTTTATATATATTTTATTTCATATTATACTATACACTAGGAATGTGTACAAGGGTTTTTTTTAAGTAAAGTTTTAAGTTTAAGTAAGGTTTTTCAAGTCTTTTAAGTAAAATAAAGAAAGAGTAATAGTATTTTTTCTCCTGAACCTCTTGCTTTTCCTGTCACCTAAGAATAGAATAACAAAAAACACTTGTGACAAGCCATCAGAACCAAACCGAACCGAAAACCGTGATTAAAAAAACCGAGGTATGTATTGAACCGTAGACTAACTGTATTGTTACATCCCTACTATTAACATAAAAAAAAGCTTACCCATGGCTGGCACTGCCATGCCAATACGAGACACCACCACCTGTACGATGGCTTGCTGAGCAGCTTTAGTTGATTCTCCGAGACGTTCACCCTCAGCATCAGTAACAGGAATACCATACTTCAGCTCTCTGTAGAAGTATTAAGAACTAATTCAATGGTCGATTCAACATTTTTAAAGCCAAATAATAGGGCAGTAAGCAATTTCTGAGAAACACTGTTGATATTTAAAATCAACCCAAACAAACACACCCCTCCCTTCATTGCTCCGCCTCTAAAATGCACAAATGGAATGCAAGGTTGGATGTTTCTGTATTCAAGCAAAACAAATCTTTGCGAACAATAAAGCAAAGATGACGAACGACAATGAAGAACAAAAAAATTAACATACAAACAAGCTCCAGACAAACAATGACACTAAAAACTACATTACAACAGCATATCTTAGTTCTGTGAAACATAGCAAAACCAATGTTACTCATGTATGGAGCAGAAGCAAAGCAAACTTGGAGTTTGTTTTCAGGACTTCCTGCTCTGGTCTCTCCAGGGCTAGAAAGCTGCTCTAATTTCAACACAGATCCTAAAGATCTTGCCTTATCATAACCTCTCTTTTTCCAGCGATTTTCAGAAATCAAAGTTATGTTAAAATTCAAAAGTCTTTTTTCACTTACCTTTGTCTCATGAAGGGTATGTTGATACAGTTTGCTGCTGCCACCGCAGCAAAGGGAACAAAACGCGCCATAATGGCAGGCAAGTGCTGGAGAGAGATAAGACAATGAGTGACTAATGCCAAAAATTGTCCACAAAATTTAAAACGGCATTTAAAAGTCATATAAAAGGTACTAACATACAAGATCACCAATTAAGCCTAGAACTCTTTAGCTGTACGCATAAACAGGTTTGTTTATGTGTCTGAATACAGGGAGATAGATTTCAAGAAATTAATACTTTTAATCAGCAAGGACACATTAAACTGATAAAGTGACCGTAAATACCATGGTACATTTATGTTACAGAAGATTTCTATTTCAAATACAGTTCTTTGAATTTTCCATTCATCAAAGAATTCAAAAAAAACTTTCATGTACGATCACATGAAAAAAAAAGAAAAAGAATTCATTTTAAATTAATATTTCACAAATATTTTTCTATATTTAAATTGAATATAAAAACCACATATATACAACATTGAACAACAATAGAAACAATATTGAGTAGTAAACCAATATCTTAATTTTTTTTTAAGATTTTAAAAGAAATGTCATAATAAAAAGTCACTGTGATAAACTAAACTATAAATATTGTCACAATTTAAGGAAAGGACAGACCTTGGTCAGAGACTTCAGGCCAAGGGCTGTTATTACAGCTCCAGTGGTTGCACTGACGTAGGCCGCACCAAGCTGACTGCAGAGGTGAAAATAATTTGCATTGATTATTATGTATTGTCATGAAACACTGACATCTCTGCTCCATGGGAAGTTCATGAAGTGCATGTGGAATAGACTCCATGTGTGTCATATGGCTCATGCAACAGCTTTCAGGACACTAAAGGCGTACACTGCCACTGTCGTGAGCCATTGCACACGTCAGTTAACCTGATAATCGTGTCAAAGCAGCTGTTATATGGCAAGACTACTGCACAGTGAGCCGGCGGCAATCACATGAGCTTTCATGCTAAACACGGAGACTGGAGCTTTCAATATTCCTGCTATACCTTTGGTAGAAAAAAGAAAGAAAATAAAAAGACGAGTGTGCAAATGATTTGGTAAAAAGTAGAGAACAGCACAGCCATTCCTTTCTAAAAAAACAACTGTTTGTGTGTCAGTGTATGCACACGCTGTGGTTGCAGCCACATGGACTATAAATAATATTCATAGATCTAGCATATGCGAGTTGTGTATGATTTGGCAATAGGGGACAGCCAATATGCACTGGTCAAAATTGGGCTGACTCCCTACATTTTTCCACATGATTTCTCCCGAGAGAAAAGGGTAAAAAACTAAAACAAATACCTGCGAGCTTGTGACATCAAAAATCATACTGTGTACGCCCGACTTTAATGATGCAATATACCAACAAGGGGTGGAAACACATCATCACACCATTAAAAGGTGGGTTGCAATGAGGCATCCAATAGAAACCTGCAGCTAGACTGTTTCTAGTAGTGATCTTAGCCTTCATACTTCATGGTGAGTGGCGCGTCTCCACTGCGGTTAGTGTAGTTGACAACAGCGTTGAAGGACTGGTTAACCCACTGCCAAAACACCACTGCTGGGGTTGTCCTGAAAACACAGAGAGAAACTTGAATTCAATGAAAAATGCAACTTGTATTTTGTTTTTTAAATAAAATACATTTATTATGAGACTTCTTGGACAATGCAGCAGTCATAAGAATCTCCCACACAAGCCTGTAATTTGAGTCACATGTTGATCTTCCTCAAAATGACTCATTTTCAGATGACTCATTGATCCAAGTAATAATGCGTCCACAAAACCGGGAAAAAGAACTGCAATTCTTTTCCAATCTAAGTCAAAGTATTATTTTACTCTTCAACGTTTTAAAAGCACAATACTACCATAAAACACAGTCAACCTTCTAACCCTGAATCAAACCACCAAACTTAGCCATTCAGTAGGACTGCTGTCTTTTCCATGATGACTCATTTAGGAAATATTCCCTGAACTGAGCGGGGATGTTTATCCCAGCCATGGAAAGATTTACTCCCTTTCCTTTTCTGGCTCTAATGTATATAATTTTCAGGTCTAAATACACTTCCTGTCCATATGGTGTCCAGAACAATGAATGATCAAGAGTGACGGTGCTCTTCTTACCTGTAAAAAGTGAGCATGCAACCCGTGATGGTCATGTTCATGGGCACTTGTGCAGACATGCGTCCAATTAGCAGCATTTTCTCTCCCGTGTCTGGGTGGAAAGCGGAGTCGTAGATGTATTTGGCCCTCCATAGTTGATCTTCTGTTAGCCCAGGCTTCACGACTCCCAACCTGTAAGGGAGGGCACAGCAGAAAGATACTTTATTCAACACATCAAAACAATAATGTAACAGATTGATCCTATGGTAAACTGACAACAGCATAGAGAGCTGAAATAATATTTACAAGTGTGTGATTTTTGGATTTTAAAACAGGTCTTCTATTCCTGTTTAATATGCAGAAACATATACAAGTAAGTAAGCCATTCATATGTTGATTCCTATGAAAAGCTCTGTTGGGTTTTCAAAACATTGCTATTTTTGTTTGAGCATATCAACCAGCAACTCTGGCCAATGGCATTTGGGGTGGGACTGGGATCTGTTTGTCTGACCAGTGGGAGAGAGGGGAGTGTTTGACAATAGCCCATTATAAAACTTCTCAGGGCATCAGAGCTAGTAAAAACCATTCAACCAACTCAAACCATTCAAAAAGTTTGGGGATTTTTTAAAATATTTTTTGAAAGAAATCTCTAATGCTCACCAAGGCTGCATTTATTTGGTCATATGCTGATTTGCTGCTCAAGAAACATTTCTTATTATTATTAACGTTGAAAATAGCTGTGCTTATTATTTTTGTGGAAACAGTGATACTATTTCTTCAGGATTCTTTGATGAATACACAGTGAAAAAGAACATTTACTTAAAATTGAAATATTCTCATAAATGTCTTTACTTTCACTTTTGATCAATTTAATGTGTTTTTGCTGAATAAAATTTTTTTTTTGGGATGCACCAAAATGAAAATTCTGGGCCAAAACCAAAAATTCTGGATGCACTTGGCCGAAAACTGGAAATATATAGTATTAATCATAAATATCATAATATATTCATAAAGGAGCTCACCGCACAGGAGCTCAAAGGCAGTTCCCCTCCCTTCATCCTCATCTAGCAGTTTTATCATTGGTAGAATATAGAATGAGTAAAATATTACAATACAAGGATTTCAGTCAAATGCAATATATACAATATGTGACCCTGGACCACAAAACCAGTCATAAGAGTAACATTTTTTTTCCATATTTAGATTTATAAATCACATGAAAGCTGAAATAAGCTTTCCATTGATGGATGGTTTGTTAGGATAGGACAATATTTGGCCGAGATATAACTATTTGAAAATCTGGAATCTGAAGGAGCAAAAAAAATATATACATTGAAAAAAAGTCCTTAGCAATGCATATTACTACTAATAATACATTGTTGATATATTTACGGTAGCAAATACACAAAATCTCTTCATGGAACATGATCTTTACTTAATATACTACTGATTTTTTGGCATAAAAGAAAAATCGATCATTTTGACCGATACAATATTGTTGGCTATTGCCACAAATATACCTGTGCGATTTAAGACATCACATATGTCAACCCACACTGTAAAACCGCAGATGTGGCAACCCTGTTTGCACAGTTGTGAGGTCTGAATAGCACTGGCCTTCAAACAACAACATCCATGCCACAATGTTTTAAGAGTCAGTTTAGAAACGAAAACGAACATTTATTATATATTATATATATACTCCCTAAATAATTTCCAATAATGTAGTGATTGGTACAGATACAGTTTCTACATTATCATAAAAGACAAGATTTCACCCCAACAATTGAGCCCTTTGGGATCACAGACCTGTAGTCCTCCACAATAACTCTGGCATCCTCCAAAACCTCACTGGACAGCAGCACGTTTCTGGGGTCCGTCACCATGAAGAAGTGCTGAGCCCGGCCCATGAATGTGCCCTGGTCCCATCGCGGTTCTTTAATGTTGATATTCAGTGGCAAATCTCCAGACATCCTATTCGCCTTCTGCGAAGATCACAAATAATCTACTGAGAAACTCACTCACTCCCTGAGAAACAAAACATAGTTTAGACGTGAACAAGATCATTGTCACACTTGAGAATAAAATATTAACATCTCTGTCATGAAGAATGTTGAACTGGAGCTATGCCAAATATTAGTCAGGTTTGTGACAGAAAATAATTTCAAAGGTGCAAGTAAAACTAAGAAAATTAACGTCTGAAAACATAACAAAAAACATCTTTTATACCCGGTTTACTAATAATTTAGCACGCTTATTGTCATGCGCGCCTATAAACAATAATGCCTGACAGATTAACATTCGACTTTAGCAATACTAGCAATCGGTAACTAAACTGCTGAACAACTAAATAAAATTGTATCTTTTATCTACCATGGAAAAGCGAGCGATATATTCCGCATAATTACAGCTTTTGTAGCTAATGCTAGCTGCTATGCTGGTGGGATGTAAACAACAAGGACGTGTAAAATAAAGATATTTCTTATGCATTGAGATTCAATTATTTTTAATGAAGCTGTGAATTGTTGTGTTGTGCAAATTTCGCTAATAACATAAGCAATGTATTTATAAGCATACCCATATCCCCTTCAACCTGCTAAGATAGCGTTAGCTAGCTACAATATAATCTCAACTACATGAACACAACAACCATATCGAAACAGACAATCCTGCATTTTTGTTCAAAGAGTCATTCAGTAAAATACGTGACACAGACCTTGCTAAATGACCACAGGTAACGTTCAGGTACACCTTGAAGCAGATGACCTCAGCGCTGACTGCTTTCCTCTGCGTGATGACAGTTACTGCCCGCACTTCCGGTCTCTGACTAGCTTGCCTCGAAAATCTGCGCGAGATGGTTGAAATGATGAACGTGCGCTTTTTTGTGTGAAAAGGCGGCGTTTGGAGCGGAGAGATCTGCAGTTGGCTCGAGAAACTGGGCGTGGGTGAGAAGTGCTTTTTGATTGGTAGATGGTTCTAAACCGGGGCGTGGATAAGAGCGGCGTTATGATTGGTAGATGGTCCTAAACCGGGGCGTGGATAAGAGCGGCGTTATGATTGGTTATCTGTTTCGTGATTCCCTGAGATAGGCCAATGATTTTTAGCTTTTTGAAAAAAGGTGTTAAATGTGCTTTAAGCGACTTTTTGTAAACTTCCTCCATACCCACTGAAAAAGACGGCTTCATTCCTTCAACCACAAGCCCTTGGCTTGCAAAGAGCATTTCTCTTTGGCTGAACAAACAAAGACCCTGTTAAATAATTTGACTGTCTATCAAAGATGTCAGATATCATGCTATATCTCAAATAATGTGGTATCACATAGGCCTACACTATTGCCAGAAGAATTGGGACACCCCTCCAAATCATTGAATTCAGGTGTTCCAATCACTTCCATGGCCACTTAAATCAAGCAAAGGCATGCAGACGCTTCTACAAACATTTGTGAAAGAATGGGTCGCTCTAAGGAGCTCAGTGAATTCAAGCGTGGGACCGGGATAGTTTGCCACCTGTGCAATAAGTCCATTTATGAAGTTTTCTCACTACTAAATATTCAACGGTCAACTGTTAGTGGTATTATAATAAAGTGGAAGCAATTGGGTTCAACAACTTCTCAGCCACAAAGTGGGATGCAGTGAAGCATGCTGCCTCTGGACTCTAAAGCAGTGGACACATGCTCTCTGGAGTGACAAATCACGCTTCTCAGTCTGCCAATCCGATGGACGAGTTTGGGTTTGGCAGTTGCCAGGAGAACGGTACTTGCCGGAGTACATTGTGCCAAGTGTAGAGTTTGGTGGAGGGGGGATTATGGTGTGGGTTTTTTTTTCATGGGGTTGGTCTTTGCCCCTTAGTTCCAGTTAAAGGAACTCTTAATGCTTCAGCATACCAAGACTTTTTGGACAATTTCATGCTCCCAATTTTCATGGCCCCTTCTTATTCCAACATGACTGCACACCAGTGCACAAAGCAAGGTCCATAAGACATGGATGAACGAGTTTGGTGTGGAGGAACTTGACTGGCCTGCACAACCTGATAGAACACCTTTGGGATGAATTAGAGCGGAGACTGTGAGCCAGGCCATCTCAACATAAGTGCCTGACCTCACAAATGCGTTTCTAGAAGAATGATAAAAAATTCCCATAAACACACTATTAAACCTTGTGGAAAGCCTTCCCAGAAGAGTTGAAACTGTTGTAAAAGGTGGGCCAACTCCATATTAAACCCCATGGATTAAGAATGGGATGCCATTAAAGTTCATGTGCATGGAAAGGCAAGCCTCCCAAAACTTTTGGCAATATGCATGTACCTGTGAGATCAAAATAAACAACCAGCTAAGATAAGATTGGGATGTGTCAAACAATAACAACAAATGCATTTTGAATAAAGAGCTGTAGGTATATTTGGTGAAAAGATGGAAAATGCAGAAATCCTGACTTTACATATACGATGGATACTGTGTTCTCTGGATATTTGGATATTCAGTTTACTCCGCAATACAATCTGAAGGAGTTCATACCCACTTACAAACCAAATTCAGAGCAAATAATTAAAGCAATGTTGTTAAATGTCCACTACATGGCAGTATAGTGTCATGCAAGATGCTCCAATCTCCTTGACGCTATGAAAGGGGATCAATTACGGTTTATCTCCAAGACAAATTCACAATTTGATCAAAAGACAATTCTCTGGCAGTAGATCAGACACTCATAATTGCATACATTTAACCAAGGTAGATCATTGAATCACAAAAAGAAGAGAAGCGTGCAACCTTTTGATATGTGCTCCATTTTATGACTGATAGCACCGGGCGCTAAACTGCAGACCAACGTGAGACCTAATTGGATCTTGTTCCACAAGACCACTGTTCATATAATACTCTTATGCTATGAGTGACGATTGTCAACCACTGGTCCAAATGAGTTGTGCAGTGTCCTTCTGAGCTGCTTCATAATCCAATCACCTGCCCTGAGAGGCGGGCTTAAAGGAGGCTAATATTGTCTTTGTCTCAGGTGAGGTCATGCGGCACAACATGGAGACAGGTAACGGCGTTTAACTTCATCGAACTTGGTTTTTGTGGCATTATGCATCATATTAACAACAGACTAAGTAAATAAAGTAAATCATTTTTTATTCAGAATGAGTCTTACCGGTAATTCAAATTTCCTGCTAACCTGTTGACTGCATCTGTTGCTTAAGGATCTCATAGGATGATCTTTGTATAGTTGTGAGATTATTCTCACCTAGAAGCATTAAATCTAGGCTATTTACTCTCGAAGAGCAAGTCAACACTTTATCTCTGAATGTTGTCTTATATTGTTTACTGACGCGTTTCGGTGCTCTTTACGCAACCTGTTGCGTGTGCGCTGTCCGCGGTGCTGATGATGACAGTCAGTCGACACAACTTCCCTTTAAGAATAACAAAATGACAACATCAATTTCTTATCTTAGACATATAATGCATGACCCAACTTGTCCTTACATGAGCGCTTATGGGTCAAGATGAAGCGTTTTGAACTCGGTGGATTTCTTCAAGAAAAATGAATCAATCCGGTTTTTATAGTTACTTCAAGGGTAATCGATTAGTTTAAGAATTTCATTATACACGTAAAATACATTATTTTAATTTGTTTACTTTCCATATACAAATACAGTAATATATATATATATATATATATATATATATATATATATATATATATATATATATATATATATATATATATATATATATATATATATATATATATATATATATATATATATATTGATAACTATAACTAACTTTCAACAGATTATATATCTATGATACTGGCAGAAAGAAGCAGATCTTATTCAAAAAGTCTGCACTGTCATTTGGGGGAGATTCTACCCCTCTTGCTTCTGTTCTGAGGGAAGAAATATTCGTACTGGTCATCTGGACACACCTACTGACTCTTTATTATTGGTATTTTTACACATTTTATAATCCTAAAATATTATCCATAAAATATTTTGAATTCTTAAACGCAACCAACCATTGTCTTTATAATAAGAATCTTTTGTTTCAAACTCCAGCCATTTTTTTTTCCACTTGACTTTATGAGGTGTTACATGGGATGCTTATCAAAGTACTCATAGGCCTATATGTTGAGCACTTGTTGGCTGCTTTTCTTTCACTGTTTAGTACACATAGACACAATTTAAAGCACAAGTCTTTCAGTTGCAAGGTTTTTTTTTAATCACACAAAACATTAATTCAGTCAGGTGTGTGTGTCTAAACATTTGACTGGAATAATGTATGGAAGAAGCCTATGTGATGTAAACACTTTCAGTAGTATAGTTTTCCAAAATCACAAGCCAAATTGAATTTAATTTTCATGATGAATCCATTCAGAATATATATATACCAATTACTAAAAAATATGTAAATTATATGTGCTTTCTTAGGCTAAAACAACAAACAAACAAAAAAGCAGGTCCTAACATATTAGTGCTCCACATCAGCTCAGTATATCTTGCTGTGGAAACAGTGCAACCCTTAGCTTTCCAGAATGCAATAATTGCTGATATCATTTTACCTCCCATGGGAAATTACTCATTGCGCGGCTGGGTTCTCACAGATCTTTCTCTGTCGTCTTGGATCACTGGCTGGTAAAGGTGAGACACTGAGGCCCAGGAGGACCAGATGACTGACTCCTGCCAAGCAAAGCTCCACTGGCCGTGAGGAGGGACTCCAGCCCAATGCCCCAGTCTAACAAGCAGACTTTCAACTCAACAAAAAGACCTGAGCCACTGCTATACATCCTCTGTTTTTGTGGAGCTAAACAGGATACACTTTGCTTTGCCGCTGCTTGGATAATAGAATTAGTTTATCAGCTGTTTTATGAAATGATATTAATTATGCTGGAGTCCTTTGGATCGAATCACTCTATGAAGACACGACACAATATGGCTTGTAATCTAAAGTGAACAATGCTGGATCTATCGCAGTTCCTTCCTGCACAATTGCGGCAGAGTTTCCTTTTGTGGAACTAATCCTGTGGACTGTAATCCTTGTGACTGGTATTTTCCCACCGGACCTCTAGTTTTCCCACTCCACCCATCTTCCCTTTAGGAGCTCAGGCCCTGGATGAGGGTCAGAGGGGAGGTCGGCACTTTGCCATGGCTCATTCGTCTGACACGGCACGCAAAGACATGACGAATGGGGCTCATCCCAGTGCCCAGCCAGGGCCCTCGGGCACCTCTACTCTACCACGCTACCTGCACAAGAAGCAGCAGCGCCAGAGAGGAGTGAGATCTTCCTCCCCTATGGGCAGGGTCATCATCATCAATGCGCCTGTCGATGGTGAGTCTCCAACAAGTATTTGCACCTTCACATGATATAGATGCAGATATAGATTTTTTGGCAGATTGGTAGAAAATTCATATTTATTCCATATGATGTCATTCGTAGGATTTCATTTGAGATGAAGGCTTAGTTTTTATCTAAAAATCATAGTTTTGTACGATTCAAATCATACATATTCATATGAAATCGCTACGCAAGTTACTTCGGGAGTTAGAGGCGTCCACTGTGTGAACATGATGGTTATTGTAGTATTCCTCAAAATGAAAACTTGCTAAACTTACAATATTACGCTAACCTGCAATAATGAAATGTTAAATAACGCAAAAATACTTTATGTATTTAATCTCACTTTATTAACCACTGTCTTTGCTGCTGACCTATAGTCACCTATATGACTGTATAGTTTTAGATGAACATCACATTTGATTGTGTTTGTTTTTATTGCTAAAACAAGAGGGATGAACTTTCTTCTCCTGCGTCCAATTCCTCTGCAATCCAGAATGGCAGCTGATTTCACTTTTGGTGAAAGGGCCTTTACATTTGCATATAACTCTTTTAATCTCTTTTTGAAAACAAACAAGCAAGCTCAGAAAAAGTAGCCAAAAGTATCGTAACACATTACTCTCCATAAAAAGTAACTAAGTAACACAGTTTTTTGCCTTTTTAGGAGTAAAAGTTACTTTTAAAAGTAACGTTCCCCATCTCTGAACGGCCATAACTTGAAAATTATTATTTGTTTAGTAGTAACAATCAGAAATGTAATATATATAGCTATAGATTGCAATATCATACATCCCTAGGATAATAATAGTACATCATCAATCTTTGAAATAACATGAACAGGTTCCTGTGATGCTTTTTAAAGGGGTTGTTAAATGCTTTACAATTGTTGGCTGCCTTTACTTCCATTTAATGATGTTAGCTAACTGCATGATTTGTATTATCTTAGAACTGTATATTATTCTGACATTATGGACATAACTTGGACACAGTCCCCTCTGATAACAGATTACTCTAAATGGTAGTGTAGAAACATGCATTTTCTGTAAAGCTGCTTTGTCAAAAAATATTTTGTTTTGTAAAGAAAGTCATACATAGGAACATTAGTAGTCCTATATTATTATATATTATTATATTAATTATATTAATTATATTAATTATATTATATTATATTATATTATATTATATTATATTATATTATATTATATTATATTATATTATATTATATTATATTATATTATATTATATTATATATATCATGAATATATCATGTATATCATGAAACCCTTTTGCTAAGGAGTAAAAACATTGTTGGAATCCATGAAAGAACTTGTACTTTGAATTTGTTCTCAGAGGTTCCTTGTATTTGTGTTTGGTGTCATGCACTGTAGGTGGGGATGACTGTGAAGACATTCACACAATTACTGTGGACAAAAGTGAGGATGGCAGGCTGGGCTTCAGTGTGCGGGGAGGCTCTGAACACGGCCTTGGAATCTTTGTCAGCAAAGTGGAGGATGACAGCACTGCAGGTACACCTGACAGCAGAATAATGCTTGATGACACAAGACTGAGATTTCCATCCCACATTTTTATTACATCTTACAACAAAGTATAAATGTATAAGCTATCGTTGAGTTTCATGTCCATCATTTTGTTTCCTCATTCCACACTTCAGAGTTGGCAGGCTTGTGTGTTGGGGATAAGCTGGTCGAGGTGAATGGCATAAGTCTGGAGAGCATCACCATGAGCAGTGCTGTAAAAGTCCTGACGGGAAACAATCGTCTGCGCATGGTGGTAAGACGCGTGGGGAAGGTGCCTGGTATCCGCTATTCAAAAGAGAAGACTACATGGTAACTGGTTAAAAATTATTTGCTATTTTGTATGTTTTTATATCAGGCTAAGCACATTCTATCAGGCTGAACATCATTAGTAATGTTACATCTGCACCAGTGGTTCTCAAGACCTCCCATTGTACAACACATTTATTCAAAGGGCCCCCATATTGGCTAAGATATTCCCGCTGCTATTTCTGCTATAATTGTATTAACGTTGCTTGTTTTTTAAACTTTATTTTGATATATTAAAGTTACACTATGTAACTTTTCAGCCCTCTAGCAAAACCCATTTGGCCCATAACTATATGACCCTTCAGAATAAATAATACTTTACAATAAACTCTGTAGGAGGGATACATATGGTAATTTATCTGTTCAAAAATAAATAAAATACCTTACTCACCGATTAGACACACTTGTTCAGATACATGTCCATTGCCATCTCCGTGACGCTTTTACAACAGTTCAAATCCCTTAGTTCTTCATCTCTGAAAAGGCAAACCAATGTTGATTGTCGTTTTATTACGAGATCTGTCGAGTTCTGCCTTTGCCAGCAAACGCTCCTCTGTTCTGCATTTTTTTCGAGATTTAGTGTGCTTCATGTCAACCTTTCTCACTCATTCCCAGACAGCAATATAGTGTCGGCCCAGATCTGGCCCACATACGCGTTGAATCCACATATACCAGATGTGGCTCGGATCTGGGCCACACTATGTTGCTGTCTGGGTTGTGACAACTAATCTATGTCACTCCCACACCATACACACATAGCCAGAGCAACTTTTCTCTATTTACGGATATGATGAGACATGCATGGGTGAGTGACATTCTGTATATGTATGCAATATGACATATGTATGCAGTTTCCTTTTACATTTTTAAAAATATAAGCACGTACGTATAATAGGCATAGTGAATCAGGGGAAGACAAAAACATGTTTTAGAAGAAGGATTAATGATGCATTTAATTAATTATTTAAATTTGGTTCATTTTGAACAAAAAAAAAGTTATATAGTATATGTTTAAATTGATTAACCATGATTCAATTTGTGATTCTAGAATATTAAAGATTCTGATTCTGTATATTCTTCAATAATAACAATAGTTATTAAAGAAATATATTCTATTTACATATTTATTTATATATATATATATATATATATATATATATATATATATATATATATATATATATATATATATATATATATATATATATATATATATATATATATATATATATATATATATATATATATATATATATATATATATATATTAGTTAAAATTATTCAATAATTTTAAGTCATCCTGTGCCCCCCCTTTTTTACATTTACTGAGAAAAAAATGCATTCTTCTTATTTTCATTGCTGTACAAATAAGTAACGAAATGTACCAACATGACCTTTAGTAGTCTGCAAGAAAAGTAGTTGTTTGTATGGCAGTTTGACCTGTCTTTCACAAGCCTGCCTCCTGGAGGTTTTCAAGTACCCTGTGACAACTCATTACAGAAGAGAACAGAAGTCTTTCGTCCTTGAACATTTAGAGGTTATTTTGGTGGCCTGTTTGAAATACTGGTACTTTAGGCATTTATTTGTTGCAACGACTAAACTGAGACGATAAGGAGAGTGTAGTGATGGGCTGCCGCCCCCCTGCCTTGACTAACGGGGTGGAAACCCTGTGACTCTTGGCCTTTGCTTGTTATCTTTTCCTTGAGCTTCTGTTTCAGCATACAGCGGTGGTAGAGTTACCTCAGTGGTCTTCGCAGCCATTTCATTAACTGATAGTAGAGCAAGTTTATTACAGAAGTATATGTGTCCACCTGAATTTTTATTTTTGTGTGCTTGTGTATTTTTTCCCCTCTATCTTAATTTAATATGCAGAGACAACTATATCATCAAAGTGTGAACACTGTGGCTCTGTGCCACATTTAAAACATGGCTCTGTTTGTTTGAGCAGCCCGATGCAGCAACATGGAACCAATGGCGTCTGTTTGTTATCTGTTTTTCTCACCAATGAAAGAGTAGGACAATTCTGTTTGGGCACGTTAGTAATATGAATGTATATATGCAGGGTAGATCTGATCCACCGAAGGATGGTAGTGGAAGAATGTGGTCGCACACCTTCAGAGGCCAGTTCAGATGGAGCGCTGCGGAGAATAGTGCACCTTTATACAACCTCAGATGACTACTGCCTGGGCTTCAACATCCGTGGTGGCAAAGAGTTTGGCCTGGGCATCTATGTCTCAAAGTAAGACATAATGACCAGGCATTTGGGACATACATTTCATGTCTGCAATCTGGATGACAACTGTTTAACTTTATTCATGTGATGGTTTGTTTGATTTTGCGATAAGGCTGGACCCTGGTGGCCTGGCGGAACAAAATGGAATTAAAATGGGGGATCAGATTCTGGCAGCCAATGGAGTGAGTTTCGAGGACATCACACACAGCAATGCAGTAGAAGTGCTAAAGAGTCACACTCACGTGATGCTGACCATCAAGGTGAGAATCTCTCTCTCTCTCTCTCTCTCTCTCTCTCTCTCTCTCTCTCTCTCTCTCTCTCTCTCTCTCTCTCTCTCTCTCTCTCTCTCTCTCTCTCTCTCTCTCTCATTTATAAGTCTTACTTTGTGTGCAGTAGCGTTCGGCTGTTTTTTTTTCCCTCTATTAATATTTTAGAATGCATTGAATTGATCAAAAGTGACAGTAAAGACATTGTTACAAAATATTTGAATTTCAAATAAATGCTTTTCATTTTAACTTTAATTTCATCAAAGAATCCTGAACATTCCGCAACATATTAAGCAGCACAACTGTTTCCAACATTGATAATAATAATCAATGTTTCTTGAGCAGCAAGTCAGCATATTTTCTCCAGAACACATTATTACGTGGGAACAATTATTTGACATTATTTCCCATTTATTAATTACCTTTTGCAACCTCCTTTTTGCAAGATAACAGCTCTGAGTCTTCTCTTATAATGCCTGATGAGTTTGATGAGAACACCTGACAAGAGATCAGAGACCATTGGAGATCTATGTTTGCACTTCTTCTCTTCAGTTCAGCCCACTCATTTTCTATAGGGTTCAGGTCAGGGACTGGGATGGCCATTGCAGATGTTTGGTAGGGTTCAGGTCAGGGACCGGGATGGCCATTGCAGATGCTTGGTTTTGTGCTCAGTGACCCATTTTTGTTTTGATTTTGATGTTTGTTTTTGGATTACTGTCCTGTTGGAAGATCCAAACATGGCCCATTATAAGATTTCTAGCACAGGCTGTCAGGTGTTGATTTTTATCTGTTGGTATTTGATCGAATCCACAATGCCAGGTATCTGAACAAGATGTCCAGGACCTCTGGCAGAAAATTAGGCCCACAGCATTAAAGATACAGCAGAGTATTTCATTTTACACATGGGGTACTTTTTTTATCCCTGTGGGCACCAAACCATATTAAGTGTTTGCTGCCATTTAACAATGCAGATTTATTTTTTACAGCCATCTTTGATCATATTTAACAAGGGGGCAAACACTTTTTCACACCACTGTATAGATAGATAGATAGATAGATAGATAGATAGATAGATAGATAGATAGATAGATAGATGGATGGATGGATGGATGGATGGATGGATGGATGGATGGATGGATGGATGGATGGATGGATGGATGGATGGATGGATGGATGGATGGATGGATGGATGGATGGATGGATGGATGGATGGATGGATGGATGGATGGATGGATGGATGGATGGATGGATGGATGGATAGATAGATAGATAGATAGATAGATAGATAGATAGATAGATAGATAGATAGATAGATAGATAGATAGATAGATAGATAGATAGATAGATAGATAGATAGATAGATAGATAGATAGATAGATAGATAGATAGATAGATAGATAGATAGATAGATAGATAGATATTACAAAATATTTAAGAATAAAATCGAGAAATAATGTAATGTCATATATCAGTGATGCAGAATCTTCTGATGTTCTATCTGTGGAAAACTTATAAAACATCTTAGTTCATCAAGACAAATGATTTCCAAAGTGCTGTGGCATATTAATTGCCACCACAGCATGTTAAACAACACAGCCTCTTATTGCGTCTGGGAGTGAGAAAGCATAGCAAAGCAGACAGCTGGCATTTAGCCGTCACATTCCTGGTTGCTCGCTTTACTCAGGCAGAGCTCAGGTTCCACCTGTGAAAAACAGCCAGCGGGTGTGCATTATTCACCAGGCCTTAGGGATCAAGTTATAATCAGCAGAAAGCCTCGTTTTATGGCCTTTTCTCATTGCCCCCACGGCAAGGCTCTATCAAACCTACTGCGGCGCTATAAGTATATAGGGCTGCTAAATGCCTGCTTTGTTAGCTATTGATGCCACTTCGTGGTGGTAAGTGTGAGCTCTGCTGGTGATAAATGAAGTGACAATGTGAGAAAATGTCAGATAAGGATCAACACAAAAGGAGAAAGGGATGTGTTTAAACTGTGCTGCAGTCTGTTTGAATCCAGCTCCTGTATGATATCTGTCCTCGTGACTTATCTTCCTACAAGGCAAGTGAGGCTGCCACCTACCATCATCTTAATGGTGTTCAAGTTTGTTTATGCTTCTTAAGAAAAAACGTACCCATAGCGAGGTCAGCGTACTCCTTGGGCATCAAAAATGAGGTCATGAGGTCTTGTCTAGTGGAAAATGCAGTTTTTAAGTAATTTTTAGGCTGTTTGCATGTATTTTGCACAATGCATTATATCCAACACAGGACATTTGAACTTGTATGCAATGCAATTAAGGCTGTATATCCTTTTCTGACTGTGATTATGTCTTGTGTAATATCCTGTCATAGGAGGCTGGCCGATATCCTGCTTACAAGGAGATGGTGGCAGAGTACAGTTGGCTTAATAAACGTATGTAAACTTTACCCTCCAAACCTGACTATTTAATATCTACATATATTAAAGATATGTTGCATGCCTTGTGTGACCCACTCATTTGCACTCCATTTTATGTTAGAAACACAATTTTCAAAATTAAATTGATGGTGTGCCCTGGGATGGTCCATCTCCAGATTAAAACTGAAAACCAACCGGCCACATGTCAAGCCAGATTTTTCATTGCCCATTTTCCATTTAATATGGATGCCGGTGTATGAAAATAGCCCCGGATTAGACCGTAATGTTCACTTTCAGATAAATCATCTGGGATTGTGCATATTGCATCAGGGTGATTCAGAGATATTTAGGTTGCAGGACAGAAGCTCATGTAATTCTGCTCCATATTAAACACCAGTGACATTGATATGATGTTCATTCAAATGCAAAAGTGCATCGGGACTTTCTTTAATATTTATGTGGCTTTTAGACTACCTACCAACCTACCTCCAAAGCTGCCTGAAAAACTGTGCAAGTGCATTACCCCTTTAACAGAAGTTAAGTGATACATACATTCTATTATTATTTTTGAAAGCATTCTCACTTTACAGCATGTAGCTTTGCAGGTAGGTTTCTTCAAGTGTCTTGGAGAAGTTGCACAATTCTTCTGTATTTAGTCTCAGTTTTATTCTGTTTCTTCAGACAGACTTGATGATGGTGAGATCAGATCATACCAGCTGTTGTCAGATTCCTTGTGCATACAAAAATCTCACTGGATTATTACAATTAATGGCAAAATGAATGTTTGGAATTGTAAACTGATATTTCCTGCTGATACACTACAGCAAAATACAACCCCAAATCAGAAAAAGTTGGGACAGTATGGAAAATGCAAAAAAAAAGAAAAAAAAGAAATGATTTCTAAATTTACTTTGACTTGTATTTCACTGCAGACAATATGAACAAAAAATATTTCATGTTTTGTCTGGTCAACTTCATGTAATTTGTAAATATGCATCCTTTCCTGTCATTCAGACCTGCAACACATTTAAAAAAAAGTTGGGACAGTAAAGCATTTACCACTTTGTAATGTTGCCATTCCTTTTCACAACACTTAAAAGACGTTTAGGGACTGAAGACACCAAGTGATGAAGTGTTTCAGGTGTAATTTTGTCCCATTCTTCCTGCAAACAAGTCTTAAGGTGGGCAACAGTATGGGGTCTTCGTTGTCGCATTTTGCGCTTCAAAATGTGCCACACATTCTCTATTGGAGACAGGTCGAGACTGCAGGCAGGCCAGTCAAGTACCCGTACCCTCTTCCTCCGCAGCCAGGACTTTGTAATGTGTGCAGAATGTGTGTCATGTCTTGTTGAAATATGCATAGACGTCCCTGGAAAAGATGTCTTCTTGAAGGCAGCATATTATGCTCCAAAATCACTATGTACTTTTCAGCATTAATGGTGCCTTCACAGAAGTGCAAGTTACCTTTGCCAAGGGCACTGACACAACCCCATACCATGACAGATCCTGGCTTTTGGACTTGTTGCTGGTAACAGTCTGGATGATCCTTTTCTTCTTTGGTCCGGAGCACACGGCGTCCATTCCTGCCAAAAAATACCTGAAATACTGATTCATCTGACCACAGTACACATTTCCACTGTGTGATGGTAAATCCCAGATGCCTCCGAGCCCAGAGAAGTCGACGGCGCTTCTGGCCACTGTTAACATAGGGCTTCCTTTTGGCACAGTACAGTTTTAACTGGCATTTGTGGATGTAACTACGTATTGTGGTACTTGACAAAGGTTTGCCAAAGTAGTCCTGAGCCCATGTGGTGATATCGCTTATAGATGAATGACGAGTCTTGATGCAGTGCCGCCTGAGGGATCGGAGATCACAGTTGTTCAGCTTAGGCTTGCGCCCTTGTCCTTTACGCACTGAAATTCCTCCAGATTCCTTGAATCTTTTAATTATGTTATGCACTGTTGAATGTGAAATATCCAAATCTCTTCCTATCTTTCTTTGAGGAACATTGTTTTTAAACATTTCAATAATTTTCTCACGTATTTGTTGGCAAACTGGCGATCCTCTGCCCATCTTTGCTCCTAAAGGATTAGACCTTTCTTGGATGCTGCTTTTGTACCAAATCATAATTACAATCACCTGTTGACATCACCTGTTTCAAATCACATCATTATTTAACCATTTTACCTCATTACTAGCCCTAAATTGCTCCTGTCCCAACTTTTTTTGAAATGTGTTGCAGGTCTGATTGACAGGAAATGATGCATATTTACAAATGACATGAAGTTGACCAGACAACTTTTTTTGCGTTTTCCATACTGTCCCAACCTTTTCTGATTTGGGGTTGTATATAAATAGGCTAAATGGCTTAAAACTATTTATTTTATGTGCCTTTTGCACAGTACTGTATACTATGTACTGTATGTTACCAGTTTTTTTCCAGTGTAAGGCAAGATAAAGTGTTGGCCTGAAGAAAATAAAACCTTTTAACAACTTTGTGGTTATATGTAAGATGGTCATTTTGATGGCAGACCCTTTTCCCCCATCAATAACTGTGTAACTTAATTATCAAAGATACAAATAATTGTGTTTGTATTGAAGATACATGGAAGCTGTGTGCTAAAATGGGCATGACTGGTGTTGTACTGTAATGTACATGTGTAATGAAGTGAACAACTTAAAATATTACATTAAAGTCTCTTTTTTTCCCTTTTAGTATCTAATGGCGGTCAGCCCTCTTCCTCCCAGGGTTCAGACTCTTACTCCTCCACTTCCTCTCTATCTTCCGGAACGCCGGTCAGCTCTCTCAGCGGCCTCTCGCAGGTCATGTTCCCTCCTGCTTTCGGCTCAGAGATGGTGGATGTCTGTATCTCCACCGAGGACCGATCACGCCGCCCTAGCTCTGAACGGATAGAGACAGCCATGCAGACCGACCCACAGGAGCTTGACACCACATCAAGATCTAGTAGGGTCATAACCACAGAAACCAGCCGAACTGTTGGCGAAACTGTCCTGTTGAAAGACACCGCGATCCGGAGTGGGACCAGCCACTCTCGGACAAGGACCTTCTCTGCTGGGGATAAAGAGACTCTGGAATCCCCTAAAACAGCAGTCCTCATGGCTCTCAGCAAGCCTCGCAAACCCATCCGCCGATCCCAGAGTCACATCACTGTGTCAGGTACAGTAAGGCTGTTTTGAAGAGATTAAAAAAAGTGTCAGAAGGATGTGAATCAAAATGCTGAGAGCTACTCAAGGCCGTCCTCTGTTTGTGTCTCTGATGTAATATCTCTAACTCATATCTCAGTTGTAGCGCCCGGGCCCAAGGTCACAACCAGATCAGTGATGAGGATCTTGGGTTATTTGATACACACACCATGCTGTGGAAGCTCTGCTCGGAATAGAAAATGCATTGTCGAAAACCAGCAATTGACCTTTAGAGCCACGCTGCTGCGTCTGTTTGTCAAATATATAGCAGTGTGCTGCCATTGTATCTCTGCATTTAAATGAAGTTGGTGGAATGCATAATACATCAGCATTACTGCATGGGATCTCCCCGTGAAAGATTAACGGTTCAGACTGGAGAATCTGATTCCATGAGAAATGTACGCTCAAAATCCATACAGCAAAGTGTATATCATCCTGTTTTATTTGCCAGGCTTAATACCGCACACTGAGATAAATGACTGGAGGTTTTGTGGCCTTTAACAAATACATTCAATCACAACTTAACATAACAGGCGCTTCTTGGGAGAATCTTACTGAATCATGTCTAGGTCGTATTTCATTTCCCATATCAAAAATAAATAAATAAGAATTAAAGACTATTTTAGCACTATTAGCTTTTTTGCATGACTTTTATGCTCCGTTCTACGGATCCCGGTATAACCAGGGAACATTGCAAGTAAAAAAATAACATGGCCATTTTAAGAAGTTGTTCCCATGACTTATTAAAAACACACACAAATTAAATAGGATTGTAATCCATCCATAAATTATGAACCATCACTTCCAACTGAACCAATTCTTATATCTTGTTTTCCCCCCACATGTGATGTGTTGGGCCCTGTAATTTTCATTAATGTATCTGGATGAGATTGACATTTACAAATGTGGTAACACTTTACAATAAGGTTGTATTAGTTAACATTAGTTAATGCATTAGTTAACATGAACTAAACATGAACAACACCTCGGTTCAGCATATGTTAATCTTTGTTAACGTTAGTTAATAAAAATGCAGCTGTTCATGGTTTGTTCATGTTAGTTCACAGTGCATTAACTAATGTTAACAAGATTTTAATAATGCATTAGTAAATGTTGAAATGAACATTAACAAAGATAAAGAAATGCTTCACAAGTGCAGTTCATTATTAGTTCATGTTAACTAATGTAGTTAACTAATGTTAACTAATGAACATTATTGTAAAGTGTTACCAAAAATGTATTGAAAAAAGGTAACACTTTATTTCGACAGTCCACTTTAGACATTCTACGAACTATATGTAACTTTGCAACTACATGTCAACTAGCAGTCATTAGAGTATTAGTAGATTTTCCGCTTAAAGGGTTAGTTCAACCAAAAATGAAAATTCTGTCATTAATTACTCACCCTCATGTCGTTCGACACCCGTAAGACCTCCATTCATATTAGGAACACAAATTAAGATATTTTAGTTGAAAGCTGATGGCTGAGAAAGGCTTCAGATAGGCCTCCATTGGTATTCAGTACATTTACACTCCCAAGACCCATAAAAGGCACTTAAAACGTCGTTACAAAGTCCATCTCACCACAGTGGCTCTACAATAATCTTACGATGCGATGACAATAGTTTTTGTGCGCAAAAAAAATCAAAATAACACCTTTATCCAACTTGTTATTGTCTTCCGTGTATGCCTCGAATATGAACGGAGGTCTTACGGGTGTCGAACGACATGAGGGTGAGTAATTAATGACAGAATTTTCATTTTTGGGTGAACTAACCCTTTAATATCTGCTAAACACTCCCCGAACAGACATTCTACTGACTGTAAGTAACTTTGCAAGTGCATGTCAACTTATTTTACTAACCCTAACATATCAACCTTTTAATACTCCGATGAGAGTTAGTTGACATTTAGTTGCAAATTAATGAGAGTTAGATGATATGTAGTGGAAAAAGTTAAAAAGTTACTTGAAACTATTTTGATGTGTAAATACTATGCAGTTGAAACACCTCACATGATAGCAATAATAAATGGCCTTAAAATATGCAAAAAAAAAATGTTCTAATGAAATCTGAATCAATATTAAAATTTTGTATGGAAATTACCCCAAAATGTAATTGAAAGGCTTTGTAAGTACTGTATTCAGCAGGGTTTTTTTCCCAACTAAACCATTTCTAGTGCTATACTGATCTTGCCCTCGAGTGACCTGGGGTTAAGTGCACTGCTCGAGGGCACAGTAGCAATGAAACAGGATTGAGATCTCAGTAACTCTCCAATTTCTGGGTCACCATGGTTCAGGATTGAACTTGCAAACTTTGCTACCTATTACACTTGCATTTTATCACTTTAGTGCTTTCCATATGTTTATTTATTCAACATAGTTAAAATTGCTAATTTAACTCCCTTGCCTGGAGGTCTTTTTTTTTACACGTTTCTGTTTAAATGTTAATCAGAGGACAAGCAGAAGAAAAGAAAACATCAGAAGGACAAGGTAGACAAGGAGGAGGGAAGCACCCTGCAGCGCTCCAAAACCTTTGTCAGCTTGCTCTTTAAAAGTGGACGCAGGAGGGAAAGGTCATCTTCTAGAGACAGGAAGGACACCGGGACAGGGGACGGACACAGAGGAAGATCCAAATCCCCGAAGCATTTAGATAACGAACCGGGTGAGTCCACATTTGGTTTAACAGACTTTGATGAGGACCATGTTCTGTGGATACCATTGCTGAGGAATAGCTGAGACCAAGGGCCGAGCCGGATATTTGCATTTGAAAAGCCAGAAAGCAGTATAATAAGTTTTAAAAGAGGCTAAATCAGAGAGCTGCGTTACTGTATGCGGATCTGCAGTAATTCCCTTGGAGTGGCCTTGAGTCTGACCCCCGTGGTTTTGCTGAGCTAATGATGGATTGCATAGCTGTCTCCTATACAGTGCCTACTGCAGCAACACACAGAGACAGACTTAGAAACGCATTGAAAATTCAAGATAATCACAGCTTGTCAGCCGGTGAGATTTGTCAATTCAAAACGCAATTAATAAAGCATAGTGGTCTTTTTGTAATGTTGTAACCTACAATATAGTGGACATATTTGTAGTTAGTTACATAAAATAGACTGTTATGTTTATGAATGCAGCTAATAAGATCAGGCAGAATTTACCAGACCTTTAATTGCGGTCAGAGCTTGTAGACTGACTGTAGCACTTGTGTCCTCAGGTAAAGAGCGAGGTCGATCCATAATTAACCTGTTGAGTTCTCCCAGAGAAACTCGTGCGGGTATTAGGGAGCACAGCGCCATCCCCAGCCCGGAGACCATGGCCATGTTGGAGGACATGGCTCACAAGCTGCTCAATGACGATGAAGTGGCTGCTGTCATGAGACACTGTAAAAGGGTGAGTCAGCTATATGTCTGCTGAGTTGGAAAATATGACTTTATACAGATAATTTTTCATGTTCCAAATTTTTCTGACAAATCAATGTGGCTGCCGGTCATGCTTATGTAATCGGTCTTACTCGTCCCTCTCCAAATGGGATTCGAACCGGGGTCTCCAGTGTGGGAGTTGGCCGCGCTAACAAGGATGTTAAAGACCGCAGCCGCTAGCATGCCTCTTGAGGCCAGGGGAGTGAGGTTTGCACATACAGCTCTTACTAGCCTATGTCTGTTACACTCACCCCCCTAAACCGCACTCCCATCCGGGTCACAGCACCACATGTAACCTACCAGACCTGCTCTGAGCAGGATTTGAACCGGTTTCTCTGGCGTGGGAGGTGGGAATGGGCATCGGAAGCAAAAAAAATGTTGGTGGGTTCTCTCTCAAATTTTTTTTACTGGAGTACATATATACCGCCTTGTTTACTAAACGTCTGGTTGGGCCAGACAAAAGTACGGAAATCACCAAAGTATTTAGAGCGGCAATAGTGTAGGGGTAAGACGCATGGCAGAAAGTTTTGACGCAAATCGACCCAAGGTTCAAATCTGCCTTTTGCCGAACTCGCTCTACTCCCTTTTCCCTTATCAAATCGGAAAGGCATTAATTTTCAATAAAAATGAAGAAAATATTAGAAAACTGGCGTCTAACATGTGTTTAATAATAAGTGTTTATCAGTTAGGGGTAGGTTAACAGACATGTGCTGAATTAGAGACGATAAAAGTGAGTGGGTCCAATATCATTAGTCGTAAAAAGTGGGTGGGTCTTGTCCCACCGCTGGAGGTGGGCGCTAACAAGGTCGCAAAAGACTGTAGACGCTAACATCACACACAGGTTTACATGCACAGCTCTTACTGGCCTACGTCCATTACACTTACAAAATTTGAATTTGCCTTGCCATTTATGATTTAGATCAAATGTTCCAGATCATCCAAGCTCTACAATTAACAGTCCCACACTTAGTCACTACACACAGAGATAAATGCAGGTGTTATCCTGATAATGCTCTTGAAATACTAGCAGACATTAGCTGAGGTTCAGAATTGCTGAGTAGTACTTTATTGACAGCATGTGAGCCCTAAATTGCAAGAAGGCTTCATGCTTTAGACAAATTTGGTGAGATTTAGACTGTCTGATCCCAGTGCTTGTGATTAGTACACATTATCTGGACTAAATCGCTGACTCCAAAAGTTCACAATGTAACTAGGGCATCTCCTCTACCTGTTCTTTAGTTTCTGGTTGAGCGTGTGGTTGAGGATCTGGTGCGCCCCCTGCTGGCCATCTTGGACAAGCCTGAAAAGCTTCTGCTGCTGAGGGAGATCAGGTGAGGAGTGTTACAATGTCAGCCTATGTAATACTTCACTCACATAACTCCTGCATGTATTTACACCATTCGTGCAGTCACTTGCTTTGTGTGCAATGGTTGCATCTAACATCTAACTTTCTTTTATGCAGAATGATCATCCCTCCCACAGATCTGGGCCGTTTTGACAGTATGGTTTTGCCCTTTGAGCTTGAAGCCTATGACATACTAAAAAGCCGTTCTGGTAGGAAAACGTTTCACTTGAAACTTTAGCTTTTTAAATTTTAGCTGCCATATTTGAGTAGTACTTATACACAAGCAGTCAAAAGTTTAGACACCTACTCATTCTGTAGCAATAATGTTTCCCATATTTTAGAGTAATTAAATAAATAATTTGTTTTGTAAAGAAAATCTTAAGTAGACACACACACACACTCATATATATGTTCAATCTGAATCCTGTGTGGTGAATGTGAACTGTTTATGTTTTTTCAGCGAGGTCTCCTGTCCTGCGTTCTCCTCGTCATGGTGGGACACCTCGTCGTCATCTGATAACGCCCATCCCAGGTAACATCCCTGCTGATGTGAACTAGAATGTCCCATTCTTTCTTCTCTCTCTTGTTTTCACTGCTGAGTCATCTCCTTAGATTGATCCTAATAGGAAATTATATAGACACAAACTCTCCTCTGTACCAGCCATTTCATATCCTGAAATGAATGTCTGTCCTTATCTACTTAAACACATACATATACTACACATTTCCTGTTGCTGATATTTAAACCGCACCCACATACACACACAGTCCCTTGTTACTGTACCCTACCATCACTTTTTGATAATGAGTGTGAAGTTTTGATCATTTTAAGCTGCCATTTGGAACACACATGCATCATTTGTGTCATCAACATGCATCAGTTTTATTGCCAAATAGCCTGCGTGTTTCTTTCTGCTGCTGCTGACACTGCATGACCTCATGACCTCTAACCTAGGGGCGCACAGTACCGGCTGTGATTGCGCACAGTGTCGGGCTGCATGTGCCTCTGACTTTTGAATGGAAGTCGTTTCTAAAATGCAAGAAAGACGCCTTGCATTGTTTAACCTTCAAGCGTCCACCCACGCAGGTCTGAGGCTTAATGCAGCCCCTTTGTACCGTCCACAGAGGAGTAATTCAAAACTCTCTGTGCTAGAGGCCCCTGAAATCTGAGTGAGATGTGCGTGTATGCAACGCCACACCGCTGCTTACTCAATGGATATGAATGTGTGATTGTCGTTCACATTTCTGGATGAAAGGGAAAGTGTGTGTGTGAGGTTTTGTAACATCTGCACTGATTTAAGGAGATGCAAATGAACCTGAATGCTGCTGAACCATTTGTACACATGTTTGTGGGAGGAGGAACTTGTGTATGAACGTGATGAATTCTTTTATTCTGAAATATTGTATATATCTATAAATTTGCTTGTCTGTGGTGGTACAATGATGATATCAGATGACAACACCATGTACCTTGGTATCTGTCAGCCCCCAAAAATATTTTGACATTTTAGCCACACTTAAATATGTAGATGTCACAATTATTTAAAGGGTTAGTTCACCCAAAAATGAAGTTTCTTCCATTAATAACTCACCCCAATGTTGTTCCACACCCGTAAGACTTCCGTTCATCCTCGGTACACAGTTTAAGATATTCTAGATTTAGTCCGAGGGCTTTCAGTCCTTTGAATGTAAGTGTATGCACACTTTGCTGTCCACGTGGTAATGAAAACATCATCAAAGTAGTCCATATGTAACATAATTTGGTTAGTTAGACTCTTTTGAAGCGTCGACAATACATTTTGGTCCAAAAATAACAAAAACTAAGACTTTATTAAGCATTGTCTTCTCTTCCGGCTTTGTTTGAATCCGCGTTCACGACGCCACAGTGACACTGCTGACGTAAGACGCTGTGACGTGTTATCTGGTGCGACAGAGCTTCGTTTGTAGTCTGAGGGAGACGCACGCTGTAAACAAGCTGTTCTACATTGTTTGTATTGCAAAATTTTTTTTTAAATGGTGCGTAAGTGTGCATGTCCCGGATGCCCTAATCGCCAAAGATAACCAGATAACACGTCACAGCGTCTTACGTCAGCAGCGTCACTGTGGCGTCGTGAACACGGATTCAAACAAAGCCGGAAGAGAAGACAATGCTTAATAAAGTCTTAGTTTTTGTTATTTTTGGACCAAAATGTATTGTCGACGCTTCAAAAGAGTCTAACTAACCAAATTATGTCACATATGGACTACTTTGATGATGTTTTCATTACCTTTCTGGACGTGGACAGCAAAGTGTGCATACTCTTACATTCAAAGGACTGAAAGCCCTCGGACTAAATCTAAAATATCTTAAACTGTGTTCCGAGGATGAACGGAGGTCTTACGGGTGTGGAACAACATTGGGGTGAGTCATTAATGGAAGAAATTTCATTTTTGGGTGAACTAACCCTTTAATCATATGTCCGTTAAGTTTCATTTTCATTGACTTTTAGGCCACGTCCACATGGAGGCGCGTTTAGCTGTATACGTAAAAAAATTGTATCGTACAGCTTTTCGTCCAGACGGATCCGGCGTTTTGGGAGCCTGAAACCGGTATTTTTTGAAACCGGGTCCCAGAGTGGATAAATCTGAAACCGACACCCTTGCGTTTTCGTGTGTACAGCCAATCCGTATATTTTGTGAAATGGTGATGTCATCACACCACGTCCTGCACGGTAAAGACTAGAAGGGATACAGCTATGGCCACTGGGCATGCGCACATCAATACTGTAATTTAATTACTGTATTTGCATTATTGTAAGGGTAGGGTTGGGGTAGGTGTAGGCTTGATATAACACATTTATTTATTGTTATTTTATCGTGAAATTTTGTCTCACTTCCGACCGTTGCTGTACCCCTTCTAGCCGTAACTTTCTTAAGAACTGTGACAGTATAAATGTAATTATCTTATATCACAAAATAGATTACACTTTTCAAGAAAAATATGAACAATTACATTTAGATGTATTAAATAACTATATTAATATGTCCAAACAACCATGGCATTACCATTTACCATACACATTTAATTAAATAAATCAATAAATTAATGAATTAATTAAAATAACTTGTTATATATTTGTAACTGGTATAAGTGTGTGAGAAATGGTTTTAAATATCCTCTTGTATCTTCTCATAGATTACAGGGGTGGATTCCACCTTCAGCCGGTGCAGGATCTGGAGAGAGAACGGCATCTCGTTGAAGATATGGAACGATTGCGTTTGGCAGGTTTACCGACTGGACGACTTCCTCCTCCTCGGGCTTTCACACCTCTCTTGGATGTACCGGTGGATACCTACATCACAGGCTCACTCCGTAATCACTCCTTGAGCCCAGCTCGGTCCGTATGGCCACACTCAGAGTCCCCTCACAGCACTGAACGCCATGGACGCTCCCCTCAGAGAAGAGACAACGGTTTCCCCCAGACATCACACCATGACTCTTTATCCAGCAGGGGTGATTCTGTCCCAGAGCGAGGGAGATCCCCTCATAGGAATGGACATAGAATGAAAACGGACAAATCTCAGAATGGTAAAGAGGTCAAATATACCGTAATGAGTGCACGTCATCGGAGCAGGACACCATTGACCCAGGTGTTTACACCCAGCTCAGATCAGGACTGGAAAGAACCACTCAACGGACACTCAGAAAGCCCACCAGAGCAGGAGTATGAACTAACCGCGGTTTCTATCTCTAAGACCAAACAGTCCCTGGGTGAGTTACTTGGAGTCACTGTTTCTTCGCTATATGTTTCTCAAATGAACTAGATTTATATTTATATATTTTGTAAAAAAAAATGCAATTTGCCCATGCAAATGTTCCCGCCACAATGCTAGGGTGTTTTGGGGGTTGCCAGGTTATGCTTTTTTTTTTTTTTTTTTATCTTGTTCCTATGTGGTTTATATGGTGTTCTGGGTGGTTGCTAGGTGGTTTCTTACTGGCCCAAGTTCCCAGACTCAAGTCTCTGTTATATTCTGATCTATAGACATGGTTTGAGTCCCTCCTTCATTGTGAGTCATGACATTTTTATCATTCACCAGGCATAAATTATAAGTTTGATCACTTAGAAATGTAATCCCTTCCCAGAAGGCCAATTTGAGATGTCTTTTATGTCGGTTATGTAAACAATGCTGGATGACTTATGTATTAATTTAATACTTAGGGTTAGGGGTTTGTTCAGATCTCTAATTCTGAGTAATAGTATGACTAAAGCCTATTAATACAGTAGATTTGCAAAGCATGTGATTCATTCTGGACACACAATGCCCTTGTGTACACTGACAGAATTCAATTCTTTGTGGAAATAGTTCCACTTTGTGGAAAAGTTTTTATAATCACTGTTAAATTAGAATTTAAGAAGAGATTCTCCCTCTCCCTTCGTCTTCTCTCCTCACCTGAAGATGGCAGTGAATTGCCCAGTGCAAAAAGTAACCCAACAGTAATACAGTGCACTCCCTTTTTCAGAAGGTCTATAATAGAGGCTCAACTGGCGGACATCTGTTTAGTTTGAACTGTAATCAGAATCTGTTACTTTTACGGAACAATCATAAGCTCAGTTTTTTTTACATGCATCAAAGTAAACAGTATAAACAATACAAGAACTTCTTATATTTAGATGGATTGATAATACACGGTTTATTTCATGCACATTCTTAAGAGAACTGAAGTCAATGGTTAACATTTGACTGGCTAGATGATTCATACTCTTCTTTACGCAGGAATAAGCATCTCAGGTGGCATTGAGTCAAAGGTGCAACCAATGGTGAAGATAGAGAAGATCTTTCCAGGAGGAGCGGCCTCTACCAATGATGTTCTGAAGGTAACTGATCCTCCTCATATAGCCTCAGCTACAGTACGCTAAGTAGTGTAGTCGAGACCAGTTATGAGATTGAGACAAGGAGAGGGTTGAGTGTGACTTTAAGACCAAGACCAGAAGAGGGTCAAGTTCACATGTTTCCAAGTCCAAGACCATTAAAATATATATGGGTTATAATTCAGACTGGGAAGCACATGGACTTGATTTGGACTTGACCCTTCCTCTTGTCACTGGTCTTGATTCAGACATGAATGAGCTGGTCTCGACTACAACATGGACGGAACAATCTTCAGTCTTTTTTTGTGTGCTTCGCTTAATGACACGCATCCAAAGGAGATATAGCACAGACCCTTATGATACCGTCTGCTTGATTCTGTCATTTTTGTGTGGATCCATTTGGGATTTTACCTCAGCACTATATCAGCAACGTTTCTGTTCAGGTTCAGGTGTTAGTGAGAATGACATGACCTGACAATGTCATTTCGATAGAATGTAACAATCATTTTGTTTTCTCCCTCTGATTATTTTGTTGTTAGTCATTTAGCATATACTTTATTAATACATATAGTATACATTTAATCATTATTTATCTTTCAGAGCCAGACTTTTAACTATTAGTTATAGTTAAATAGTTTGCCATAGTTTGAACTGGTATATCTGAAATCAGATAAACACAGGAACATGTTCCCAAGTGGAGGTGCGCTCAAGTGTAAAAATAGGGCACAGTGTACTGAAATGTGAAAATATGAAATTTTCCGTACTGGTCAGTATCTCATCTACTTGCAACTAAGTGTCTCAAACTTTTTCAACACTTGAATATCTTTCTATGCCATTGCTGCGAATAATGTATGAGGATATTGCTGGTAGCACTATTTGATGAATAGTGTGTTTGACTCTTGATCATTATTAGGAGGGTCTGGTAATGATCAGCCTTGTAATTCCTGTTGATGATTTCTTGTTATAACTAGCACTCACATACTTTAGCTGAGTGCACCGCGGAGGCATTTTTATATGCTTAAGTGGCACAAATCATTCATCTTTGATGAATTATATCAGCCAGGCCAGGAAATTTAATATTTGAGTCCACTACTTCTTTTTTAGATAGCTTTCTGCACACATGCTGTACATCTCTGCTGAAGAGACCAGCTTGGTCCAGGCTGGTTTATTCTGGTTATTTCTAGTTTGGTGCTGGACTTGCTGGTAGATCAACCCGTTTTTTTTTTTTTTTTTTTCTCTTGATGAAGTTGGTTGATCAAGCATGAAGCTGGTTGTCATGCTGGTCTTTTCATGTCTAACAATTAGGGATGTGCCCGAAGCCGAATACTATGTTTGGAAAGGAAATGACTCATTCTCCTAAAGGGACATGGTGATGGAAAAATGTATTTCACTGCTTTTGCATTCTCTCACAATTATATAGTTGGATTATTATATTGTGTGTAAAATGCGGGCATCAGGGTTTTGAAATCGCTTGAATGCATGCTCGCTTTTTACTTTCGTTTTCCAATTTGCCACCACACATACTCTTTGTATAGGGAGTGGCGGTACTGACCACACAATTTACAAGATACGATATTTGTCAATGACACTCAAGATCGGTTACACACCAAATCCTCAGACATTGTCCTGTCAGTCATCTCTCTTTACTATCTTACTATTTATCTATGATGTAACCGACTACCACAGCAAGCCTAATCATGTCCCTTTAGGGGCTAAATACGTTATTAATTTTCCATGCCTTTCCGAATTGGGTGCACATCCCTACTAAAAAACATCAAGGGTTGCATTGCATCTGTACTAAGTGAGGCAGAATAAAGGATAAAGGTCAACGCAGCTGAGGGCACAATACCAATGGCACCTCTGTGACCTCGCATGCAAAGTTAAAACCCTGGAATCCCATGTGTGCGTATGTTTGTGTATTTGTCAAGAGAAAACGTATCCTTGTCGATCACAGCCTATCAGGTGACAGCACTTCCCTGGCCTGCTCTGAGAGGCTTGTGTTGCCACACTCCGGAGATCTGGTGTCAGGCTCAAAACCCTTCAGTTGCCAAGAACATCCACTCATCTCTGGCCTCCACCTGGGCTTGGTGTGAAAGACTAATGGGTATTTCCATTCATTCCAAAGACTGGCTAATTCACATTCCACTCAATTCACTTGTTGTCACACCCTGAAGCCGCGAGAGGTTCTTCTAAGCGGCTATCTTCACTGCAGCTCTGCAGATTATCAGGCCTGCAGAGGAAAGTGCGGAGTGCCCTGTTGACATACTTCCTGTTCCTGTTGTCTAACTGATAACTGCATTATCTGAGCGGCAAGTATGCTCCAGTGGTATGGAGGTCATGTTTCTGTCACACATTGTCTGCAGTCACGTCCCTCTTATCAAAGGTTGTTGACACGCATGGCAGACGGAGGTCAGGTGTTGTGTATGTGTTGGGGCTCCACAGAGTCTGCTCATTCAGCTCATCTGTAATTAGTCCAGCACTTTTTCATCTCGATTATAGTCTGTTGTTTTCTTCTTAACAGTCATTCTTCAGCTTATAAATACAGAGGACAGTTTAATAACAGATTTAACATTTCAACATTTTCTGAAGAAAATTGGGATGTTTTGCCTGTGCAAAACTTGCCACCAGCGAGTTGAGAACTTTGCATGTTTTGGGGGCCTGAAAACACAAACTTTGGAAAACGAGATTCAAAGTGCAAGTTTTTGAAAACTATAAATCGTCTCCGTGTAAGCTATAAAAATATGAATTTGTGAAAACGGTGACATCATGCACATGTATATTACGTGTTCAGTCTGTAGACGCATAGTGTTTAACAAAGTGACATTGCCAACTACTGGCCTGGCAGCAGAATAGCCTACAACGTTTTTAGTTTTTGCGGATCCGTGTGAACGAGGATCGTTTTGACAGCATTGTCGTCTGTATGTAAGGAAAACACAAGGGAAAACTTTTCAGTCTTTAGTACATCGTTGTTGTGAGTGCTCTTGCAGTGTTGCCATTTCCACATTTTTTGGGCTTGTTGTTTAAGCTTGGCCCATAAAGCGATCGATTCAAGTGAACAGGTGAGGGTCATCTTGTTTTCAGCATAAAGCATTTGGATTTATAATTTTGGTTTATTGTGGGCTTGTTCTTGTTAGCTGTTTTTCTAGCAACATGAATGAGTCAAGGCCCGTCCCGCTTTCCCTGTTATTTTTTTGGCACCGCCCATACAGAAGAGAGACACTTCTCTGATGCACATCAACAACTAGTTTTTCTGTTCGGTTCCGTACACGATGCATAGAAAGTTTGTAGAATGGGGTTGTCACTCCTGTAACTGAACTGTGTGTGTGCAGAATGGGAATAAGCACTAAAAGGTGAATTGACAACCGAAATTAGCTGCATTATGTACGAGACATATGTGGCTACTAGAGTTATTCTCAGTGGTTGCTTACTGGCCGGAGTAAAAAGAGCCCACCCTTAAGTTGCTCTAATATTCTGGTCCTGTGACTCAGGTGCCTCTATTACTTTTCTAAGCAGTTAAACAAGATAAAACAAAAGATCTCCTCAAGCAACATGATTTAAGATATCCATACTGTAGGTCTGTAGCTGGGTGCAGGATGTTACAGTATTTTGCATCAAAATTCACAATGGGCAATTTGGCGGAATTAAAAGTTTAACACTCAAAAGACAGATTCATTATTTTTGGCTTCAAGAAAAAAATAATGATTTAGTGCTTCTCTAAATCTCAGGACATGGTGATGATGACGACATATATTACCAAGTTTGATTTTAATACCCAAAGCATTGCTTACAAATGAAACAACAATCCGCACTCACTTATATCTTCTTAATACATTTTTCTTATGATGCAACAAAGGACGTATGGATCATTCCGACATTTTGCCAGTCAGCCTTCATCGGTGAATAAAACAATACTTCCCCCAGAAATCTTTAAAACAGCGCGAGTCCAATGATCACCAGGTGGAGACTTTCATCACAGGTGTTTCTCATTACAAGTGTTTCCAATCACCAATTTGCAATCAATTGAGTCACACACACACACACACACACACACACACGCACACGCACACGCACACGCACACACACACACACACACACACACACACACACACACACACACACACACACACACACACACACACAAAATAAACAACATACACTCACCTAAAGGATTATTGGGAACAACTGTTCAATTTCTCATTAATGCAATTATCTAATCAACCAATCACATGGCAGTTGCTTCAATGCATTTAGGGGTGTGGTCCTGGTCAAGACAATCTCCTGAACTCCAAACTGAATGTCAGAATGGGAAAGAAAGGTGATTTAAGCAATTTTGAGCGTTGCATGGTTGTTGGTGCCAGACGGGCCGCTCTGAGTATTTCACAATCTGCTCAGTTACTGGGATTTTCACGCACAATCATTTCTAGGGTTTACAAAGAATGGTGTGAAAAGGGAAAAACATCCAGTATGCGTCAGTCCTGTGGGCGAAAATGCCTTGTTGATGCTAGAGGTCAGAGGAGAATGGGCCGACTGATTCAAGCTGATAGAAAAGCAACTTTGACTGAAATAACCACTCGTTACAACCGAGGTATGCAGCAAAGCATTTGTGAAGCCACAACACGCACAACCTTGAGGCGGATGGGCAACAACAGCAGAAGACCCCACCGGGTACCACTCATCTCCACTACAAATAGGAAAAAGAGGCTACAATTTGCACGAGCTCACCAAAATTGGACAGTTGAAGACTGGAAAAATGTTGCCTGGTCTGATGAGTCTCGATTTCTGTTGAGACATTCAGATGGTAGAGTCAGAATTTGGCGTAAACAGAATGAGAACATGGATCCATCATGCCTTGTTACCACTGTGCAGGCTGGTGGTGGTGGTGTAATGGTGTGGGGGATGTTTTCTTGGCACACTTTAGGCCCCTTAGTGCCAATTGGGCATCGTTTAAATGCCACGGCCTACCTGAGCATTGTTTCTGACCATGTCCATCCCTTTATGACCACCATGTACCCATCCTCTGATGGCTACTTCCAGCAGGATAATGCACCATGTCACAAAGCTCGAATCATTTCAAATTGGTTTCTTGAACATGACAATGAGTTCACTGTACTAAAATGGCCCCCACAGTCACCAGATCTCAACCCAATAGAGCATCTTTGGGATGTGGTGGAACGGGAGCTTCGTGCCCTGGATGTGCATCCCACAAATCTCCATCAACTGCAAGATGCTATCCTATCAATATGGGCCAACATTTCTAAAGAATGCTTTCAGCACCTTGTTGAATCAATGCCACGTAGAATTGAGGCAGTTCTGAAGGCGAAAGGGGGTCAAACACAGTATTAGTATGGTGTTCCTCATAATCCTTTAGGTGAGTGTACATCAATATATCAACAAACCACAAAATGTTCAACTATTACAACACATACAAATCATAAATTTAAGATGCAAAATATTACTACATCCTTCAATCCAGAAAATACTAAATAAAATGGAAGACGATTCGACACATCAGGCCCAAAGCCGTTCATAAATCCATATCGCCATCCAATTTCACAATACAAAAAATTATTTCAATATAGATGTGACATTAAAAAAAAATATATAATGTAAACAAGACATCGATTCTAATTAGAGAAAACAAGAAAGGTCAAAATCTTCATTAAGACCCAGCGGAGACTTTAATTAATACATCCAGTAAGCTTCTTGTTATAAAATTTCCACCTCTTCTAGAATTTGTTACTTTTTCAATATCAGTACAAGTTAAATCTTTAATTTCGCAATTATGGTCCAGAAAAAATGTCTAGCAATTGGCGAATTGAGATCACATCTCCTAATCGCAAAGCATTACAAGGATACCATCTCAATTCCTCTTCAACGTCTACCACTGTCAGATATATGCATTACATGCAAATGATAAGATGCATAAAACATTTGCAAGTAACTTTTTGATCAGCACTGTCTGACCCAAATTTGTGATTTGGAAAGAATTTCTAATATTTTCAGATTTTAAATCTTCAATTTAGCTGAAGGAGTGCTAAGCACATTGATTTCTACTCCTCGCTGAGTCATCCTCTCTCTCTCTCTCTCTCTCTCTCTCTCTCTCTCTCTCTCTCTCTCTCTCTCTCTCTCTCTCTCTCTCTCTCTCTCTCTCTCTCTCTCTCTCTCTCTCTCTCTCTCTTCACACACACAGTGAATTACACTCCTATCCACTGATAAATGACTCCGCTTGTCCTCTGTAAGCATAGAATGCTTTGGTGATTTGTTTTTAGTCAAAAAGGCAGATGGCATACAGAAAAGACTGATGATGTCCCTGTGGTCTCCCTAATGTAAGTGCTATTTGAAGGGGAATGTCAGCTTAAACAAATCTTAGGCCTCTAAATGGCCATAAAGGGACAAACAGACTAAGTATAATGTTTTGAAATGCACTTCATAATGCCGCTTAAGTAGTTCTACTTTAGGGTTCACTTACCAAAGCTGGAATAACCTTAGTGTAAAATGATGTGCTATATTGTAAGCATTGTGTAACTTTAATGTTCATGTAAATTGATGTTATCAAGCCATTTTACATTCTTAATGTGACATTTTGAAGTGAAATATGATATTTTATAACATGATATAAAACTGGGCATTACATACATTACTAAAATTAAAATTTTCTCCCCTTCATGTCATTCCAAACCTGTATGACTTTCTTCTGTAAATCACAAATGAAGCTGTTTCGTTTGTTTCACGAAAGAAAGTTGCTCTACAGATTTAGAGCAACATGAGGGTGAGTAAACGATGACAGAATTTTTATGAACTATTCCTTTAGTTTTTTGTGTGAAATATCCCTTTAAGAACAAGGTTCATTTAAACAGGAACTCTAGTGTTCCAAATGGAATCTGTGCAAATTTTTTGATGGAAAATCATATTTAAACATTGGGTACACTCTTAACTGCAAGCTTTATTAGTTTAGCCAAAATAATACATCTTTTCCATTTTTGTTTTTGTGAGAACCCACAGAGAGATATAATGTCTCTATAAGGGGACAATAGTGTTTGTTCTGACTGATGGAGATGAAAACAGACCCTAACCACTAAGGATGAGTGTAGAGAGAGTTCAGCAAACAGGTGCATCCTGGTAAGAGATCGTGACTGAGGAAATGTGCCTACTTTGAACTAAACGTGCATTTGTGAGCTCAGCTGCACTTTGTACTTTTTTCCTGGCAGGAAAGACATAATTCCAAAGAAACACTCCTGCATCTGTGAGAGTGTTTAACTTTTGGGCTATGCACACCTAGAAATGGTGTATATAATTTGGTCCTGCTTGACTGTTCCCCCTTTTGACCTGAAAGTCCCAAACATCTGTGCTTCTGGCCTGCCAGTGGTTACAATCAGAGAGAAAAACATCCATTTCTGAAGTATAAGCTGATGTCATTCACTGGCAGAGCTTTGACACACATACACAGAGTCTGAAGCAGACCAGATGAGATCATTCACAGGTATTAACGAAGGAGAACAAAGGAAATGAGAGGCATCCTGTGCCTGCAGCGTCTGCTTTTTCCTGCCATTCAGACAGCGCTCTGTCTGCGCTCTACCAGGAATACTCAGGGATGTGTCAGAAAAACAGACATCTGCATTAATGATCAAGTCTTACATCTGAGTTTTTCTGTTTGTGTGTAGGCTGGATTCGAGCTGGTGTCAGTAGATGGAGAGTCCCTCCACGGTGTCACACATCAGCACGCGGTGGATGCCATACGGAGGGCTTTCAGTAACAAGGCCAAAGATCCAATGGAGTTCATCGTCAAAGTTCCCAAGAACCCAAGAGACTGACTGAAAGCAGCCTGATACCAAATGTGTCTGCGTTAAAGGCCCTGATATACTCACGGCAAAGTTCTTTTTCATTTTTCACTCAGGCCCTGTTTACACTTGGTATTAAGATGCGTTTTGGTCGATCGGATCACAAGTGGACGATGCTAAATACAGGTGTAAACGGGGTCTAAAACGTTTTGAGTGGACACTTACCACCACTTCCAGAGGTAGTCGAAAACGCTTTCGTAGTGTAAACGCTCAGCGCAAAAGACCGCCTACTCTCCACAGCCAAACGGGATTTAAACAAGTTTGGTTTGAAAACAAACAAAAAAAGGACACACCACAATGTTCTTTCACCATTCCTGATTTCTAACATGTACTCACAGCATTTGATGTGGTATTGTGGATATCAGAGCAGAAACGAAAGCTGCTGCTCTGTGTTTTTCCTCTGTCGTCTCCGTGCGCATTCATATGTAAATTGCGCAAGCTTATTTTGTCCATTAGATCAAAAGATCTGAAAAAATACATACATTTACCCGCCCATAGACCTTCCACTTAAAGAAATCAGGACAGAATTGGTTGAAAGTGGACAAAAGAGACAGTGAGAAAACAGCAGTTTAAAGGGTTACTTCAGTAGTATCAGTTATATCAGTAGAAATCTGGTAGTATATTCAAATTATCGTACTTTCCCCCCCTCATGTCCCCCTGAGACGAGAGAATTATGCATTTTATTTCTGGAAAAAATCCTCCGATGACACAAATATCGTCATTTTGCGTCATCTGAGGATTTTCGGCCAGAGCCTAGAGACTACAGCCAGTAGTAGGAGCTAGTTCCGCATGTTATCAACCCACCCACAGGGGAGGGATCTCACTCACAGAATATAAATGCGCACGGCCGCTCGGCTCCGGCATTCATAACGAAGCGGTGCGGAGCAAAGTGAGTGTTTCAACTTTTCAATGAATTCCTATGAAAGTTAAGCTTCCATAGGCATGATCTGAAAACGGACACGCGTCGTGAATGACTGCCGCGCTTACCTCAGCTCTTCGCTCTCGTGATGAATGAAATCTGACTCCTGCTGCGTCTGTGCCGTGACTTTCGTTCGGCTCACACACACTTTATTGAAAAGACACGTTCAGTTTTTAATTGTAGCGTCTATTCTCTAACTGAACTAAATTATTTTATTACTATGAAAATCAAAACGACAGTGGGGGTGGTGTCATGGTGGGCAAGTGATAACCAATAGCCATGGCTTTGGGAGTGGCCTCGCAGGGCAGCGAAGCAAGTGCATTCTGGGAGTTGTTGTCTTTCATCCACATGAGACAAAAATACATTTTCTGTCTTTTCTCAGTCTAGAAGGCACCAAACTCAAAAATAACTTCACATTTCTACTACATAAATGACCCAGTTTAAATACACATTCATCTTTCCAGCGCTGAAGTACCCCTTTAAGAAAGCATTTGATCATAGCGATGTGGATATGTTTGCACAAGCTCTACCATTTGGAACTCCAGTCAAGTCACGCCACATTTATTTATAGCACTTTATGCAATAGATTGCTTTAAAGCAAGCAGCTTCACAGTATTAAACTCAGAAAAGTGTTACTTTCTATTAGAATCACAACTTCAATTTCTGCTATAAAGCCACTCTTCAGTATGTTTTTACTCGATGGCCTGTCACTGAAAACAAGAAATGGACCAGAGAAGATTTCCATGTCAAAGAAGGCGGAGCCACAGAGCCACACCTACCTATTATGTAATCGCCACGGACCAATGGAAACTTTTCCGGAGAATTCACTTTGGCAAGCTGTTTCAAACTCCAGAAACAAAATCCAAACAAACTTCGGTTTTGGCCTGATTTTGTTTGAAATTGCGTCACACCGGTTCGTTATTTGATTTCGCTAGAAGTATATTGGGGCCTTGATGCTGCTGGGTATAAACAAAGGGTACATGCTTGGTTTGGAAGAGAAATCATTCCATCATGTTCAGAGGGGGTTGAGGCAGACCCCTGAGAAAGAATTCAAAAATGGGCTTCCACAGAGTGCTATTGGCCATTCACAGATGCTGACCTTTTCCCTTCCTTTGTTAAAAGTTATTCGCTTTTGAATCTATTCCTTTTCTTTTTCGGATATATTCTGATTACATAAATTCTAATAAAACAGTCATAACATGTCACTTCCACATCTAAAGGAAACCCTGTATAAACATGAGATATTGTGGGTTTCTATTTTTGGGTGCGGTTTAAGCCGGAGCGCACTGGCATGAGATGCTGATAATCATAATTCATATCACTACCCACCCAGGCTACGGTCTCCACAGTCATGCCTGAAAGAGATTACACACAACTACCGTATGGATTGAGATTGAGATTAGGTCTTATTTTTTCTTTTAAATTGCTGGTTTGGTTTAGTGAATGTCTGGGGGATTATTACAAATGAAGATCCCTGTCTCACTTTACATCCTGTGCTCTAAGTTAATGTCTATTTTTGGCAATTAATGCGCACACTTGCATTTTTATATTTGTGCCTTAATGCTGCACATATGGACGGTGCAATTGAAATATAAATGTTGTGATGATTGTAGGATCAGTGTTATATACTGAACATTTTACTCTGTAAGCATATACAAAGCATCTGGTCTGCATTTTTGCAATTCGTTTTATTACAAAAGGCATTGTGTGATTATAAATAAAAAAAGTTCAATATTGCCGGTTTCCATTGTGTAAGCTCCTTTGATTCTGAATCTGACATGGAATTATACTGCACAATTGACTAAAACTACATAATGTAACTTTTGACCCTCTAGCGGTTGAAGCATTAAACTACAAGTTACTTGCGGAGGAACATTGTTTTGATGATTGAGTTGTTATAACGAAAGAAAGATGAGTATGAAAAATGTTTAATGAGCAGGGTAGTAACTTATGCTGTTTAGTTTAACATTACAAACGCGCTGGGAAATGCTGACCGTTAACATTGATTGTTATGATTGTTGATCATATTGTTATGATTGTTGATCATATCAGACAAAGTAAAACAATTAATACTATTAGGCTATAACTTCGCTAGAAGGCTATTTATAGGCAAATCGAGCACAGTAGCAACTGGTTTGGAGGAAGGTATTGTTACCGACTTAATGTTTGGTGAACCCAGTCATTGCCCAGCAAATGCGATGATATGCAAACTGAAACTGAAATATTTCTGAAAAGCCAAACCGGTGTGGATTTGTGTTTTATTACGAGCACTGTCACTTTCCTTTTTGTCTGCAGTCTTTTCGGTTTAAGGATAAATAGTTGCCTTTAAAGTGGGCAGTCCGTAAGTTTTTCCTCTTTGTCGCCATCTCTGTTTGAAACCTGCAATTGCAGGTGATTAAATCTAACGATCGCTTAGCTCATATCATATCAAACCGTGCAAATCATTATTATTGTTATACTTTGTTCTCAAATTGTTAATGTTTACAACATCAGCATTGCGTGACTGTGTATTTAGTGTATATTAGCGTTACCTGAAGATTTCAATTTCTGTACAGTCTAATCTTTTGCTTTTGACTACGGGTGTATACAGACGTGGTGTAATGACGCAAAGACGAAAGGCTTGAATTTCCCGCGGAAAGCTATCAGTACCACTCAAATTAGAACACATTATTATAAGCTTACCGTTGTGAATCGGGCTAATGTAAGGAGATAGTTTTGAACACTGGCTGGTAATGTACTTGCTCAAACATATATTTTGGATCATTTTAACCAAAAAAACAAAAGTTACGGACTGCAGCTTTAAGCTACTACAACACCATAGCACATAGTGGTAGTAGCCAAGACCTGCTTCCCTTTATTTATGGATGACGCAAACGCGCACAGAGGAATATTCCTGTGAAATCCGCCCTGACATCTCTAAAATATAAATTATAATAGCCTTACTGTAGTAATTCAGGGTAAAGCACAAACACGGTTTAGAAGATGAATTTATTTACTCATTATTAAAATGTTGTTTTAGTTTCTTGCATTACATTTCTAAAATATTACATATTTAGGATATCAATATAATGTTTAAAGAAAGACGTGAAAATGATCTTTCTTGTAAAATTAAATTGTTGACTTGATAGTTAAAACTAGGTCAATTTTCAAAAACACCAGACTTTGAGGTGACATTCTTTAATTAAAAACACATTTTTACAAGAAATATACAACATGAAAATATACAGGACTAAAAACTACAGATTGACAAACATACACAAGCACATACATGAGGGCAAAAAGATTAAACGTTAATTTGCTTTGGTCTATTCACAGTGGTTACAACTTCAAAATAGATATTTTGCGTGTGTAAAAACAAATGTATTGAATTTGTCAATAATATTACAATATGACGAATATTTACATGTATTTTCATCAGGGGCGTGATTGACATGTCAGGGAGAGATGCGCAGGACAACGTCCAGGGGTGAAAGAGATTTTTTTCTTACACTCGTAACATCTGTGCTACAGAGATGATGACAACAGGAGGGATGATAATCTGAACAAGGTGAGAAAAATTGCCAATTCATATTTTTGATTCTCAGGTAGTCAAAAATGGCCAGAAGCGACACAAGACCAGACCGATCACAAACTGTAATCCATTCTGACCAATACTGAAATTAATCATTTGGCCTCGAATTAAAAAAAAAAAAATTATTATCACATAAATAAAGTGTCTGTTTTACTGTAGAATCATGAAGAGTATATCACATTGTTTTATATATATATATATATATAAAAAGGAAGCACTGAGTAAAGAATGTGTAAATGTATTAACTATACGCTGTTAAAAAGAATCTGGAAAATATGTAACAGATTATCTTTGGTTGAGATGGCTAAAATGTGATTTTGCAGTTCCTCATTTTATATATTGTTTTGTCATTAGATTGTATCTGTCTTCCCTGATGTCAAAAAACATAGTGTCCCAAACATTGCCTTGTTTTCGTGCAATGTTCTTGCCGATTTTCTACAACATGCTCAAAAATGTGATAATGCTGTATATTATTAACAGAGAAGGACACGATAAATACATGTGCGGTAGAATCCATGAGAATATAAAAGCACCAACTACTGTATGAAATACTATCAGAGCTGATGGCAAATGATCCCTCTGGACAACAGTGTGTGAAATATGCAATTCATATTTATTAAACCCACAAAGTTACCTGTGTTACCACTAAATAGCTTGAGGTGCTATATATAAAAATATACATCACATATATATTTAATTCTTCCTATCTTTTTTGTTTTAAAGGATCTGTTCTGTAAAAACAACAAAGTTTATATTTGTATATATCCCTTTAACAAAATGACCACAAACATTTGATTAGTATTTCTTAGATTGTATGCAAATCTATTATGATATATGCATTCATCATCTATGTCATTACTTCGCAGAATTGGTTGGAAAAACCAACCCACTGACCTGTGTGAAGCCATAACGTGACTCGACGCCAGACTGTCTGGCCACAGAAATGCTACGGTGTCATGCACACATGCTATTCACTCTGTACAGTGTGCAAGGCAATACTCAAAAGAAAAGAAAAATAGATTTGCCTCTATATTTGCTAGTTATATCTGCTAATATATCATCTAATTATAAAAATAACACTTCTACATCAGTTATTAGTATCAAATGTAGTGTAAGCAGCGGGGCTGTGAGATGAGAGGTGACAGTTTTTGCTGCATAGTGCCGTAAATGGCTGAGAAGAAATGACACAATGTTACCGAGGACTTAACTCCAGCACAGCTAGAACAGCAAGAATGAATGAGACAAAACTGCAGCTTCTGTGACCTAACATGAGATGCTCAATAGAGTGCCTCCAAGTCTCTTCCCATCAGTGTTAATGCTGGTACAATGGGCGAGGCGAGTATTGTGCTCTTTCCATTATAGGATATGATAAACTCCATGAAACCCTTAGCCTGCATGCTGTATTTCTTCCTCTCAGTTCTTCAATCTCATAGCCATTTCAGTATATGTCTTCGCTGAGACTTTTCTGATTGTGTGTAAGGTATTCAGTTGAACTTATGAAAAGATTGTAATTAAGGCTGCCAAGTGCCAATCAATTTTAATTAAGTATTAAAATGAATCGCAAATAACTGCATACATCAATGTTTGCTGAGAAAAAATTCCAAATGAAATGTTACATCATCTTAGCAGGCGAGTAAAGTATTGAATAGACCATTTCATAAATTGTTTGATTTTCTTCTTCTTCATAAGCCCATCATTGGTCTACGGTCCACAGCAACTCGTTTAGCAATTGGGCTACCTGTCCAAGGTAGTTCACAAAGGACGCATTCTAGTGTTCTCTCTACTACAATACAAACTTTCCTGTCTTTGGCCGTTACGTCTCATCTTGCTGTTTATTTCAACATCTTGTACTTCAAAGTAGTAAAACTTTGGGGGAAAAACATCTCGAGAGCGAAGCATTCTGTTCAAAAGTGTAGTTACATTTTTCAACAGAAAAACGCGTCTTTTGTGAACTTCCTATGTGACTTTTTATTTATTTATTTGAACTTGATTACAGCGCTAGTTGTACTAGAGGGGTTTGTCAGCAACAAAGCACCATTTTTGAGGACATCCTTCCCTTCATCAATGGCATCAATTAACTGCTGTTCACAGTCATTTTACATTCATCTGTAGTCCCTCACAGGTTTCCGAGGCAGGAAGTGAACATAAAGATGTCTAAATACAAACATTCCATGTTTTATTGGCCTCTGCGGACATCACAACAATAACTTGCCTTGAACACAAGTCTTTTTGAAATAGTGTAGAGAAGCATGCCAAATGTCACGGCCGAAGGACTGTGCTCCTCACACAAGCACAGTGGAGATTCATTTTGGGAGGGCAGAGTAAGATGTGGGTTAGATTTCAGTGGCAGTGATCTCCTCGAAATGGATCTCGTTGCTACGCATGTCAAACTCCTCCATGTCCCTGTTCTCCAGCTCCAGACTAAGTTCCCTCATCACGCGCTCCAGGTCTCGGTTTCGGCGGTACATCTGGATGTAGTTCTGCTGCAGCTGCTTCTGGTAACGGATCACCTTTTCTTTCTCCTCTTGCCACACCCTGCGTTCCTCGTCAAATCCCTCCAGCTGGTCCTCGCTCCGCCTCCTCTCATACATCAGCTCTGCCCGAAGTCGGTCCACCTGCTGACGAAGACCGTGAAGCACGTCCACGCTCTGGCGCTGCACCTTCGCTTCATCACTCTCGTATGCTAGAAGTTGCTCTTCGCTGCAGTTGTCTCGGAAAGCAGGGCTGATCCCGTGAATGATCCCCCCACGGCACTGGGGCAAGGGCAAGCTCATGCATTGGCCTTTAGAAGGTAGAGCCTGGGACATGGGCACAGCCAAAGCCTCTTTAAGACGGGTGGACTCTTCCTCCAAACGGCCTACCTTCTCCCGCAGGAGCTCCGCTTCGCTCTTACGGCGCTGCAGCTCATTCTCACAAACCTCCAGCTCGAGTGTGCGAGTGCGGGCTGTGGCGTGGGCATCCTGCGAGCGAGTCTGGCTAGCTTGAAGCTCAGAACGAGCCTCTCTCAACTGGGCCTTCAAAGCAACAATCTCGCTGGCCTTCTGACCAAGATCAGCCTGCAAGTCCTTCAGCTGCTGCTTCAGCAGAGAGATCTCACCTGACTTCTGACACACCTGTGAGACAGAAACATCCAATTTCAATGAATGTAGTAATTATTCATTGCTAGATCCACATGGCTAAAATGGTCTCACCTCCCACTTTGTCTCTTCTAGACGAGGACCTAGTTGAGTCTGCTCCCTCTCAAAAGAGGCACATCTCTTCTCCAATGCCTCCCGTTCTTGTAGCAGTTGGGAGAAGTCCTCCTGTAATTTCTTCTTCTCCTGCTGCAGCTGAAACACCTGCAACTGCAGAACCTGTTGCGCCCGTTGTGCCTTTAGCTGCACCTGCTTCATCTTCGATGCACAGCTCTGCCGAAGGTCCTCCAATTCTTGCTCGCAGCGCTTCTGTTTCTCCTCATACACCTGCATGGAGAAGACACATGATTTGACTTACGTTGCATCCACTGTATCTGACACTAATAACTGGTAGAAAACAATGATTGTCACCTGACAGATGGCTGCCTCATTCTCATCCAGGTTGTCCCTAAGTTGCTGCAGCTCCAGGTCTCTTTCCCTCAGCTTCTCCTCAAGCTCCCGAATGACACCTTCATAACTTTCTCCTGGAGCCGGGGAGCGGCCACACGATCCGCTGTCTGAGAGGGGCTGGCCACGCCCACTTAAAGACCCTGTACTCTTACTGGATGATGACCGACCGCTGTCGGAGTTGGAGTGTCCGTGGCCACCACCGGAGCGTGTGGTTTCCATGTGCCCAGTGGGAACTTCACTCTGTGCCAGGCTGTACCCTGTGCTGCTGTAAGTGGGTAGGCTAGAGAGGGAGTTGCGGCCTGAGTCGGACATAGTGCAGGACTGGCTACTCCGTGCGTTGCGTCCCCCACTGTAAGAGTTGCGCTTTTCCTGACAGCCCAACACTGCTCCATTGGCAGGAAGTAAGATGTTGAGGCTGCCCTGGCTTTCAGACAGACTGCCCCCTGACCGTGGAGACAGGTACTGCACAGAGTTGCGATTCTTGGGCACGACAGGCTTAAAGGCAGTGGGACGGATCAGTATCTTCTCCATACTCTGTAATCAAAAGTAAATGGTTAATGTGACTACTAATTAAAACCATTTATTTTATTAAAATACAGTAAAAGTTTATTTATTCCTGTGATAGCAAAGCTGAATTTTCAGCAGCCATTACTCTCTTCTTCAGTGTCAAATTATCCTTCAGAAATTATTATAATATGCTGATTTGGTTCAAGAAACATATGATTCATAGTGATGAATAGAAAGTTCAAAATAATTATTTTGTAACATTAGAAATGTCTTTACAGTCACTTTTGATCAATTTAATGTATATTTGTTGTAATCTTGCTGATCCCAAACTTTTGAACGGTATCTGCACAATAAATAAAGCATGAAGCCAACTACATGTATTAGTGTAACTGAGTTGTCATTGGTAAATGTGTACAGTGAGTGATGGCATATTGATGTATTGCAGTGATTAAAGGCTCTCCTCAATCAATAGAAATAAATAGCCAATTAGATGTACTACCCACTGTGTGTAATGAGCATCAGCAAAACCACTATTCTTTCATTTATTGAGAATAAGACCTCGACAATGAAATGACGAACAGTGTTTTGAAGGAGTTATTTAAAGAAATGGTTAAACTGTATTTACATTAATGCATTTTCAATGGACATCTATATGGTTACCCAGCATGTGTCGGAAAAGTAACGCCCGAGCTTCAGCTTCCAAGGATGTAAGCAATTGTAAACACAATTAATAATCAGTTTTACCTTATCAGTTCGAGTCTGACTCAGATTCTGAATATGCAGATAATCAAGCCGATATATTGGAACCAACTTTGCAAGCACGACTTTAGCAGAATGTTTCTCAGTGGTAAGTAGTCTTTGTATGTAGCCAGTGTTGTACTCTCCCAGATTCAGGAAGCTGTCTTCTGTAAAATGTGCTGTACACAAGCACAATTTTGGGTTGTACTGCTCAAGAACAGTTTTATAAATAAATCTAAACCTCTGATTCGTAATTTCATCCGTTTTCGGAAGGCCAAATAAAGTGGTTTTGGTTTCGCATCCAAACACACAGTGTCTCTGCAACATTCGACAACATTACAATTCACTGAAGCCTCATCTTCTCTCTTTGCGTATGCCTTTGGGTGGGTATTATGCTAATATTTCACATTGTGATGTAGACGTTTTAGGAAGTAATATCTGGACTTCGATCAAGGTGTTAGATAGAATTAATATTTTGTGGGGAACTAGAAGCTTTGCAACTTTGCAGACATTACACACTAAAGGAAAAGTAAAACATTAAAAAGCATCATATGACCCCTTTAAGCACTTGATGGTTATGCGGTACAGATGTAATTTTTGTGAGTTGAGACTATTTCTCTAGGGGAATAGTCCCTTTATAGTACCCTTGCATGTGTCATGTAAGTCACTGCCTTTATAGATGAACAACTAGAAAAACAGTAGCAAGTGATTATATCGTTTCCACCGCAGGAACTTTACCCAGGAACTAGGAACTTTGGGGTGGTACTCAGTGTGTTTCTTTCGACCGCAGGAACCAGGGTCTAAATTAAGTTCCGGGTAAATATTTCCCCCTCCGAGAGTCCCTGCTCGCGAGGTAGTACTTTTTCAAAGTTAAGAAACTTTCGGGGGTGGGACTTGGACGCTGAACATGCTGATTGGTTGAACTCAAGCAGCATTTTATTTCAACCAGCTTTTTTAAGTCTTTTGCGAGGTTCGTTCTGCTTTCAGTAAATATCAGTCTTGCTCTTTCTGTCCGATGGCGCGCATTTGTCTCAGCAATCTCACAGTCAACGTCCGTAATAGCGATAATAACATACGTTGTCTTATTTTAAATCTAGCTTTACGAGCTTTCAGAATTCGCTTTAGAATCAGTGCTCGTCTCTTTTCCGCCGTTTTGTTAATAACCTCTTTAGTAAACCAATACATAACGAGCAAAAGCAGCGCTTCTTGAGTCTCCTCCATACTTGTTATTGTTGCAGTGTCGCGCAAAAATGATTACTTCCATCGCTGACTGCGAGGAGTAGTCGCACGCAGTCCTACATCACTGGACAAATTTGCCTAAACTTCCCGGTACTTTAGACCGCAGTGGAAACGCAGACAGTAGCAGGTCTCGGGGGAAAAAAGTTCCTGGTACAAATTGTTCCGGGTAATTTCGGTAGAAATGGGGCTTATGTCACACTATGGGAACATGTATGTTTAAAACACAGTGTTTTATGATTATTTTGGAGCAAAGCCTTAGCTGTAGACTTCCATAAGTGTAATACTCTAAATGCACAAGTTTACATTTATTATAAATATACAAAAATGTTGTGTCACTAATTTACTATTTATTGTATTTTTTAATGTTTACCTTTTCCAGTCTGCCTGACACTGGGACGAGTTTTGGCGGAGGGCCACCAATATTACCATTCATGCCTCTGTTATCAGGAGGCTCTTCAGTATCACTGCATGGACTGCGCGTGGTCACATGGTTATCATTCCAGTCACCTACTGGCTCATCACTTAAATAGCCATAGTTGCCATTGCCAGCAGAGATGAGGGCAGTGGACTTGTTCTTAGCAGGTAGAGGAGGCTGGCTGGTGAGAAGCTGCTCCTGTGAGCTGGTGCTGCGCAGGGTGCCCTCCTGCTGTCGGAAACAGCTTATGGCTGGTGTGGGTTTGCGATACTTGGCACCGAAGTCGCTGGCGGCTCGGCAGTGGCGCTCCTGGTAGGTACGTCCAGAGATCAGGCTGCTGACGGAACCCATGGTGCCTGCCACAGCAACGGAGGGGGAGTGAGACACTGAGCAGCACTGCTGGACGTCAGCGCTGGGATTTGGGTGATCAGTGGGCACAGGCAGCGCCTGAACTAGAGCCATGGCGAACACACGCCCAGGATACACACTCTGTGGAGAGAAAAGCAGGAAGACAAGGAAAAAATATTATTGTCTAAATTGGCAGAATGTCATGTAACCTGTAAAATAAAGGTCATATAACAACACAGTTTTCAGATTTTTAACACGAATAAAAGTACTTCTTGCGCTTTCAGAGTTTTTTTTATAAAAGCTGTCACTGGGGCTGTACCTTTTAAAAAGGTACACATTTGTACCTTATTAAAGGGTGCATATAACTTTCCCCGCCATTGACGGAATAGCATCATCTTGATGACTTTTCTCAGTAAACTGAGAACTAAACAGAAATGATATCAGGTTGTATGTAGGTATGGGAAAAACATCCCTTTTTTGACTCCACAAAGAAAATGATTTAGGTTACAACTGAAAATAGATGTCTTATCTTAAGTTGCAGTTCGCTCTGTCTTTATTTATCATCATAATGGGAAAAAACGGGCACAATTCTGGTGGTCAATTAAATACAGATAAGAAAGCATTAGCAGTTATTGGTTATGTGTCTGTGAATCAGTGTGTCAGGGTTTAATTTGCGGATGGGAACTGAGGAGTATATATATATATAGATAGCCTGCTGCTGTGTGTTAAGAGCAGTCTCATCATGTGGAATAATCTGCAAAAAGCCTGCCAGTCCAATCAATTACACACCCCCCCAGTGCACTTCAGAAAACACTCCCAATGCACTTCAAAGAGACACATGCAGGAGGAACACACAGTCTGATTCGCCAGGAGAGATCATACCGCCCCTACTGCCCTGGCATCCCAATGACCTCTCTACCACAGGGACAGACAGGCAAAGAGAAAGCCAGCGTCATTCTGACTCAAACTTCTCATAACGCATTCCCTGTTCTGCTCACTCATCCACACGCAGCCCCCCACATGACATTTTAGCTGAGGTTTGAATTCTGATGAAGTCAAAGTAGCAGACTTCAGCATGGGAGGACAGCGTTTCTGTTGTTCCAACCTCCCTGTCCCGTCCGTCACAATATCCTTAGGCATAGACCCCTCTGTGAGGAAGATTTCATTTTTGGGTGAATACTTGATGGTCTTAATGCATTATCGTCCTCTTATATTACCCAGTCAAATGTTTCCACATTTTAGAACAATAGTCAAATTATCAAAACTGTAGCAAGTATGGGTAGTATATTGAGGCAAAAGTCGTGGTTAATAGTGAATATATGTTTCCCATACTAAAGCGTTACCTCAACATGGACCCCCTTGGAGTATACCTTTAGGGAAAATCATGGCTCTATATGATATGATAAAACACCTATTGTCAAGAGTTTGGGTTGGAGGGGAGAATCTGCTCTATTCTTCTATATGTGTCCTCTAAATAAATCCAGGTGCATATTGACATGGCAAATAGGAATCTTTCTGTCACAGCCGAGAATGTGGATATTAATAGCAGAATACTTGGATAAAGCAGTGCTGTGAAGGAGATGAAACAGAAAGTTTGAGAGAGAGAGGGATAGCGTGACTCGCTGAGAGTAACAGTTTCCAGGGCGGTTCTCTGCGAGTGCTTACGCACATGGTTCCACTAACGTGGCTATCAGGTATTTCTGCTTCAGTGCTTCTTATGAAGTATGTTCCCGCAGCCAGTTCAGCTAACTGCTCTGTGCTCTGCTGCAGTGCACAACAATCAGTCCTTAAATGCAAATCAACATCAGCTATGACATAATAATAATAATAATAATAAATATACATTTTTCAAAAACTTGCAAAAGGGTTTATACAGGACAACTCTTAGGCCTGGTTTCATAGACAGGGCTTAGATTAAGCCAGGATTAGGCCTTCAATTAGGGCATTTAAGTAGCTTTTATAAACGTGCCTTAGAAAATTACATTATTGGTGTGCATCTTGAGAAAAAACCAATGGCACAGAGATATTTTAAGACATGTCAGTGCAAGTTGCTTTCAGTTAAAACAGCCCAAACATGCATTTTATTATTATATCTTAAGCCTTGTCTGTGAAACCGGGGGTTAGAGTTAAACTGCACAACTATATGTAAAGTTAGATTGACATAAAATTGCCTACATTTCAACCTGACTCTTCTCACTGAAGGCACATTGACAATAAATAAATAAATCAAATAAAACAATAATTATCAAAATCAAGATACATATCCATTTTAAAAATTGAAAATGTCAGATTTATTCTGAAATTAGTCTGTGATTTTAGCTGTTCACACAAAAATAAATCTGTCACATGTGAGGGGAAAGCGATTTGGCCCTAATCAGATTCTGGAGAAAGTCCAAGACCAGAAAAAGACAATGTCAAATCGTGCTGGGATCATCATGGATCACTTCACTCTTTCTGAACTCGCTTCAACTAATTCCACCCCCTCCTCAAAGCCAGTCCTCACCCTTTGTTAAACCCAACCTACACCATTCCCAACCAGATTCCAACTGTTATCCCAAAGTTACCCTAAAATGAGCTGCATGGCCTCCAAACCACTCACAGAGCCTCAGTATTCTGCACCTCATACAAATAAACTAACCCAATCATAACCCTGAACAGTCTCCCAAAGCCTGTGATAATATAATGAGAAGACCTCCTCCGCCCAGCTCAACCCAGTGAACTTTAAACCTGCTGTTCAGAGACCCGTCCTCACGATCTCGCTCTTCTGTTCCTCCTCGTCGCAGTATTCACTTTGGTTTTGTTTGGCTGTGTTTTAGAGGTGAATAGGTCTTAATACCCTTAAATGTACAGAGGCCCTATTATATATTAATGAATCATTTGAAACATCTTTTTGTGAAACAATTTAATTACAGAGTGTGCTAGTGCTGTACCATTGTTTGATCATTTGTTATGCATTTCAATGACAAACATAATTACCACATATATGCATGATATATATCGGCCGATATATGTTCATTTTTTATGTTATCGTTATCAAATATACATTTTGCCCTATATATTAAGGCAGATAAATAATGTATTATTTCCTTCAGCTGAGACACTTCAGATGCGCACTGTTTTCCATGATGGTTTTGAATTGCTTGAAAAATGATTGGTATCACTTTGAAAAGGAAAATACAGTTGCGTCATATAGGCTACATAAAATTACAATTATAATTATGTGCTTGGGACATGACTTTTAATTGTAAGACTTTTGATTTGTAATCAGGCTCAAAAATTATATAAAAAGTTGGATTTAGATATATCGGCCAATATATCGGTTATCGGCTTTCAAATATAAAGAATTATCGGTTATCGGTATCAGCCAAAATGTTCATATCGGGGCATCCCTAACCTCATAACCCCTTTCTAAAATATATATAGGCAGCTATACAAAAATTATACTGTAAAAAATAGTGTTTGTAGAATATTTTCAGGAAAATATTTAGTGGACATTAATTGTGGGTAGAAATAATACAAAGTACCGTTAGAAACATAAAACTGGCTTATGTTTAATATTATGATTTCAGACCAATCTTTAAAAAAGAGCATGACAGTCAAATTCTGTAAATAAACAATAAGATTTTTTTTTAATTATATTATGTATTTTTTTCGTAACCAGACACCATGCTGACAGTATTATTTAAAAGTAACATTATTTTTTATACTATTTTATACTATACTATACAGTAGTAAGAAGCTTTTGTCCTTTTTTTTTTTAAATATTTTTATATAGCTTTAATTCATTTTTATTTTAGTTTTACTTTCAAACTAATTTTAGATTCAAATTTTTAAGTTTAAAATACCTTAATTATATATTTTTGCACCCCCCCCCCCATAATTTGTAAATGTCTCCACAGACCCCCTAGCACTCCCTTGCAGCCCCCAGTTTGAAAGTCCCTGTATTACACATTTTACACAGGCTTTACCGTCCTGCACTAACTGATGGTTAAATCGACAAACATCAGCAGCTCTCTCACTCTTGCTCAGTCTTTGATCTCTTCAGTCTTGACAGTGAGAGAATAATGCATCTCTCTGCTGCAGGTGTTTCTAATCAAATTCCACAGCGAGGTGGCTGGTGGCTGAAATCTCGTTATGATAAGTCTTAATAGCGCCGATGCCGCCGGAAAGGATTAGCGGCGAGGTGTGAATCCCCCGGGAATCACCAAGCTTCTCTGTGGAGTCTGGAGCAGAATAGGATGGAATGCCAGCATTGAGCCTGGAACCCAGCAGAGCTCCAAATCTCCGGGCAGAAATCCCTAAACCCTTAATCACATTTGGTCTCTCTGTTTGGTTCAAGTGCAGTTTCAGGGGCAGGATATTTGATGTGTGTGATGATCCCGATCAAAGCCTCTTCCCACGGAGGAGTTAGACATGACATTGCGGCATCCAACAACAAAGCCTTAGTTCTGATAAAGGCAAGCTTTTTCCCTTATCTGTGCATAGCGTACCTCATTATAGTATACTCCTCGCTTTCCCATAAGACATCAAATGAATCAACGAATTTAAGATTTCAGGTCATGCAAATCTGTCAAAACAAGACAATTTTCGAAATACCCCAGACAGTAAACTTGCATTACATCACAAAAGCCTCACAGGCACACACAGATCCACAGAAACACAGGAAACTAGAGAGAAGTGGAGGCAGCACAAAGGAAATGCTGACCTCATCTGACTGTTGCAAATGCAACCACACATCCTCATTAACACAGTGTGCGTGTTCCCCAAAAATAGAGAGGACAAAAGTGCATGCTTGGATAAATGTAGCCTATGGAAAGCAACCAATAAATCCACTAGAATGACTCCTTGTGCTCTAAACAGGGAAAAGCTCTCAGTGCGCTCAAGCGAAAATGATAAAGTGATCAGTGAAACTTATGATATTGTGTTTACCGATTATGAAGCTTTCGGCAGAGGAGGAGCATGTGAGGACTGAAGCGGTCAGCTGTGTGTATTTACATTCTTAAGGGATCTCTACGCCCTGATGACCTTCTAGTCTCTCATTAATCACTCTATCCATTCCTTTAGTTTCTTTTAATCATTTCTGCTCTCCCTCAGAGTCTCCCACATTTTCATTCCTTGAATGTCCCAGGTACATTGCAACTGCATAATGTTGCCTGTAAACCTGGTAACCTTTGTACAATGTCTCTGCAGGGATACTGGAGCTTCAGGTTGTGTTGTCTTGATTAAACAGAACAAAACTTGTTTCCTTCCTGTTGTCTGCTTCTGTTAATGACAGTACAACAACAAAAACAACAACAAAAACAGTCTAAACAAAAGCCATTTGCTACATTTTACATGTTATTTTAGTATTATGTATATACTATTAATATTTTTTATTGGCTTTTACTTTTATATTTTAAATTTTCCTTTTCATTTTCAGTTTTAGCAATTTTGTTCTATGCTTTTGTAATTTGTATTAGTTTACTTAATATTTCTATGTAGTTTTAGTTTTTTATTAATTTTAGAACTTCTATTTGTTGCCATGGCAAGTTTTTTCATCTAATATTTATTTTTTAATTTCAATTACTAAAACTTTGAAAGTTTTAGTTTAAGTTAACAATAAAAAAACCGATTAAATAATTGGATGTCTGCCCACAATATTAGTCCCATCACAAAAATGTAGATTTAGACAACTTTGCAGCTCTAAAAATAAACTTTTTAATAAAAAAAGTTTGCGCCTCAGTTTCTCCTTTTATGTTGTGTCATCATCTAGCACTACCGTACATCTCTATTTCATTAGGTCTCTCGCATTTCTCCCACATTTAAACATGTTACATGTATATAAGTGTGAGTTATAGATATAAATCTGTGCCCTGCTTCAGTCACACGTCCAAACCCCCCCAGAGAGCTCTAAAAGGCCCGCTCTGCAATCTGCGGCCCCGCTCCGAGACTTCCTGCCAGCTGCACTGTTATTGTCCACTCCATCAGATAACATGCACAATGATACAAAAACACTCACGGTTACATTCACAAAAACACTGAAAAAAGATCATGGTCACGTGACCGCAGCAGAAAATAAACATGCTGTTAATGATTTAAAGAACAGCTCTGATTGGTTTGATGCAATTACAAGGTGTGCGTGTGCTCATTAATTATTCATACATGCTATTGAGAGTAATTGTAGCAGTAATTAAACCTAATTAACATAGTCTTTGTTATTTAGCATGAGGGGATTTATCAATTTACAGCTACTACAAAAAGACAAACAGCACAATTAATTAGACCGCTCTAAATTAGTTTAGTAACCTACCGAATGCCACTACAACTACAAATGATGAGACCTAAAAATAAAAAGCATTTTTGTCATAAAGGGTTAAGTTAGTGGGTTTAGTTTTTATCTATTGAGCTGATGATTATAGGAATCTACATTCAGAAGCTTATAAATCATAATAAATTCCATGGCCTTTTATGCTAATGTAGTGTTACTAATGCTAAATCTCAATTCGCATACTATTCGCCCTATACAGTTTAGGATTAGTGTGTCCCAAATTGTAGTAAAAATGAAACAGTATGTCAAAGGACCCTGAAATGTCATTTCTTATCAAGTGTATTTTTGAAGTGTGGATCCATGCTTTTAACATCCACAACCCCACTGAAGACATTTTCAGCTGTAGGGAACACATGCAGAAATGACAAATAGCTAATTTAACTAGGGCTGTCAAAACACACCAAGCCAACGGTCTGCCATGGGTCAACGTTGGACCATCAGTAAGCGTCTGTCAGGCCAGTTTTTGCAGTGTGTTTCACACGTCGGCTGTAGTCGGGCTTACGTCGGCAGCAGTTCACCCGATTCAGCATGTCGGGGCCATCGGTGAGAGAGACCGCTCTGTTCAGTTTAGCGAACAAGTCAGTGGACGAGAATTGATGAAAAGTGATGAGAAGTGATGAAAGCAAGTGAAGAAGTCAAGTCGTACAAGGCTGTTCAAATTTTATGTCATCTTTCCTGAGTATTCAAATACGCAAATGTTTTCAAATGAGATGCCTGGAAGGAAGAAAGTGATGAACGTGATTGACATTCAAAATGGTTTTAGGGATTGTATATCTGCGGTCCTAATTCCGGTTTCCCTTTGTGAATGACAAAAATAGACTATTGATACCTGCCGATATAGGCCATTATTTTCTTACACACATGCTGGCAGTCACTTGTAGTCTTTGCAGTGTATTCAATGTATTTTGGCTCAGACACAGCCGTTGCGAGGCGACAACACAGTCGGCTTTCGTTAGCGCTAGTTCTCTTACGTCAGTTTGGTGTGTCACAGCCTTAAGACGGAAAAGAGAATTCAATTTGGTACTGGTGCACTGTCTATGAAGCGGCTCTCTGTGTGCACTAGTGATGGGGAGTCTACTCCAAAAGAGTTGATCCTCAACTCTAAATAGCTCCAGCACAGGAAACGACCCTCGTTGTTGACTCTGTTGCTGTGCCCGAAACCTCTCACTTGTTCACTCATTCTCTAATTCCTATATAGAACAAGTCAGTTTTAGTGCACTAGGCTATATCAGCAAGGAGGGATTACCTTCCTTCTCGTTTATTTAACTCTGACATAATACTTGGCCACGGCTGTTTCTCATGAGTTTTACCTCAGTAAAATGAGGTATTGGCAACTACAAGGTAACAACATTGATAGCGACTCATCATTTCAAGGTTATGTCATTGCTAAATTGGAATAATTTGGACAGTCACACTAAAAGTATGTTGTTTTAATAAGGGAAATTTAAGGCTTTGTGTCTGGGGAAAAACTCATTTAGTGTGTAATAACGACTGCAATCTTGTGTTATTGATGTAAAGTAAATGGAGTCGTATCGTTGATTCCTTTGACTCCTGTGGGAGACAAAGAGCATTAGAGTCAACTCTGAAAAACCAGGAATCAAATACCCCTAGTGATCACTCACCCGAAATGCGTGCACAGAAAGCCGCTTGTCAGTGTGCCATACAGCATCGAGTTCTCTTTCACACTTGAATGTAAAAAAAATGCACAAAAATGCAAACTTTTTGGCAAGTATTCACAGTCGTAAATGAGTTAAAACTTCTTAAATGAACGTAAAGAGTTGTAAGAAAATCAGATCCACATCAATATACGTCAGCATTTAGGTCTTAAAGTGACAGCAGCCTAAAAACCCTGCTGCAGTCTGTCATTAATGTAAATCAATGAACGAAAGAAAAGAGAAAAATCACTCACTATCCTTGACTGAATAATGAATAACTTTTAATTAATCTATAATAAATGTACAGTTTATGCATATTCAGTTCACAGTTTATGTGAAGCTTGTTTAAAGTTCACTTAAAGTAAAAGTTGTTATACGTTTTAAAGCCTTTAAATGTAAAAAAAAAATTATATTAGAATGTTGAATGGCTATAATTAATGACTAAAACTGAGGGGGGGTGGGGGGGATCCATTTAATAGTCATCAGTAGTATTGGAATTGGTCATACTGCCTTTCATTTAGCTATAGTACTTAGTAAAAAGATGCCATTAAACAAACATATACCTTCTACATTAATTAGGAAATTCAGTGTGAAATTATTACATTGTCAAATTAATATGAGATGAATCGCAATTAATTACATAAAATGTGTAATTAATAGTATTTTTTAATCGAATGGCAGCACTAAAATGAACACTCAATTGCACATGCTAGTCTACACAACTGTTTCTGTATACTCAAAAGTATGTACTTGTAGTGCATGGCAGAAGCATACAGCTTCAGGAATGTGGATGTCAGTCACTTTTTACATACATCCTCCACTGTCCTTATCAGCTAATGTGCAAGACTAGCGCAAATAAATTAGCTAAAGACTTGCTAAATTGAATTATGCTGTTGGCCAGTCTGAAAAGTCCACCGGCGCCAAAGTCTGGAGGAACAGAGTTTAGTCATGAATGACGCATTTGCAAGAATAGAGTCAATAGAGCAAAAGAGAGGGAGTCATTACCGTCAGTGGACCCAAATATCCTCCTCAGTGTGTACTAAAATGCTCTGACAGACTGAAATAAACAGATGCACTATCTTCTTTCATCCCTTCATTTCTCAGTCAGGAGTTTTATTCTGAATGATGACAATGAGTCACTGAACACACTTTCACAGCCTTGCTGTCTGAGAATAAGGATTATTCTTTCTGGCACACATACAAAAGCACTGAGTGTGTTGTCATTAATTATGCGTGTAAAATTCTCTGTGTCAGGAAAACAAAGCAGAATGAGAACACAGGGAGTGTGTGTATGATTTATTAATAAGGAAGATGAGAGTCTTCTTAACTTCTTTACAATGTCTTTACAATACTTGCTTGGATGTATCAGGGTTCTCACAGTAATAGAACTAAAAATACACTTGGTCGCTTCATGTGTTTTACTGATCAGATAGCGGTTTGATTAGCTAAAACTGTTCCAATCACTTGGCCACATAAATGTGTCTCCACAAAACTAATATAAATCTTCAAGTCCTGCACTATATGCAAATTTTACTTTCACTTATACATTTTTATCAAATTTATACTAAAATCTTGATTCATTTTTTTAAAATAATATAATATATACACTGCCGTTCAAAAGTTTGGGATCGGTTAGATTTTTTTTGTTTTTAAATGAAGTTTCTAAAAGAAGTATTTTGTATTTAAAATACAACAACAAAAAAACTGTAATATTGTGAAACATTATTACAATTTAAAATAATAGTTTTCTATTTTAAAATGTATTTTATTCCAGTGATGCTAAGTTGAATTTTAAGCATCATTACTCGAGTCTTCAGTGTCACATGATCCTTCAGAAATCATTCTAATATGCTGATTTGATGCTCAAGAAACATTTCTTAGTATTATCAATGTTGAAAACTGTTGTGTACATATTTTTTTTTTTTTTTTTTTTGATGAATAGAAAGTTCAAAAGTTCAAAAGAACAGCTTTTATTTGAAATAAAATCTTTTTTTATTCCAGAACGATTTTTTTCCAGCTGATGAATGATAAAAACACTGACAGCCAATCAGAATCCATCCTGCAAAACTGCAGTGCACGCTTAATAAGACAGAACAATATCATAACATATAGTTACCGTTTCATAACAATTTCATATATTTATAGTTATCGCTCTTGGTGTGAACGCTCTTAAGAGTTTTCATTTTTGAAAAATTCTTTTGGCACTAGTGAATTAATTCAAATTTCAAATGTCTTATATAATGACACCTCAAGATCGATTCCCAGAGATCACATGGCTGCTGTTAAATTCGGTGTAAAGCGACTTATTTTTCATGGTAAATCCCTGTAGCTCTCTTTCTCAACTCAATTAATTGTATGTTTCTTTGTTGAAATGCTGGATCAAATTAAAAGCGGAAGGGAAGCACTGCCTGCAGAACAAGCATTATTGGCCCTGCTAGTTTCACTGCCAACCTGTTGCTGTTACAGGCTTTTGGCTTTTGGCTCTGTTTGGGGCTGTTGCCATGACACTTGAGGCCTACATGTGCACTGCCTGGGGTGAAGGAGAGCGAGAGGGGGAGGGAGCCAGAGTTTGTAACAAAAACAGAGGGAGAACTCCACAGAGAAGAGAGGAAAGAGAGGGACAATGAATGATAGATAGACCATACAAGAAAGACAAATTAAAACCTGAGCAGGTGGAGTGTTAGTGAACATGCATAAATAAGTCACAGGAAGGCAAAGGCCTGAGTGAAGTAGAGGAATCCATAAAAGAATGAGTGAGAGAGGGAAACTCAAAGTTTAAGAAGACAGGGGGCTGGTCGGCTCTTTAGCATCTCAAAGCATATGGGCTCTATTAAAGGCTCCCTTGAACAGGGGCCCGAGCCTCCTCACAAACCTTCCGAAGACAATCTCTCCTGTCTCACTGTCCGAGCCTCCCTGGGCATCTCATCCAGCGAGCCTTTCAGAAGAGAGCCGGCTGCCTCGAACTCTAGAATGAGATGCAGCAGGCGACGTTATTTGCACAATACCACACAGGAGCTGCTGCCATCTGGACTGACACTACCTGCCAATCAACAGTGGACATTTTGTTTCACCCAGTGTGCAGTGCTAGACTCACTGGCACAGGCCCAGACGCCAGCCACGGTGCCCATTACAAAGCATCTGCCAGCAGGAACAACCTCCTATGGCCTTACTGGTATAAAGTAGATTGAGTGCAAGCATCTCAGGAGCTGAGTAATCTATAGAAAGTTTTTTTTTATTTTTTTTAAATAAAATAAAAATCCCCTTCATCGTGACACTAAACTCACACAAAATAAACAATTGAGATGTAAATGTGAAATACGAAACTCTTTCCCCGGCAGCGTTTTTTTTTTTTTTAAGTTGCCAGACATCGCCAACATTTTTGATAATTTTCACAAAATTGTCATACTCGTTAATAATCATCAAATTGGCTTCATAACTATATCATCTTAAAGGGGTACTTCAGCGCTGGGAAGATGAATGTGTATTTAAATTGGGTCATTTATGTAGTAGAAATGTGAAATTATTTTTGAATTTCGAGCGGCCGTGCGCATTTACATTCTGTGAGTGAGATCCCACCCCTATGGGCAGGTTGAAAACATGCGGAACTAGCTCCTACTACTGGCTGTAGTCTCTAGGCTCTGGCCAAAAAATCCTCTGGTGACGCAAAATGACGATATTTGCGTCATCTGAGAATTTTTTCCAGAAATAAAATGCATAATTCTCTCGTCTCAGGGGGACATGAGGGGGGAAAGTACGATAATTTGAATATACTACCGGGTTTCGACTGATACAAAGCTTAATGCTAAATCGCTGAAGTAACCCTTTAATCCTATCTTAATGCACTATTTACAATTTACTACATAAATACCACAAAAATACAAAGAAAACATAAATGCATGATAAAAACATAGATGGAGAAGATCGAGCCATAAACACACTGTTGCACAGTCCTATAGCTCATCCTGGATCAACATTTCATTATCATTGTAATGATAATGTTGATGATCATGTTATTTTCTGCTTATATATGCTATCACTTGTTTCTGCTTCTTTTTCGCCTGTGTTTTGATCTGGAGATTCTGTACTCTTTCAGAAGATCTGTCATAACGCCCCCTACCATATAACAGTGAAAACACGGAAAGCCAGAAATTTCCGTCAATGGTGGGGAAAGAGTTAAATAGTTGTTTATGGTTCCGAGTACAGTATAGCTTGATTTGTCTACTGTAAATAAGGTTCTTTGTAAATACAACTTGACCTCTTTAGTTTCATCCTGCGTAAAAACTTAAAACTTAAATGCCCCTATAATGCTTTTTCAGATATTACCTTTGACGTAGTGTAAAAAAGCTGTTTGTGAATGTAAAAGGTCTGCACAGTTTCAAAAAAATGCACAACAAATTGAGTCATTGTCTCCCAAAAGAAAGAAACGATTCTTAAAATGCTTGAAATGAGTCATCAGTAAATCCAGTCTAACTTCCTGCATGAACCTACATAGGTCTGTAACAAATTTGCATAATGCCCTTCTATGGTCTTCATTGGCTGCCCGTGAAGGTCTACTTTGCCCCGCCCTCAAACACTGTAGTTGTACCCGAGGCCTGAAAGAGTCTGGTTTGTGTAACCCATTACATGCACTTCCAAAGGATGAGGAGACCAATCAGGCCCTCGAAAAGGAGGGGTTGAGAGACACCGAATCCTTTATCGAACTGGTTCAGGCACTGTGAGAAAAGAGATGATGCTGTAATGTAGGCTATATAATGAAAAAAAATGAAGGTGTTTTTTTTTTTTTTTATCTTAATGTAAACCCATTGTAGGAGACCTCCAAGACAAAATTAGGAACGTTTAAAATAGCATAATTGCCAATTAATAGCAATAATAGCCAACTAATTGCAGGTTACCGGGTTGTAATACATACAAGAGTTGTTAAAGAAGAACTAATCACTGGAGTTGTCATGTTAGCCTCCATGTAACTTTTTAGGTTTGAAAAGAGATTCTGATGTACATACGTTTTGCACTATTTTTTGGTGTGTTCTGTACAGCCATTTATGGTCTTGCACTACTGTGCCAAATTTTTCTAAGCTGGTTTTTGTATAGTGGTATTAGTTTAGATAAACCCGACCACTGAAATGAACATGAAAACAATATGAACTGTGACTAGCTGCTTTACATGCTTTAAACGACTTCTTCCTCTGTAAGTATGCAAAATGAGCAGCAAAAATGATCAGGCGTTATGCCCGAAAGTCTGGCTATGCAAAACTAGTCAGACTACCGCTCTGTGGCCAACAATACTTGGTCAATCTGACCCACTGCAATTCTGGGCATTTGCAAGCAGTAGAAAAGCGTCCAGCGTGGGAATGGCCATGTAACATCCAGGAGCCAGTTGTTTCTGAGTCAGCTGCTCTTTGCCACGGTAGGAATTTCCAACCACTAATGATTATTCAGTTCAATCCAGTGGTCAGAAACAGACACTTGGAATAACAGCAGAACGGAGAGGAGCTGTGGCTCCACCTCATTGTTATTACTGTGAGAGTGGCCATTTTGAGGAGATGCCACTGATAGGATTGCAAAAAAGTGGAGTTTTTAAAATGTAAGTATGGTCTGAAAAAAACAACACTGATCAATCAGAGTGAAACCCAGACCTTCAGTCATGAACAGGGGAGAGGACAGACAGTTTGGCTGTTATAGAAGAGCACATAAGGACAAGCTACTGCCCACTGCCCAATGACTGTGAAATAATGTTTCTTCAAATGCAAAAGGTTTTGATTATATATATATATATGTAATACTTACAAATACTTATCCAGATAAGTAAAATAATCACAGTATTTCATGTAGCCCGATTGTGTTTTACAAAGCTTCAAAATAAATATTTTACTGTAAATTCCTGACAAAAAATTGCACTTCCATATTCTTTACATGGTACTTCCAAATAAATTAATGTCCTAAAATGCTACAGTAAAATCCAGTTAAATAACTGTAAAATACCTTTACCTTGTGAATGATTTAACGTCACATTAAAGGAAATTTTACTGTAAAACACTGTCAGATTTATAGGGTTTTTTACCATATAATTTCAATGAAAATGTTATATTTATACATTATATTTTATTAAACATTATATATTTAAATAGTTTTGTTTCCAGTTGTGTTTTCAGTATACATTAGAGTGCTTTGTGTTACATCTTCTATTTTTAGTGAATTTTTGTTGCATTATTTCAGTCACGTTTTACCTGATGGTGTTGATTGTCTTTGTGTATATGAACCTGTGCACTGTCTACATATGAATATTGACAATGTTTTTATGGACAGGCCACTTACAATGAAGTCTGATTCATGATGTGGCGTTTTCTTTTACAGTACCTATATTATTATGGTGGTTATCAGTACATTAAGGTAAAAACGCATTTAGTAAATATTAGAATGAGTAAATTAATAAATATTAGCATTATATTACTTGATGAGTTTTTCAGTTATAACTTGTAAAATATACAGACACCGATATGCCATCCTGTAATACCAGAAATACTATCACGGTATATTTTACAGGGAGTTTCTGGCAACCACTTTTTTACCATACATGTATCAAGATATTTTTACAGGAAAGGAAAAATGTATACAAATGAACAATGTTAGAGATAGAAAGTTGTGTTTTGCCCCTGTTTCATGAAGGAATGATGGGTACTTTGTTTTTTTTAATGGACCACAGATAAGTTATGTGCAGCCTCTCTGAGTTCTTCAAGTCAAAGTATTTCTTTACTGGCTGTGGCCATTGATCTTCTCAAAATGGCTTCTCTGCCTCCTCTCAAAGCTTTCTGAACAAAACATCAGCAGAAAGAGACAAATAAATAATCTTGCGGTGTTTCTGACAAACCATAATCATCCGTCTCATGATCAAACTGAAATCACAGCGCAGATATGCACTGCAGTCGGAGGGAAAAGTGGCACAGCGCACATACCGGTAAATTAATTCCACACCAGCGCTTACATAACCAGCACGGCCTCAGACAAACTATGCCAGCATGAATATGTAATTCATCTCAAAAGCGCAGAGATGGTGAACCACGCAGGAGCCGCAAACAGAAAAAAGGCAACCTTGGAGCTGGTCGTGAAACTTGCAAACACGCCACAGCGAGACCAGCCGCAAGAGGATGTGGACACACAGACACTGTCCCAACAGATTCCAGCCAAGCTCAGGCTGAGAGGAAAAGAGTGGCATGGAAAGTTGTGATTCAGTGCAGTCAGCTGAGACTGAGTCGACGTTAATGAGCTCTCCCTCTGTATATACGTCTGCAGGAAGCTACAGCCTTACATAAATACTTGGCACATAAAGGCATCTCATAAATGGAAACAGTAAAGTGATGAGAGGAGATGGTGCGAGGTGTTTTGGAGAGCCCAAACCTGTGAGGCACAGCTAGACAGTGAGGCACATTCTGTCCTTACAGAGACAGTGAGCTGAACGCATTTACTAAGGCTGTATTTCAGAGCCCTGTAACATATGAGAGTGATTTAACTCATCTATTATTTTCCGACTCACTGACGCAAGCACCTTTCCACCCCCCTAGGTGATCTCATCTGGAGTGGAGTCTGGACTCTGCTGCTGACACGCAGTAACGGGCCTCTCTATTTCAGGCTTTTACTGTATAAGAATGTGCCATGAGCTGAGTCACATCCACTTTAAACACAAACGGGAATCTCAATATACTTGGGGGCGCTTTAATCTAAACTTCTTCCCATTCGAAAACGAAATGTCAATAGATCGGGCTGCATGCTGTGCAAGAAGCTTAGTGGTGTCTGACTAGTTTGAAGAAGCTTTGTGTAAGCACTCGGCAAGGAGTGATTGGAGAGTGAGTGTGTGTGTGTGTGTGTGTGTGTGTGTGTGTGTGTGTGTGTGTGTGTGTGTGTGTGTGTGTGTGTGTGTGTGTGTGTGTGTGTGTGTGTGTGTGTGTGTGTGTGTGTGTGTGTGTGTCGGACGTTCCAATCGAGGCCAGTTGTTCATACATCAACTTTTTACTTCACATTCACAATAAAGCAAACAAAAATTGTCCTTATTATTCCATAGAACCATTTTGGACTCCCTTCCAGTTCACAGTTAATTTTTTCTTTGTGTAAAGAAGTGCACTTGTGCACTTTTTCCACTAAAGATCCTTTTGTGCAATGGAAAGATTCCATTGATGGTTCTTCATGGAACAATATATGTTAATGAAGAACCTTTATGTTTAAGGGTGCACTTCCAAAAGACTGCTTTTCCACAAACGTAAAGTCCACAAAACAAAGATAAAACAGCTTAACCAAGTTCTGTAAATCAATCAGTTCACAAGGCCCTGCTCTTTCTCTTTCTCTTTCTCTCTCTCACACACACACACACACACACACACACACAAACCACTCAACAAACACTCTTTACAACAGATATAAATACCTATAGAAAACAAAAACCACAAAAGATATCTCACTTGCGTCTCCTAGACAAGAATTACATTAAAATGAGAGCAAATGGAGACTTTTGTTTAAGCCTCATGCTTCTCAGATATTTCTCCTGTGGGAAAAGCCCCCCAGTAATCTCACGAGTGCCAAATAAGATCTCAATAAAATCAGAAGACAAGATACCAAAGTCTGCAATAGTTAGAAATCTCAATTTAAACTCAAACATTTGTTGTCATCTTCCAGGATCAAACGATGTAAGCCTTTGTTGTGCATCTTATAGCTATTTACTCTTATCCAAAGAGTAGGAATTTCAGGAGAGACATATATAGAAAAAGTTGATACTCAAATGAAACATAACTGAGATCTCCACGTGCCTTTTTAACTCTGATAGAACAATAAAACCCCTTCGAGTAGAACATCCAACTAGCTCTATCCCCAAAACAACACATTATTATTAACTTTGTGCCTTGCAGTCGTTCTCACATCGATCTCTCTTCAGAAGTAAGCACTAACACTGCTCCAAAACTTCAAAGAGCTTCGTCTCACCCCAGTGTGATCAGCTTTGAGAAAGTTAATCATTCATTTCACATCACTTCAAAGCTCTTGTGAGCTGCAGTGGTAATCTGAACTCTCGTGCATTCAGAGGGTGTAATAAATACAGTCGTGTTGCTGACATACCCATAGTGCTCTGCATGGCTGCCTCCTCGCGTCTCCCCAGTCTGTCCTGGAGGTACAATCCCAGTCTGCTCACAGTACTTGAGTTGCTGCTGCTTCTCGATCTCTCTGTCTTTCTTTCTCTCTGCTTCTCCACCTCATGCCAAAGTTTCCTCTCTTTTCTCTGGTAGAAACCCCCTTCTTCTCTGTCCTGTCCTGTCCTCTCTTTCCCTGCTGTTTGCCGCCACAGTACCGCCCCCTTCTCCTGCAACCCTCCTCCCTCTCTCACTTTGTCTGTGGCCCCTTCCTCCTCCTCCACCACCCCCATCCTCACACACATTTAATCCCTCCTCATGCTCACTCCCTCTCTTTTTCCTTGTCTTTCCTCTACCTTATCCTTTTCTTTATCTTTGTCAACTAAAATATCTGTGGAAAATGGAAGGACTGTCATTCTTTTTTTTAAAACCTGACCCTCAGCAGCTGCTTTAATCCTATGTACCCATCTCTATCATATTTGATAAGCAAATTTCTAAGGCCTTTAAATGATCAACATGATCAAAACTTTGCTGAAAAACAGTTGTACACAATCTTCTGAATGCCTTCTGGCATCTGATTGATACTTCATGCACTTTTAGTAAGTAAAAAGTATTTTAGTAATTTTAAAAATGCCCCCCTTCAGGTTGTAATACACATCTTTTTGCTGTGAAATCTTTAATGATTTTTAAAGAGTAAATGTAAGAATGACTAAGAACATATTGTTAGTTTTATATGGAATATATTGTAAATATAACGTAAGAATATATTGTTAGTAATATTTCAAGGTTACACTGAAGCCACTTTTTGTTGATTTTGATCATTTTTGAGAAAAATCATGTTAAAAGGGAAGTATTACAAATGATATATCAGGCTTTTGAGGAACGTTTGTTTGTATATCTCTCAATCATATTGAATTACATTATTTATGGTTTGCCCCCCTCCAAAAAAACTACAGAGCTTTGATCATAAAATTGAGCATCTTCTTATAAGACATATTTTCGGGAGATAGAGAGTGATGATATATTTACAGGCATTTTATGTACTTTTGCGTACTTTTTTAAAGATCTCATTGATTTAGATTACAAGCTATCAGAATCTCATCTAACATGTTGTTTTTTACTCAGTTTGGGCCTCTGAATAAAACAGAGGTGTTTTTTCCTCATCGAGTATGAGCTCCATATTCTCCAATATCATACTATAATGAGCATATGAGGATATTTGACCCCATAACGTTGGGTTATACCTGAACCACACACATGTTGTGTGTTCATGTTTTATGGGGACTTTCCATTGACATAATGATTTTTAACTGTATATTCTATCCCCTTTGCATTTTTACATTTTCGAAAAACATCACATAGTATAATTTGTAAGCTGTTTTCCTCATGGGGACAGACAAATGTCCCCACAAGGACATAGATTTCGGATATTGCCATCTTTGTGGGGACATTTAGTCCCTATAATGTAGGGTTTACAAGGACACACACACACGCACACACGCACGCACGCACGCACGCACGCACGCACACACGCACGCATGCACGCACAGGTAATTGCTGTGTGAAAAAAAGTTTGTTGTCCACTAACTGGATTAAAGTAAAACCTCTCCAATCAAGTCAAACTCTTCATCTGTTTAGTGGATTTTCCTGGGATATACGTTAATCTCAAGGCATGCTGGGACATCAATGCATGACTCACTCTAAACATTGACTCATCACATGCCCACATGCCTTGTTAATGCTTTAACATACGAAAGATCATAGTAAACACACTCCATCACCACAAATACACACATCAAGAGCACCACAAAGGGTCTGTTGTGGCATGTGATATCACAATGAAACTTTCTTGCAAAGTGATCAAAGGAAAACTTTATAAAGAGGACAAGAACAGAAAACCACATTTGGGTGTGTTTTGTTTGTTTGTTTTTTACTTTTGGCACTTTTGGCCCTGTGTACTTTTATATAAATGTACTTTTCACCTTTTGAATAGTTTAATTTGTTCAATATTAACAATTATCATAGGTCAACCATGCTTCACAGAATTTTTTATGAACTTTTATTCAATATTTTATGAACCAACAGATGCGACAGAAATTACGGTGATGGAAACAACATGCTTGTTTAGTCACTGTTCATTTGTTACGTTGGTTACTCATTGGTTCATTAATTAGTATCACCTGTTCCTTGTTTTAGCCCTTATTTTGTATGTATTTTCATAGCCTGTGTTTTCTTGGTTGTCTGTTCTTGTTGTTGCTTTGATGGTTTGTTTAACCAATATATTAAAATAGAGAACAGTAGTACACTGTAAAAATATTTCACAACATTACTGTTTTTCTGTATTTTTTAGCCTTGGTGAGCATTAAGTACTTCTTTTAAAAACATTACAAAAATGTACGACCCCAACCTTTTATAGTATATACTGTACATAAAAGACATCTGAAAAGTAGCAAAAATATCGAAATTAGTTTAAATGTGAACTAAAAGTAAAAACACCCTGGGACACAGAAGTTCTGTATTTGAAGAATCAGCCATTTGTCTAAAGGGTTGCCTTTCAACCAAACCCATTCACTCGATTTTCCCTTCCAATCGTTTACCACTTCACTCCCTCATTTACTGGCTATTCTCAAACAAAAGCAAGGAAGCATGACGTGTTACTCCTAACCTGCATGTCCAAAGACCAGTAAATACAGAAAGAAAGGACACAGAGTGTGGGACTCTTGAGTGAAGTGAAAAGGAGAAAAGGGGGAACGAGAGAGGCACAGAAAAAGACAGAGAGAGGCAGGGAGGAAGGAAAGCTAATGAAGCGTTAGGAACAGATGAGCATCTGAGTGATTAATGGACACTTGCCCTCCGAGGGAGTTATCATATGAACATACACTCCACATATACTCACTGGGGAGGCTTAACTTGATACTCCCAACCACAGTGCACACACATATCTCAAAGTACATCCGGTCTACAGTATTCTCCATACTGGAGTGACAGAACTTGCACGAATGTTTAGAGACCTTGCTTTATAGAAACTGATTATTTCATTGCTGTCGGGTGGAAACCTTGTATCTCCATATTTTATCTTTTTTTTTTGCATAAATCATTTGGCCACCCTTTACATCTGGGTTTTGTAAATATTTAACCAACGAAAAGTATTAAAAAGAGCTTGTGACTAAACCTTGTGACTCCATTGGACCCTCCAATTGTTGGTAAAACCTCATAACTCCACCCCTGCCACGAATCACGAATGAAGTGTCGCACATGTTGGATCATCTCTGCTTGTTTGCAATGCAAGGGAAAATAAAGAACAGTTTTTTTAAAGGTCATGTTCTTCGTGATCCCATTTTTCAAACTTTAGTTAGTGTGTAATGTTGCTGTTAGAGCATAAATAATACCTGTAAAATTATAAAGCTAAAAGTTCAATGCCAAGCGAGATATTTTATTTAACAGAAGTTCCCTTTCAAAGCCTACAGCGAACGGCGGGTTTGGACTACATCCCTGTACTTCCTGCTTTAATGATGTCAATAGAACAGTTTGTTGACTAACCTCCGCCCACAAGAATACGCAAAAAAGGGGGCGTGGTCTTGTTGCTCTCCCACGTGGAGAAGAGGAAGTGTTGCGTTCGTACAGTGTGTTTGTCGCCATGTCGTCGAGACGCTGTTATTTTCATCCCAGAGTCAAACCACCTTTGTTTGGCCTTCAGGGACGCTGTACTTTGAGCACATGCATCTCCCCGTTATGGTAAGAGGCGTGACCTTTCCGGGCAACGTGCGCTAAGCTGCTGTCGAATCACAACACAGGAACCGCTGGCACAATCAGAACTCGTCACGTATTTCTGAAGGAGGGACTTCATAGAATAAGGAAATCAACAAGCCGTTTTTAGGACAGTGAAAACACCGGTATACAGATAAGTAAATTGTGTGAAAAATTAGGGCTGTAGCGATACACTAATCTCACGATACGATACGATACACGATATTCAGCTCACGATACGATATATATCACGATATTCAGCCAACGATACGATTCGATATAATTCGATACACTTACATCATTTTCTGAAAGATTTAAAGGGGACAGAGTGATTTTGGTGACATCTTGTGAGTGTTTCATTTACTTGGATTGAATTAACTGAACTGAAAACTAAAATCATCAATTACACAATATATGTCTCTGACGGGACAGAGAGTCTACAGCTTGCAAATGCTGGACAAAATGAATCAAAGATGTGTTGAGAAAATAAGTTCCATTTATTGAAACAGTGCAAATTTAATTAACAATGGAGTTTTAAAAATTGCAGCAAGTGGCCTGTTCTGAACAGTTTCTTTGACAGCTTTTTTAGCTTGACACTGACATTTGGTAGTATTTCCAGAGTATTTCACGTTTGTGTCACACAGCTTGCAAACCAACCGCGATGCTTTGTCTAAGTCAAGGGTCTCCAACCTTTTTTCATTTGAGAGCTACTTTTTAAAAAAGAAAGTCAAAGAGAGCTACTCATGTTAAAACTCTTAAATAATGCATCATAATTCTCATATTAACAACTATCCAAACTGTTTTACACCTGAAAGAGTATAGTAGTAGTTCCAGTAGTCGGTACAATACCACTATTTTTTTTTTTAAATAAATGTTTTATTATATATGATGATAATCATAAGTAAATAATACATAAACATGTAAAGGCTGTATGCTGTTTAAAAGTAAACATTGTTTATAAATGAAAGATCAAGTGAAAAATAAGCAACCATTAATAATTATATAATTAGTATTATTTATTTCATAATTATTATTATTAGTAGAGACGTATTATTATTACATAGAGATGTAGCTAAATTTACTGTAGGCTACAATCTGTAGTCAATCTCTTCACGTTAAACCGAACTTTTATTTTGACGGGTTGCCGTGATTACCAGTGTCTGTGTTCATGATGATATGACAGTGGGTGCACGTCTCAGTCATTCAGCTCCCTAGCTCAGTCAGGGCACTGATCAGGGATCAGCCCATTGACTCATGTCCTGATCAGTGCCCTGACTACTGAACCAGGAGCAGAATGAGACGCAGCCAGTTTTCTCAAATGAAACGGTAAATTCTCATGAAGTGACGGTTTATGCGTTCATGTCGGCAGAGACTACAAGAGCGAGTGCGCGCGCGGCGCTCGTCATCCACACAGACGCAGAACAAGCAGGAGTAATATTTAAATAGTATTTTGCAGTTTATTATTTACAGACACTAGTATATATTCGGCTTCAGTCTGGAGCCCTGCGCTTAAATGAACACGGAACGGAAGCGACTGAACGCAGCTGCTATGGTGAGCTATTTTTAGAACAGACCCGTGGGCAACTCCTGTGGTCCTTGCGGGCGACTCATGTTGTTGACCCCTGAGTCTAAGTCATCGCTTTCCTTCTTCTTTTTAAACCCAAAGTGCCACACATCTGCTTTTAAGCATGAAGGCGCTGGATTTATATTCGCCGCCATTTTTTTGAATCTCCTCGCTCTGACTCCGTAAACAAGAAGAGGTAGACGTCGGCGTCTGTGTAAAGTTAGTAACGTTAGTAGGCCTACGGGTAACTTGCTCTACAGCGGTACTAGCGGCTGGCTGACCAAATCGCTCTTCCTGCAACGCAAATGGGGGTAAACCATAGGGGTAAACACGGGGATTTGAATGGGACTTATGTATCGATACTCGCGGCTTAAAAATCGATACTTTCTTGGGAGAAAAAATATCGATTTATATCGCAGAATCGATAAAATTGCCCAGCCCTATGAAAAATACTGTGTTTTTTTACACGCGAAACATGAACACATGTTATATTGCACACTGTAAACACAATCAAAGCTTCAAAAAAAAAAACAGGAAAAACGGGACCTTTTAAATATGTACAGCAAAATGTACAGGAGTGGAGAATAGTCTTAGTCTAGCATTTGTCGTAGAGTCATAGCTAGTACTGTCTTAAATAGTGCTTAGCACTTCATCTTTTATAACATGTTTTTTTTCTAAAATGTACAGAAAAAAACTGAGTGCCCACATAGCAACAATAAACTTTATAACCTGCAAGTAGATGAAAATGTGATGCAATGCATGCACTTGCTGCCTCAGTAGGCTATATGCACACGCAGGCGATTACGTACTTCCGCTAAAATCTCCGCCAGCTAAGCTACTTCCGCTTTCATACTGCTGAGGTGATTTTTTTTGTCCCCAAGGCCCAAGTGATAGCGTTATGGCAAAGAAAACGTTTAAATTCCAGCGAACCGACAGCACTACAGCTGAACATTGTTGTGTGCCTCTGTGTCAAGCCTCAAGTAAGTACAACAAAGTACTTAGTTTTCACACATTTCCATCTGATGCGGAAATAAGGCGAAAATGGCTTGTCGCTATCCGGAGGGACAACTTTACAGTTACTCCCCATACCCGAGTATGTAGCCGGCATTTTAAAAAGGAGGATGTTCGTGAGCCAGGGTCCGAGACAGGGAGACGGCTATTAGTTAAGGGAGCTGTTCCAGCATTGTTTGAGTGGAACAATTTCACCCTTCCCACTTCAAGACCGGGGGTATGGGAGAGGAGAGAGCGGCCGCCGCCAGCGGTGTCGCGAGATAACACAGCGTGCAAGGTGGCTGATATCCTCATGGACCACGACTACGCTTCTGCTCCAGATCCTGCCGTTTTTGATTTAGCCCTTGAGGACAACATGTCTCTCAGAGAGGAGATCCTGAAGCTGAGGGAACAAGTCGACAAGCTGACAATGAGTCAGCGGTTTGGGATTCATCGTTTTGCTGCCTCAGACAAGGACATACGTTTTTTCACAAGGTAAGATGTAACTAGATGGACTAAACTAAACTTTGACTTGTCTAAACTTTTGTCAGTATCCTTGCATCGGTGTTATTGTCAAACATACTGATTGTTCTGTAGTACTTTTGCAGCAACAGATATGGTTGTGTGTGTGTGTGTGTGTGTGTGTGTGTGTGTGTGTGTGTGAGAGAGAGAGAGCGCGAGATAGTGTAGTGGTGTGTGTGAGAGAGAGAGAGAGAGAGAGAGAGAGAGAGAATAATGGGAGTAATAATTGACATTTTCATAATATCTAATATTTCATAGCAATATTGATGTATAATTTATTTCCCTATTCACTTGGATGTGTCTCCCAGAATGACTGATAAACATTATTTAAGTCCCGATATATGACAAACTATTTGAAAATTAAAAATGATAAAATATAAAATGATGATACAAGATATAAATGCTAATATCTAAATTGTATTCGTTTAGATTTGCATCCTATGACCTGCTGATGAGATTCTGGGCCTTAATAGAACCCTCGCTGCCATATATGGTCAGTGTGACTCAAGCACAGAGAGGCACCTTTACAGAGCCGAGTTCCACTGTAGTAAGTACTTATTTACATGGGCCATACAATACAACTTAAAGTTCAGGGATAATGAACATTGCTCTCAATGTAAATTTTTTTCTTTTGAACAGACTCGTTCCCTGCAGCCCATTGATGAGATGTTCTTGTTTCTCAACTACCTTGCGCTGGGTTCAAAACAACGTGACCTTGCTGACCGGTATGGAGTCCACCAGTCCACAGTCAGTCGGATCATCACAACGTGGAGCAACTTTTTGTACACTGTGTTAGGGTCTGTGAGGATCTGGATACCAGAGGAGAAAATAAGGGAACATCTGCCAGCTGAGTTCAAGGACTATGCAGACACTACAGTCATCCTGGACTGTACGGAGCTGAGGTGCCAGTGCCCTTCATCACCTCTTCTCCAGAGTGAACTGTTCTCTGCATACAAGTCCCACTGTACGCTGAAAGGGCTGCTCGGAGTGGCTCCACATGGGGCGGTCACATTTATCTCTCCACTGTATGCTGGTTCCATCAGTGACAAACAAATCACACGAGAGTCTGGAATTCTCTCCCTTTTGAGACCTGGGATGGCCATTATGGTTGACCGAGGTTTCCTTGTTGATGACCTTGTCCCTTGCAAGATTTATAGGCCAGCATTTCTCTCTGGAAGGTCCCAGATGTCTGCCTGTGATGTCAGGGAGACTCAAACAATTGCACGCCTCAGGGTGCATGTTGAGCGTCTAATACGCCGTGTTAAGGAACACAAGTTCTTTGACACAGAGATTCCACTTCGGCTTTTTGGCAACATTAATCAGCTGTATGCTGTTGCTTGTCTCCTGACAAACTATGAAAACGGGCCTCTTGTAAAGGCTTGGGCAAAGAGACCAGCATAGCACTTGTTCTGTGAGAAACACAGTGTCTGTAAATAGTTATTTATTTTTTTTAAATGTATAAAATTGACCACAATTTGTCTAGAAATCTATCTAATCAGTTTATTGTTAACTTTTGCAAATGTATACAAATGGCCATAGGTTATTTATTAAAGTTTTATAACCACTTTGTTTAAATGTACCTTTGTATATTACTTTTTATAAATTGCATTTTATAGTACCTCATGTTATTTATGCACTGCTGTACATTGCACATACTCTTTGAATATAAGTACTGAATCATTTGTATTTTATAAGTACTTTTGTTCATCGGTGCTTTCAAGCTATCTGTATAATAAACTGATTAATGTTTACATAATAAATAGTTACAATGATTTGACTTGTGTTAAATTTGCTTCATGTTGTTATGAACCATTACCTAAAAAAACAACAACAAAATAACATTCATAGGAAGGAACATGTAATTTAATGAATTAATAATATATACACACACTACAATATTTTCAGTACTATGAAATATAATATACATTACATGCCTCTCATTGATGTGTCAGAAACTGAAGGTGTAAAAAACAAACACCCAAACCCGGGAATGGACAAAAATATGTATCAGTTCCAGTTGTGTATAGATTTCTAAAAATGAACAATAAAACTTGAACCAAACATATGTACAAATATATATGAAATAATTAGAACTGACAGTAAGAGAAATATTTACAGAAGGTTGTTAAAGTGTGATAGATGTTAATAGCCTAATTATCTAGGTAAGCATGGAGGTAGCAATAAAAAAAGAAATGGTCTATTTTTTCTTTCATTGTTTTGGTCATTTCAATGTCTCTGGGAATCCTCTGAATAAACATGTCTTCCTGTGCGTAGACAACAAAGTCACACCAGTCCAAACCAGAAATCAACATCTGGCCCTGGATCTGCCAAAAGTATGCATGCGATTTTCTCAATGTGTGTCTACCCTCACTGATCTTAATATATGGGCAGTCAACATAGCTTGCTACATTGGGGCATTTAATTTCAACAAGGCCAAACACAGACTGTCCCTTTGGATCATACACAATGCCATCAGGTGATGACCCTATCCAGGGTGCGTCAGGGTGGATAAGGAAGCCACAGGGATAGTGGTTAACCTCCCTTGCTCTGCAGTATTCCTCTACTGCTGCAGGTTCCATGTCAAGCCCCCTCCGCATGTCTGCAGTCTGATGGCTAGGTCTCAGAAGCCTTTTTGCCAGATTTTCAGCAGAGCTCTGTGCCCTGGTGTGACAGACCTCTCTGAATTTGGAGGAGGTGATGCGGGGCCGCCTTAGTTGGTGCCACTCAATGCAGGAACTCTGCTCTTTTGTACCATAGGCAATTTTGTGTGCTGTCTCTAATGTTGTTTCCAGGGACATCATGTGGTGCTGCTGATGTTCAGTGCAGACAAAAGAGCAGGTAGAGGGCCCCAGCCTGTAACCATGAAGTGGGAGCTGTGGGAGAGAAGGAGCATCTGTGTGTGGACATGTTTTCGGCACTCTCTTTGCTGGCATGTGATAAGATAGCACGCTTCCTTCTTGCACTTTTCCAAATGCAGAGTCAACCAGAGGAACATTAATGTCCATAGCCATAGTTGTTATTAGCGGAGCCACATTACTTGGAAGATCACGGTACACTTCATCCACCCTGAGTGTGGAAAGTTCAGGCAGAGGTGAACTGACACCCTTATACAAGTTGCTCCTATGGAAAAGACAAAAAAAAAAGAGCCATTAAGTTAGTTATACATAAGTTGTACCAACAAACTAAATTAATATAAATTAATGATTTTTATGTTAAAAAGTCTGAAGGGATGTTTTTGACTTTCTTGCTTGAACAACTGAGAGCATAAAATGCTAACAATGAATGTTGAAATGCAATGTATCACACGATTACTTTATCTGAGGTCTCACTGATATGATTACTACAGAAAAAGTCTTTAATGATTGTTTATTGTTTAGTTTATTTATTTGAACATGAAAAAAAAAATGAATATACATAAAGCATACAAACCTACATATATACAATACAATTAAAATAACAAATAAGTAAGTACATGGACTTCTCAGTACAAGCTTCCAAAATTATTGTACATAACAGTAAAAACTATTTCCCATGTTCAAAAATGAGTAGGAAGAAGTTCAAGCCAACTTATGATAATATCAACAGTACTAACCTGATGCCTTCTACCAGTTTTCGTTCCTTGGGTCTGGCTGAAAGAATCACCATGTCATTGACCAGACCAGGTTTAACACCCTGCATGTAAACAAAAAAGGATATCAATAAACACACATTTTCATCAATTTAATCAAAGTACTCTTTTAGAAACGTTACCATGGTTCTTGGCTTATGCCACTTTTGTTCAGTCTCTGTGCAGCTGTGTGTTGGGGGAACAGAGGTGATACTCAGCTGGCAATAATGTGCAGTCTGGTACAACAGAGCTGCAACATGATTACACAAAGCTGTACCTGCCACACAGCTACACTGGCAGCTTTCTAGCTGTACAGGACGGGCATCCCTAAACACAATCTGTGAAAATACAAAAATATGTTACAATAGAATAAAAGTACAGTTTTTTAAAAGGAGAATGGATGAGTACAGTGAGAATGTTTACAAAGCAAAATAAAAAAAACAACTAAATTTGGGGGAGGTAAAAATTGTAGCCAAATTATTATTTATTATTATTGTTATTATTCTCACTCTACTCATTTAAATAACAAGGGACACAGAACGTGTGTCAAAGACGTAACAAAACAGAACTCAGTTTCTGTGAATCCCAGTGCTTAGCGTACATATTTAAATATTGATAAATATTCTAACACACCAGTGTTATTGATGGTATATGAATCAAAATATGTATTTAAAATAGCTTTTAGCAGAATCACATGCGATGATTCACAGAAACTTGATCTGACGAACAGAACCTGTCTCATAAACTAGCCTGCTCTGAACCTGTAGGATAACTTTCCCTTACACTCAAGCTGTGAGGCTTTTGGCTTTTCCTCATTGATCGGTAGCACTCAGCCCTAATGGTTACCTCTCCTGTGTTTGAATCCTTGTTTGAAACTGAGATTGACAATGGCGTTAGGAAAATGTACGTGATTGACACACAATATTAGACAGACACATACAATTTTCACTTACTGCGCTAGCGTTACATAGCATGCATGCTAAGGGAATATAAACACTACACGTCTAACGTTAGATCTTACCTTCATAATTATGAATGTAGCTTGAAACGTATAGCTTGAAGCCCTTCTCCTTCTTTGTTGTCGATGTATGACACAGTGTTTGGATTATTCGACTCACGTCGTTGACCGTCATCCTAGGTAGATCTTGAAGCGACCGGGTGAAAAACGCCATAGCTGCTATTGACGCTACGCGCACCGGAAGTGACCTAGCTGGCTGACTTGGAATGCGGAAGAGAGTGTGCATGAAGCCCGTTGGGCCATTCTAATGACAAAGATTCCACTTGAGTTTGATTTTGTTCAAATGATAATAATGACACATCATCAAGTGTTTGACCTGACATAAAGCCACAATCTAAACTTTAACAACACAGTGTTTACTTATTTAAAAATACAGTTTTTTCCATTTCCTGAAAAGTAGTGGTTTTCCGCCCTACAGCGCCGATATGCAATCTGGATTATGTAATGATTCCAAAAATTAAATGCTCGTAATTGGATTATATTGTTTTAAATTCTCATAATCAGACTACAGTTACTTTTTTGTTGATTACATAATTACTTAATATTCACAAAATGGCAGTAAATTATTCATAATTCATTGGTTCTCACTATTCTTTTTTTTTTTTTTACTTTTACATATTAATTTCAAAAAGTAAAAAAAAATTAAAATAAATATATAAATATATATATATATATATTATATATATATATATATATATATATATATATATATATATATATATATATATATATATATATATATATATATATATATATATATATATGTACGGAAAGTTTTGTGTAACTGCACACAGCCATGTTTTACAGGTATGTAAAAATAGATTGAGAGGCCACACACCATATTGTAGTAAATATTTTGTAGTAAGTGTTTTATTTTGAATGTTTTTATTTAAAAATGTGTATTCAAATTTATGTATTCCCTTTAATTTATTCATTTTTAAGATTTAATGTAAAAGATTACATTTCAAACTAAAAGGATTATGTAATTTGGACTACAATTTGCAAGTAATCTACACAACACTGCTTACAAAACACAGTGGAAATGAACTAGGGAGTAAACTTTGTTTCTTCCAGTACTGTACTGGTTAAAGCTGTTGTTAGCGGGGTAATGAACAGCCCTGATTAAGTATGAATGGGGGCAAGGGGAATTCTCAATCCCCCAAACTTCCCAGTCCCGCTGTCTCTTTTCAATTCAGAGGGGAAGAACTGGAACGGAATGGAGTTGGTTAGAAAAGGGAGAGAAAATTAATGATAGTGAAGGACAAAAGACTGAACATGAACCTAATCCCCCTTCCATCCCCCACATACACACACACACACACACACACATTGATTTGATCAAGCATGCACACACACATGCAGATGGACACACAAAATGAGAGGTCCTCAAAACCTCCAACAAAACACTTGACCCCTCATCTACTAAGAGAGGGAAAGACAGAGGAAAGAAGGAGCAAAAACACAAAACAACTGTTGAGTGCCAGACATGGGGTTGTGGAGGGGGCTTTGTGAGTTTCACTGCTAAAATGAGTAGAACTCCACTGATGTCTGCAGATCCAGGTACGGTCACTCAGAAAACTCAACATATTTCCCACCCTTTTCATACTTCAATTTTTAATTGTTTTCAGTTGCAATAATACTGCTCTATTTAAAGGGGTCCTATTATGCCCTTTTACAAAGTCTTAATTTTGGGGTGTATGTTTTCATGCTTGAGTAAAAACACATAATTTTTCACATATTTTACATTATTACAGCACCTCTCTCTCCAGTCTGGCTCGAACACAACAATTTAGCCAGCATTTTTTTATTTAACTCAGATTATATTATATTATGTTCATCTGAAAGAAGAATGTCATACACCTATGGCTTGAGGCTGAGTAAATCATGGGCTAATTTTCATTTTTGGGTGAATTATCCCTTTAAAGATGGCGTCAATTTCAAACGAAGCCTGATTCAGACCCTGACAAAGTTGATGGACCAGACCGGATTTTATGCACAGACTATGATTTCACAGGACATTTCAGAGTGGTATGTTTTTTGTAATTTCCTTACACATTATAGATACGATGTTATCCTCCATTTAATCATAATATTTGTCAGAAAACTAAGGTAATACAAACAGTAAACGATCACAAAACCATGGCTAATTTTCCTAAGAGGCAGTAAACTGTCTTACAAAAGCGAGAGCTTACAAAAGCTACAGAAAACACGCTGTTCTCCATAAAATGTGCGGCACACAGATAAACGTTTGGGTTTTAATGTTCAGTAACAGTGTTTAAAATACATTTTAACCACTCTAAGTTCGCCATAGGATGGTCAGACATATGAGTTTTGGAAATGGGGGGGGGGGGGCAACAACGTCTCTTTGACATAGCGACAACACGGTCTTCTTCAATGCAGCTCAACCAGGCCTTGTCCCATTTTTCCTTGAACTCAGTGGCCGGAGATTATTTAAATGAGTAACATTATGAACTCATAAGATCCGTAAAAATCACGGTGTAGTCCTGTCACGTGACTGGTATGGGTGAAAGGAGAGAGGACTCAAGTGCAGGAGAATTTTTTTGGCTTTGTTAATGACAAAAACATAACAAAAACAAACAAAAACTACCCACGAGGGGGAAAACCAGAACATACCAAACACAAGGAACCAGGAAACATGAAGCAGGAATGGGTAATAACGACAACGAACCAACACACGTATGCAAACAGAAGGACACTAAATAGGGAGCAAACAAGGCAATAAATGAGGGAGGAAAGGTGGGGCAAATTAACCAATTATCAGGTAACAGGAGGGGCGGGGTAAAGACAATAGACATGAGAGCACATGGCACAAAGAAACACATGACAAGCCATGTGCTCACACAAAACATGACAATATAGCAGTGTCAGGGCTCTGTCACAAACCCAAGAGCAAAACTAGACCGAAGTGACAGAATCATGACAGACAAACTAGCCGTTCGTTGTAGTTCTTGAAAAGTGGATTCTGTTAAATAAAATATATCCCTTTGGAGTGGACTTTGAGCTTTGTAACCTTGCAGATCTTTTTATGTTTAAACAGCAACATTACACACTAACTAAAATCATAATGAGCCCCTTTAACACATTTTACAATGTTTAAAGTCAGCTTGAACCTGTTTACTTTCTAAATGTGCATTTATTGGGCATGATTCATCAGTTAGTGCACTTTATTCCTAAAAAAGTCTGTCTTTGTAATCTTTGATCATGATGTAATAACATTCTTTGCCTATAAACCATAGTTGGCATTAAACCATGTTTCACAACCCAATCAAGTTTCCAGAGTAGGGGCCGAAGACTCACATTAAGTTTATTTATAATTAAGCTATAGTGAGTCATCATCTGTCTAAATATACACATTTTCTTAAAAGAAATGAATACTTGTATTCAGCAAAGAAGTATTAAAATGATCAAAAGTGACAGTAGCTACTTTTATAATGTTACAAAATATTTATATTTCAAATAAACACTGTTCTTTTGAAGGAAAAAAAACATTAAAGAATCCTTAATCTATCAGTTTCTAAAAAAATTTTTTTTTAGTAAATTAAGCAGAACAACTGATTTCAACTTTGATGTCACGTCTCGTTCCTGAGTTTAGTTCATTCCCTGTGTTCCCACATTTGTCTCCATAGTTACTGATTTGGTTTCAGATTACGTTCACCTGTTTCTACTTTAAGGCCTTGTTTTGTCCTAAATATACCCCCTGTCCTGTTTATTTCAGTCCTTGGTCTGTTATTGTCAATATCGTGGTTTGCCTTTGTGTGTTTCCTGTGCTCCTGTTCTTTGGATTTGTTTTACAAAGACTGCTGCATTTAGATCCTCACCTTAAATCTTTCCTTTGCTTGCAACAACTCGTGACAGTTGATAATAATAAATGTTTCTTGAGCAGCAAATCACCACACACCGTGAACCCTAATGCTCAAATAATAAACTGGTTTGAGTAGGGCACACTTAAATTAAACAAATTAGTTCAATCAAATGAACTTTTATGAGTTTTTAGAACTGTCTTTTTATTTTGAGTTCACAAAACTGACACATTTTAAGTAATCTGAATTGTTTCATTGTTTTGAGTTTCATGAACTTGTTTCTTTTAGTTTAGACAAACTTAAATTTAAACTGAGCTGGGAGTTTTATTTTCCAGCATGCTTTGCGATGGTACTCGAAAGGGATTTGCTCAAATTAAGTGTTATATATTCTTTTTTGTGTGAGATTAATGTTAAGTGGGAGATTTACTCACTTACTTATGCCTCATAGTGCCCTATGGAACATAAGGCCGTGACAATCTGCTTCCATCTTATTTTATCCTTGGCAGCATGTTGGTGTAGTGCTTTTAGTTCAGCTTCTACAGTCCTCCTCTAGGTTGTCCTTCCTGGCTTCCTTTTCCCAGGTGGTCTCCCTAGATACTTTTGGGATGCGGTTCTCGTACATCCGAAAGACATGCCAAATCCATTTCATCCTACGGTGCTTAATCTCGATCACCACACTGTGAGTTTGTCTTCTTATATAACTCAGCATTTGAGATCGTTTCTGGCCAGAAGATGTTGCAAACTGTGACAACTGGCAGTGCATTCAATACCATCAAAAGTGGGAGATTCAGTAGTGTTTAAGGGTGCTTTCACATCTCTAGTTCGGTTCATTTTGTCCAAACAATTATACATTGTAGCATTTTTCAGCTTTTTTGGTTCCTTTTCACACCACACTGATTGCTTTGGTCCGAACCAGTTGAAACGAACCAAAATGCAGTCATATGACAACATCCACATCACTCATTGGCCATGGCGTATTCTGAAGTATCATGTGACACTGAACACTGGAGTAATGATGCTGAAAATTCAAAATACATTCAAATACAAATTGCTATTTTAAATTGTAATAATATTTTACAATATTACTTTTTTGACTGTGTTTTTTGATCAAATAAATGCAGCCTTTGTGAGAAAGAGACTTATAAGAGAACAGTATTTTTTGTTTTTTTCAAATATGTGTCACTTTTGGAAGCAAATTGGGCTTCCGATGCAGTTTCACATTGATAATCGTACAGATTTGTAAAAATCAGCATTAAAAAATTTGCATTTCAACCGACTGCATCTGGGCCTCCTAATGAGGAACAAATCACAAAATGCATGTTGGTCCAGTGCATGGTGCCCATTGAATCTTTGCTCTTCCTGATGAGACCTGAGACTCTGATGGCATGAGAGGAACATGCTGACACCATCATGTCTTTAAGCAGAGTGAAAATGTGCTTTACCATCTAAATGATCAAAGATTGCAGTGTGGAATGCACACTAATCTTTGATTAACCTGCTGCTGGAGGCAGATTACATAAGAAAATCATGGGTTCAGAGTACATCAAATCTGGGATTGTGTATATAGACCTCTAGCCCTGAGCTCAGACCCCCCAGGATCACAGGGCTCCATCACAAAGCATTGAATTTATGCCAAACACATCTGCTGTCATAACACATCCCATACACTCCCCATAACAGCACATGCACGCACCATCAGTGACAGAAACACACATTCACAGTCAGTGCTGGGTAACTGACTATATGGAATCTGGATTAGGTAATCAGATTTCAAAAATGTATACTTGTAATTAGATTACGTTTTAAAATACTCATCAGACTACAGTTACATTTTTATGTACTGCATGATTACAATGTTCACAAAATGGAAGTAAATTATTATTATTTATTTATTCTCATGCACTAATTCTTTTTTTCTTTCTTTTAAATGGTCCTTTCTAAAACCCCAGTTTTGGGAACCCTGACGTAATATATATAATGTTTAATGCACTTCATTTTGTTGATGACAAATTTTCAACATAATATTTTGTTCTTTTTGTATTTTTATATCCCTATAGTACAAGTTTACCTAATTAAAATCATTGTGGTAAACAAGTTAAAAGGTAAAAGGTCAAAAGTAATCTAAAAGTAGTCAGATTCCATATGATTAAGCGATTATGTTACTAACTACAGTTTTTATCATGTCATTTTTATTCAGTAATTGACTACAATTTGTAAGTAATCTACCAGTACTGCATATAGTACACCAACCCTTACAGTGCCAGAAGTCTTACACAGACACACAAAGAGACTTCATAAACATATACAGAGCCCTGGCCTAAGTGCTGTAATGAATGGTGTGTAATGAAACTTTATGTGTGAAGCTGCCAGCAGGTTTGAGCATTGTAAACCAATCTACTTTTACTGCCCTTGCTCCCTGCCATGGAAAAGCAATAAGAGGGGATGTGGGGAGGGGAGAAGGATGAGAAACTGAGGGTGCTCTGTGCCCTTTGTGTGCTCTGTTGAGTGGGATTGCAGACAGCTTCATGTATGTATAAAAAAACACTTGGCCATAGAGTATGGATATATGGGCATGATGCACCTCTACTCTTCTGCGCAATGTGCTGAAAATTAAAAATGTACTGAGAGTTTACAAGGTATTTGGAACATTGACTATTCTTTAGTTTTCAGAGAGTTTCCATTATTGGAAAACCCTTTCATTAATGAATGGCCAGCTCTCCAGCTAATAAAAGCATTCATCATCATCATCATTTAAATAGAATTATTATTTAAATAAAACTTTTTTTCATTTTATTTAAACTGTATACTACTTCTACTACTATTACTAATAAAAATAATAATATGCATTTTTATTATTTTATTCCCAGCTCAAAATTCTAAGATTTCAATATTAACTCAAATATTTCCATTCAAAATCTTCTGGAAAATCAAATAATAATAATAATAATAATAATAATAATAATAATAATAATAATAATAATAATAATAATAATAATAATAATAATAATAATTTTGTTATTAACAAATATATATATACATTTAATTTAAATAACAATAATTATTATTATTGTTTTTATTATTGTTGCTTTTATTCTTTTTAAAGTTCATGCATTATTATTACTTTATTATTATCTTATTATTATTATCATCCTCGTCATTACTTTTTTTATTATTACACAATGTTGATTTGTAAATAATACACAACTGAGAACTGGCATCAAAGAAAATGAAATAATGAGAGAAAAATTAAGGGAGAGAGAGATCTGAAACACCTGTTCCCAACACCAGCCGTGAAACACAAGAGCTATTAATGGTGTTTTATGAGAGTAAAGGGTCGCGTGAGGTTAAAGGTCAAAAGACCAGTGTTTTAAAATAGTGCACGAGTTTGTGGTCTCAGTCATGACATGAACTCAGGTGGAAGCACCAAAATAAGATAAGACAAATAAGATAATGTCTTCAAACCAGTGGCCATAGCAAAATGAGAACATTTACAGTGTCATAAGCTTTGATCTAATGTCAACATGACATGCCTCAGCACACTTTAACAGAGAATGGAAAGAATAATAGATCTCTACAAAGGAATGTAAAAGCTACAGACTGTCTGTTGCAGAGTTAGTCATCTTTGCTATGGGAGAATAGCTAAGATGTTTTACACAGACAGTTATTTCCCATAACTAAACAAAAGTGATTCATCAGTCTATGGAGGGAGAGAGAGAGAGAGAGAGAGAGAGAGAGAGAGAGAGAGAGAGAGAGAGAGGAGGATGATGGTGGGCGGGGAAGGGGGGTCAGAGGGCAGCGAGACATCTGAAGAATTCTTCATGCCATTCAGGAAAAAAGGTTACAAATCACAGAGGGACACAATCACTGCTCTGGCTTTATAGTATAGAGGAAAATGGGGTAACGTGTGGCGTCTGTTAAACTGTGAACACACAAATCTCAGGGCTGACGACCTACTCTTCCACAGTAAATCTTAGCAGGAGAGAGGTGGGAGCAGGCAAAGTGTCAGAGAATCTTTACTCTGCCTGTCTTCTCATTCATTTCCCATTAACCCCCAGCATGCTCGCTGTTTATGTTCCACTGCCATGAAGAGAGGGCCATGAGAACGACATGGTTTGATGAGACTCATAAACAAAAATAACAGCTTGTCTGAGAAAATCTTTAGGGAATATGTCCACATGACATTTCACCCAAAAATTTTATTAAATAACTTTCAAATATTGACAGTAAAGGAAATTCTCATTACTGGAAATATTTTGTTAAATTTATATTTGTGTTTTACGGATCAATGTTTTCACTGAAATATTAAGCAGCACAACTGTTTTCTAGATTCTATTTAGATTAAATAGCAATTATCACTAAGAAAATATGCTATTAGTGAAAACAGCATATTTTCTTAGTGATAATTGCTATTTACACCAAAGTGTAAATAGCAACTCGATTCTAGTTTCACTAAGTGAAAATAACATTTTCTTAGTGATAGATGAACTAAGTGCAAATAGCTGTAGATGCAATTTACTAAGTGAAATAGCATACTAAGTGAAAATAGTGATATATTCTATTTACACCATGTAAAAGTAGCAGTTCTTTTTCAAAAAAAGTATAAATAGCATCTAATTACTATTTACACATATTGTAGATACAACTGGATGCAATAATAGAGTGTAAATGATCACATTTATTACAATTATTAAATGGATGCAGCCTTAATGGGACAATAAAGGCCCTCCCTACACCTACCCCTAACCCTACCTAATAAATACTTTTATTATTATTAAACATTTCGTTAGGCGCTTTATTTCCACTTTTAGATTATTTTCTCAATTTTTATTGAAAATAAATGCCTTTCCGATGTAATGTGTTATGGGAAAAGAGTGAGCTCTGTAAAAGGCAGATTCGAACCCGGGTCTATCGCGTCAAAAGATTGTTCCACAAGCCTTATGCTCTACCGACTACACCCCTGAAAACGTTGAAATATGTGCGTCTTTTTTTTTATCTTGTTTGGGCTAACCAGGCATTGTTAGGTGGAGCTAGTGCAAATAGCACTTGCAACAAGGCACGCACGCTATTTGGTGAGCAAGAGACTTATTTCAGAAACATTTAAAAATCTTACTGACATGGAAATAATGACATAATACAAAAAAATTCTTATCTTTTCTTTTTTTATCGTTAGAATCAACCACCTCTTTGCCATTAAGAAACCATGCTTGTACCTCTGCATATTATCCTTACAAAATATAAAAAGATAAAGTAAAAACAAACTCAAAGTCTGTTCAGAAACTAGGCCTCAGATGCCATTTCCACCACAGAGAGGAAGAGATAGAGAAGGGGTCGATCTCCTGAAGGAAACAGACAGCTGCTAAGATGAGTGTGAGCATAGATTGAGAGCTGCAGGGTCGGAGCAGCTGCTTAGACCACACACACACACACACACACACACACACACACACACACACACGAAACAAAGTCTTGAAGAATTGCCAGTCATGTGCTCGAGCTCTAACAGCAAACTAACCAGATGAGTTGAGCCAAAGGGGCCAAATCTGTAATCGAATGAACAGCACGCTCCTGGAAAATACTGGCAAAAGAACCAAAAAATGGTGTCTAGTATGTGAAGGGAAACGACGGATGGCAAAAGCATGGTATTACCATAGTACCATGTATCACTTTTGTTAATGTGTTCAATTACTCCATGCCAATGAGAATAACCCATCCTACAAACCCTGCCCTCTGACCCCTACAGCCCCTCCCATCTAGACTCAGGTCGGCCAGTATCCATGCCACTGTCACACTCCGCATTGGTCATCCATCATGAACCTGAGCCTCTTACAAAATACACTTCAAAGGGCTGGATGGGACCTTTATTGAAATTTCCCTGTGGGGTAAAAACTCAGCCAGACACATATTCACACCATTAATCAATGTCCAGACTCCTGCAGAAGCGATAATCAGCTGTGACAGCAAGGAAACGCTTGTTCCCACTGAGTACAACTCTGCTGATGATGAATTTTCACCAACACAATTTTTGCAAGTTTTTATTATGTTTAACTTAGTCGCTTTCACCAGAGTTAAAGCAGTCACTCATTTTTTCATGCTGCAGATTTGCTGTTTCCTAACCAGGCGTCCCCTGACAAGATTCCAACAAGCAGCAATTTTTCTGTACACACTGAAAAGCTGCGCGACAAGAACCATCCATCACAAAACACTGTATGAACACGTGCACGAAACATCGTTCGCAAAGCTTTGACACCCTTACAAATCACTTCGAATCAGTGATTCAGAGCACTATCAAACTGACAAAGTGATGTGATTTAGCAAACGAGGCTTCCTTACATATCGTTTTGAAACGCCTAAATATCTAATGGAATTTACTAATATCATTTAAATGAAAACACATGAAGAATGTTTCGAAGAATGTGTCATTGAACATGTTTTTTGCAGTGTTCTCATTGCATTTATATGGCTTCAAATCACTCCCATTACTGCTAATCATGGCTAATCCGAAATAGATTGTAGAGACCATTGTGCCAAAAACAGTTTGAGGACAAGGTGCCTTTTTTGCACACCCTATGGGGTCAGATGAAAAAAAACTGTTAAATTTACAGTAAAAAAACAGCAGCTGTGGTTGCCAGAAATATACAGTAAAAATATGGTAGCAACATTTTAGGTTTTACAGAATTAACTTAAATTTACAGTAAAAAAATTAATAATTAACTGATATAATGTTAAATTGACCAACCTATTGAAGTACTAACATGTTTTACACATTGGTGATACACTGACAACCACCAAAAACAGGTGATGATGAGAAAGTCACATGATGAATCAAAGCTCATCACAAGCTGAGAAGGTAAATACTAATATACAGAAGATGCACACAGTGTCATTCACACAAACACTAAACACCATCATGGTAACACACATGACATTAAAAACATGCAATAAACATTAATTTAACCACCTTAGATTTAACATAAAACCCTAATGCACATAACTGACTAGAAAAAAAACTAAGAAGAATTCTGGTAATGTCAATTTATGGTTTTTCACTGTAAATTATACAATGACTTGTTCTTTTTCACTTCCCAAAACTGTAAATGTAATGATATTTTGCTGTACAATGACATTAAGTGTACATTTAGATCTATTACAATAATTCAACTTTTTTTCTGTATTTTACCATATTTTTACATCATTACGATTATTTTATACAGAGCAGATATTGTGACGATGAATTATGAATTCCTTTCCAGGACTTAATTTGTGGTTTTTGTGGTAATTACGTTGTAAAATCGTGGTCACAATTGAACTAAAACGAGGAAACAAACTGTTGCTGACTAATTCGCCAGATTGTACTAATTCATTCCTCCATTTTAATTTAGTTCAATCATGGCCACAACTAAAACGAGGGATAAATTGTGGGCTATATTGTACTAATTAATTCCCTTGTTTTAACATGGCCACAATTTAACCAAAACGAGGGAGCAAATTAAGAAACAAATTAACATGAGTAGTATTTGATATACATGCAACATTCCAAGGAGATTTCTTTGTAGGCGGGGCTACCCAGTATGACTACTGTCAAATGCTATATCATCTAATTAATATTCACGAGGCTGATAAGATTTACAATGCGTTCCTTTCACTTTTCAGATCCGTCAGCCTTGATTTAAGAAAACCTGAGTGCATTTTCATCATGCTTTACAGATCATTAGCTTTTAGTGTCTGAGCCTAATTAAAACTAACACAGTGAGGGGTAAAAGTTGTGACACTGATGGCAGAGTCCATTAAAGCCTGCTTGCTCTGTATGCCTAAGCTAAATGAATGATGGAAATCAATTCCATATGTCATGTCTGTTTCTCCAGTACTGACAGGGAGGAAGGACATAGAGACGTACAGGGACTCATCACATGTCTTACCTTGCACAGAGGCCCAGAGAGCAGCTCCTAAAAGCTGCCGAGATCCAGGACTGATGGAGACTTTACACATCCCCAGAGTCCCACCACAGCGTCCACCTCCACTCACACACACACACCTGCAGGGATAACCACACGTACTGGGGTTAGGTGAAGTTCGGAAACGTGCAAAATAGAGTAGAGCAGTGGAAAATTTCACTATTACTATTAAAAAGTTCCAAACGTCTATTTAAAACAATAAGAGAGTAGAGAATGCCCAGAGAGCCTCAACCATCTCTACAATCAAGACGAAAGAGTTCAAGTATGCATACTGTACGTCACACACCTGCTATGCAGTATTAGTTGCAGGGTGTCAAGGTGAAAAGCCTGTTATTATGTTACCATGAAAGCATGATAAGGTCATGGCTTTCTGAGGGGCCAGAAGTTTTTCTTTCTTTCTCTTTGGGCCTCAGACAGTGAGTTCACATGGGTCTCGATGGACAAGGAGCCAGGAGAGATCATATTTTGCCAGGTACAGTATAATCTGTGAAAGTTTTAAGTTCCTCAAACTAAAATATCTGCTCAGCACATGTCATTTCTGAGTCAAGTGGAAGAGCACACTGCCCCCCACTGGATACCAACCAACATTACCTCTGTGTGAGAAACCATAAAAAACAAGTATAAAACTTAACAGCCATTTTGTCTCAGTACTTTTTCGATATACTGAATTTGGAAGTAAATTAATGAGTTCGTTTCAGTGTCTGTGTGTTTTGGAAAAAATGTCTATGCATATAAGTGCATGAATGAAACACAAAGTTTAATGTAACCTTTTTAAAGTGTGCAAAATCGGAAAGACCATGGTAGACTACAGTTTAAAATTCATCAAAGAATCCTGAAAAAATGCATCACAGTTTGCAAAAAAATATTAAAACAAAAAATCTTACCAACCCAAAACTTGTGAATGGTAGTTTAGTTTACCATACAAACTAAATACATGGTGAGAAAAGATCTTCAAACCTGTTGTGCACTCAAGTACAAAATAAACAAAACCAGTTAAAACAGTAAGACCTGCTCATAATTCATGGGGACATGAGATACTGTATCACCCATAGTCCTCTATAGTTCAATCGGCAGGGACTTTCCTCTCTCCATAACCTTATACACTTACTCAGGAATGCTAGTTACTATTTACTTTGCGTTTAATAAAACCAGTGAAGAATGAAGAGGAGATTAGAGAGGAATGTGTGTGTGGTTATCTTTTCTCTTCAGTTATCAGTCTCATCTATAGTGTGCGCTACCACTTCTAAATTGGGTCACATCTACATGGGCTGCCAGCCACGCATAAACACACACACACACACACACACAAACACGTGGAGAGGAGAGGGGTAACGGAGGTTCACACGTGCCTGATCCTATATGCTTCACAGAAAGGGGGAGTGACTGGGAAAATAAAGGGGGTGAATGGAGGTCTAAGACACAAAGACAGTTAAGTGTAACACACACAACACTACAGTGTTTTGAAAAGTCTTTCTGAGTTCCTCAAAATTTGAGAAAGTACAAGTTACTAACAAAAGTATCTATAAACTACTGAAGAGGGCAGTATCTTATAAGAAATACATTAAACAACTGTGGACACAACAAGCTATGGCCATACTAAAAAAAAAAAGAAAAACTAAAATGCACTACCGTTAAAAATTTGGGGTCGGTAAGATTTTTTTTTTATGTCTTATTTTAAAATGTAATTTATTCCTGTGATGGCAAAGATAAATTTCCAGCATCATTATTCCAGTCTTCAGTGTCGCATGATCCATCAGAAATCCTTCTAATATGTGAACCTGGACCACAAAACCAGTCATAAGGGTCAATTTGAAATAAAGATTTATACATCATCTATAAGCTTTCCATTGATGTATAGAAACAACTATTTGAAAATCTGGAAACTGAGGATGTAGAAAAAAATCTAAATATTGAGAAAATCGCCTAGAAAGTTGTCCAAATGAAGTCCTTAGCAATGCATATTACTACTAATAATACAATATATATAATAGGCAAATTTACAAAATATTTTCAATGAACGTGATCTTTACTTAATATCCTAATGATTTTTGGCATAAAAGAAAAATCGATAATTTGGACCTATACAATGTATTGTTGGCCACAAATACACCTGTGCGAATTATGACTGGTTTTGTGGTCCAGGGTCACACATGCTGATTTGCTGTGCAAGAAACATTTCTTATTATTTTTGAATGTTGAAAACAGTTAATATTTTTGTGGGAAAAGTGATTTCTTTTTTTCAGGATTCTTTGATGAACAGAAAAAAAACAAAAAACACATCAGACTTTTGAACGGTTGTGTATACCTATAATTGATATAATTATATTAAAAACTATTAATGAATAGGAACATATAACAAAATATTTTGCTATATAAAAAAAGACCTAAAAACACCCCTTCTAAGAGACAGTGAGACTTTGAAAACTACTGTCAAACTACAGAAAATTTAGTAGTGCCATAACTTCTACTCCCTAAAACTGTACAGCACACTCTTATGTACAATGGATTAATAATACGTTTCATTCGGACTCATATGCTCCTCCTCTCCCTTATCGGCCACACAGAAACAAAAACATTGGGCAGTAATTAATCACTGAGCCACTGTCTGAAAACTGATACAATATGGCCCATTGATTTTGCCATGACCTCAACTGGCCTGTCTGAGATAACCGTAAGCCTGTTAATTGGCACAGCTCTTTGGTTTCAAGTTGCTGTATTACCATTCAAGCTGATATGTCTTTCATTTCCGTCTGAAAACAGGATCTAGTTCTTGACAATAAAAGCGCGGATTACTTCCAGAACTCAGTGACATACAGATACAGAGGATCAGACAGCAGAACATCTGCCTGACTGGACACAGTTTAAGAGGTCAGACTCTCATCAGAGCTGTGGCGCGACTGTTACAAAGTGCCATGATGTTCATCCCTTGTGAAAAAAAGTGAGCTTGATTGTAATAAATGTGCACTTTAATGTACCTCACAATATTCAAAAAATCTGTACTTGCAGATACTACAATATTAAAGGGTTAGTTCACCCAAAAATGAAAATTCTGTCAGTAATTACTCACCCTCATGTTGTTCCAACCATGTAAGACCTTCGTTCATCTTCGGAACATAATTTAGTATATTTTTGATGAAATTTGAGAGCTGTCTCACTCCTCCATAGGCTTTCAGAGGGAATGAAACTTGATGGCCCAGAATAGTAAGTAAAAACGTAATTTAAGGAGTCCAAATGACTACAGTGGCTCTGTATTAAGTCTATCATGCAACGAAAATACTTTTTGAGCGGAAAAAACAACAAAAATAACGACTTTATACCACTATTATTGTTGTTCAATTTGAGCCTCTGACGAGAGTTCGCGGGAGTGCCACGACGCATGCGCGAGAACTGAGATTAACCCTACTCCGAAACAGTAAGCAGCCAGTAACAAGTAGTAGTAGAAGAAGAACGCCGCAATCTCAGTTCTCGCGCATGCGTCGTGGCACTCCCGCGAACTCTCGTCAGAGGCTCAAATTGAACAACAATAATAGTGGTATAAAGTCGTTATTTTTTCCGCTCAAAAAGTATTTTCGTCGCATGATAGACTTAATACAGAGCCACTGTAGTCATTTGGACTCCTTAAATGACGTTTTTACTTACTATTCTGGGACATCAAGTTTCATTCCCTCTGAAAGCCTATGGAGGAGTGAGACAGCTCTCAGATTTCATCAAAAATATACTAAATTATGTTCCGAAGATGAACGAAGGTCTTACATGGTTGGAACAACATGAGGGTGAGTAATTACTGACAGAATTTTCATTTTTGGGTGAACTAACCCTTTAATGAAAAAAAGGCCACTTAGTGTGCAACAGAAAGTATAGTTTCATGACTGTTCCTTAACACACTACAATTTTTGTCATACTTTAAAGAACACTTATTTTCATGTGTTGACTAACATACTGAAGCACATGTTAAGTACTCGATTATAATTTTTAACTGTAGTGTGTTATTCGTTATTCCATTTAAAGTTAATATTTTAAATGTATTAAAAGTGCAACTTCATCATTACAAATCTGTAATTAAAAATATATTTAAATACAAGACATACAATGTTTAGTTGACCATAAATGCTTGTCAGTACATTCTTTATATACTTTATATACACATTTGAAATAGAACATAATTAATGATTAAATTACATATAAAAATTTACTTAATGAAATTTAGGGTATTACTCACTAAAAATCTAGCTTTCTGCCCTAGTTCATCTGGCACAAGATGCAGATCTCCATTTTCTTCTGTGCTGAATATTAAGTGTTCTACACTTCCTGATTTATGCAAATAGTGTTAACGTATTGCAAATGCACCAGGAGTGCTAGAGCAGATGGTATATTTGAATGGGACATTTTTGTCCTTTTTGGAGCTTGACAGCTACTGGTCACCATCCACTTTAACTATATGTAAAAGAGTGGACATTTTGCTACTGTAGAGAATGTATGAGTTCCATGCACACACACAAAAAATGTGTTTCACTATAAGGTGAGTAAATGATGATGATTTTCAGTTGAAGTCCTGTAAAGGATAACATTCTCCCCATTAACCTTACAGTCTGTGCCTCTTCCTCACCTGTTCCCGTAGGCAACAGTACTGTTAGCTGAGGTAAATGTGTATCTGACCCATTCTGTGCTCAGCGAGAAAAAGAGAGAGCCTGCAGGGTGACAGATGGCGAGGGCCAAGCGTCAGGGACTCGAGGACGGAGTGGCATCAATCCACTTCTCTCCTCCACCTCCACCTCCTCTCTGACCCCATCATCCCTCCTTCCAGACGGGGACGCAGCTCAGTGTCTCTCATCATTTTCCCATCCCTGAGAACCATGCGTATGGATACACAGCAGAACAATACAACGCCAGCCGTGCAACACAATACAGACGCTGATTGACTCCCTCTGAACTTGTAATACATGGACTGGGAGTTATGAGGCACCCACACATGGAGAAAAGCGGCCTGGGGTCACAGACTGGCCTCAATTATTGGTGACCTGAGGGTTTTGAACTTCAATGAGTCCAGACTGCTCTAGTTATAACTTTCAATTCTATGTCTTTAGTTATAGGATATAAAAAGAGGACAAAGATATATAGAGTAAAGAAAAACATGCCACAGTGTTTTATGTCATTATTAATTTAAAATTGTGTAATTATAATAATCTTAAATTCTGATTTTCCCAGGTAATCCCAGGCCACACAGGTTAAATTCTGGCACAATATGCAGATATCCTTCCCTCAATTTAGGATCTCAAGGCCACACCTTCACATTACATGGATATGACATAAACCTAATGTCATAACCTCGATAAAATGAACTTGTGGCCACAAAATATTATGATTTTGCCACGAGTTAATATATTGTATTCCTATGAGCTAATATGTTGTGGGCACAACAAAACTAAGTAAACCGAACGTGTATCGGTGACTTTTTAATGAAATTGTTATGCTTATTATATAATTTTATATTTAATAATTTTGACGCAACTGTATATGTGATAGATACTGAAAGAAATGCGGGTGGTAAAATGTTAATAGAAAGTCTGAAAGAAAAGTAAAGTATGACCAGAACTTGTTTCAGGTATGAGGAAAAACTGCACTGTGGATTTGTGCTGCTATTTATTTCTGTCAGAGAATCTGATTACCGTCCCACTTGCACTGCTTCTGAGCTTTGGGACGGCATTAGCGATTTCATTTTCATAAAACTAACAACTGAGCCACATTTGCTGACCTCTGACTGCAGCCTTGCGATTTGGTTCAGAGATAGGATACTCTCATGAGCTTAAAAGAGCCTGAACTCATCATAATACTGCTCTGCTTCCTGTCTGTATCGTCCTATATTCTCTAATCAAGTCCTCATCTCAAAAGCCGTGTTTCCACCGCAGGAACTTTCCTCAGGAACTAGGGACTTTAGGGGTGGTACTCGGTGTGTTTCGACCGCAGGTCAATCAACAATGGAGTTTAAAAAAAAATCGATCGATGGACCGATGACGAGGTTCAGGCTTTATTAATTTTATTTGCGGAGGACGAAATCCAGTGGGAACTGGAAAGTCGTGTGCAGTCCTACGCCACCGGACTAATCTTCACGGTACTTTAGACCGCGATGAAAACGCAGACAGCAACAGGTCTAAGGGGAAAAAAAGAGTTCCTGGGACAAATTGTTTCGGGTAATTTCGGTGGAAACGTGGCTAAAGTCCTTTCATAAGAGCCCTCTTCTGATCTGAACACAGGTCAGTCAGGTTCAGTGTATCAGTACCAGTGATCCAAGTTCATGAGTTTGATTAACTTTGGTTAAAAGCATCTGTCAACAGTGTAAATGCAGATTCATAATGCAGGCCTACAAATCACACATGAAGGTTTGTCTGGAAACCCAATAGGTTACAACAATATGACAACAACACCGGCTGTGGTAGCACTGTGGGCAACCGGAGTTTGAGTCCAGGCTTTTTCAACATTGATAATAATAAGAAATGTTTCATATTTGCATATTAGAATGATTTCTGAAGGATCATGAAGACTGGTGGACTGGGTAAACCCAGCCTGATCTGCCGGCGATTTGATTTCGCCCTGCAACTCAGTATGAAAACCTGTACATTCATTTCTACTGCTTCTGTTACACTTTTGCGGGAACCAATCACAGACTGGCTTATCCACCTGGCGCGCTATTGGCGGGTTTAACACGATGACGGCTAGACAAGCGATGGGTCGTTGCCCGTTGATCACGCCTCTTGGGGGCGGCAGTGGCTCAGTGGTTCATGTAGGTTGTCAACAAACTGGAAGGTTGGTGGTTCGATCCCCGGTTCCACCTGACCAAGTGTCGAGGTGTCCATGAGCAAGACACCAAACCCCAGCTGCTCCCGACGAGCTGGATGGCGCCTTGCATGGCTGACACCGCCGTCGGTGTGTGAATGAGAGTATGAATGGGTGAATGTGAGGCAAATGTAAAGCGCTTTGGATGGCCGTAGGACGTAGGTCTGTTAAAAGCGCTATATAAATGCAGTCCATTTACCATTTGTGGTCTGATTGGTTGAAGGACTATCCAATTGCATACAGAGTCATTTGAATTATGCCCGTTTATCACGCCTCTTGTGCAGTAGAAAATACATAGCAGACTCCCCAGACCAATGTTCAATCTTAAATTGAGCTTGGTCTGGTGATAAGCAGACAAGAAGACTAGAGTAATGATGCTGAAAATTCAGCTTTGACATCACAGGAATAAATGACATTTTAAAATATAAATCAAGAAGAAAACTGTTAATTTAAAGTAAACTGTAATATTTCAATTGACTATATTTTAGATTAAATAAATGCAGCAGGTTTTAGGGGCCATTTATATAAAATCGTTTTCAACTAAAAATGAAAAAAAAAAATACGTTTTGGTCAATCATTTACACGACAATGGGTGACAATGGCCTGAAAACGGGTTTCAAAGTGGGCATAGGTTTGTTCGACATCGGCTGCGGCTGGTTGCAACCGATTGGCGAGAGTAGCCGCGTGCAGGCGGGGAGGAGCTACAAACGGAGACGTGAAGTCGGACACTTTCTGCTTCCCGCAGTGACGCTCGCGCTGTGTTTGCATACTTCATCACAGCTGAAGTGAAATAAATGCAATATTTGTCAATACACAGATGTGTCATACTTTATGCACTGCTTAATACAGCGTGTGTTTGTACAAGAATAAAAGTTCAACATATAAGCCTATACTATCAATGAAGTGGGGTCTACGTTTTTTTATCAGTTTTATTTTGATAAACATGACAATATAACATCGCGACTAGTGGTGCAACGGATCACAAAACTCACGGTTCGGATCGACTACGGATCATGAGTCACGGATCGGATCATTTTTCGGATCAGAATAAAAGGGGGAGGAGACTATTTTTATTTGCTTTCCATTTATTGCATGAAAACTTTTGGTGTTAACATAACCTGTATGGTTTATAGGTTAACAAGGAACTTTTGGTGTTAACAAAAATAAAATAAATAAATAACCATCTGAATAAATCAAATTTGACTAAAAACAACCTGAGACATGAAAATGGGCCTGAGCTTTTAAGATTAGGATGTCAACATTCTCAGGGGAGAGAGTAGACCTCTCACACTTGTCAGCATTGCAATTCTCTTTGTAGGCCTAAACACAATTTTATAGATATCATGTTTAAACGCACTACAATTAAACAACGTTTTATTGAATTCATTACTTTATATTTATATGGTCTAGTACCTACTTTAGATGTATATTATGTTGCTCATGCAAATTGCAAAACAGACAATAGACTATGTTAAAATAACAAACATTTTAAATTAAAACTTACGCTTTTCTTTCGTTTTTAAATCTTTTTTACTAGAAATCCTGCAGGTCATAAAGAACTTTGTTTTTCCACCTCCAAGAAAGGACAGGTGCTCTCCATTATTTCTCCTTTTTTACTTAAAGGCCGTTTTCCTTGCTTTACTCGAGACAAAAAGCCATGTGTTGACTTTAAAACCGAGTAGACGTTACATTATATGCATCTGTGGTGGAATTACTAGATTTTCGCATCGATACATGTTTGTTTTGATGCGGATGCGATGTCACATTAATTCAGCGCCAGCACATCAAAAATAGACTCTGTGTGGAAACGATCGCAGCACAGCTGTATGACTACGCGCTCCTGGAACGCACTGACGGACCGAAGCCGGGTACGGAAAAAATACACACCGCATACGGAGTAGGCCTATGTGTGAAACGGGCGTCAGCAGGTGCCATGCTCGATGTATGCGCCACTTTAATAAGGCTTTCTCGTGCCACAGTGCCTACATACTGTTACAGTTTTGTCCACACTCTTCTTCCGTCATCATTATATTTTACGGGGAAGACAAAATGCTCCCATACACGCGATTTGAATGATGCGGGAGGCTTTTCAAGTTCTTCTACTTCTCCACTAGCCACTGTTGACTGATTAACATGCCCTGTTCACGTGAACACATGTGTTTCTCTGAAACTCAGCATCGAGTTTAAAGGAACGAGACCACTTAAAAAGCAATATCGGCAGAAAAACTGTCTTTTAGTCTGAGATCGGTAAACAATTCAGATTAATCCACAAGTTAAAAAAAAAGCGCAATAAATCCGCGGGTCACGTGCATGCTGAACCGTGGGTCGTGATCCGTGATCAACTGCGATCCGTTACACCCCTAATCGCGACTACATGAAAGGAGGCTTTACTGTTATAAAAAGCAGATCCGTGAGCATTAGTGGAACTAAAGGTTTTAGAAAATACACATGATCACTGTCATGCAGTGAATCTGGCCAATCATGGAACAGCTGTGTCGTCATCAGAGTCCGTGCAGTCTGGTGCAGCCGCTCTAGAGAAACTGCATCAGCTGTATTAGCCATCTGCTCTTGAATCGCTCTCGCGGTACTTTGATGCCATACATCACTGTCACGTGGCATCGGTGCGGTCTCAAGTTGGACAAAATTTCAAACCGGCACGCACTAGCCTACTTCAAATCAGCCGCCGATCAGTCTGCGCATCACTGCATCAAGTCGAACAAGCCTAATACAGTTATTGTCTCCTAGTAAACTACAAAAACGTGATTTTGTGAAGATGGTGACGTAATGTGCATGCAAATGATGTGCTCAGTCTATAGGCGCATAGGGTTACTTTACAAAGTGACATCGCCAACTACTGGCCTGGCAGCAGAATGCAGTATTTTTAGACATTTTCGAGGATCTGTGTGAACAGGGATCGTTTTGACAACGTTGTCATCTATAGGCGAAAAACGCAGTTGTCATGTAAACATACCCTTAGAAAGAAAGATTTCTTTCAAAAACATTAAAAACTTCTGAATGGTAGTGTCAAAGTTACAATTTATAAGCACAGACCCAATTAATTGAGCATTAAATTTGTCGATTTTGATTGTCTGTTGTATTATTTGATTAATTATTCTATTAAAGCTGTTTAAAAGGGTTAAAAAAATACACCTTTGAAAGTAAATTTTACTCAAAAAACAAAAACACACACATACACAGAAACACATTCATAAGCTTACATTTCTCAACTGAAACTTTGGATTATGACAGCAGCAAGCTGTACTCTTTTCTACAGATGTACTTTAGATTGTCAGTGTCAGTAACCGAACGCTCCTGCAGTGATTAATGTCGTTAATCTCCACGACTGTGTCATTAGGCGGGTGTAATGGGTCTAACAGCAGCGCAGTCATGTCAAAGTCACACAGCGTCTTCAATCATCTCAGAGACGACTCAAGGACATGAGAGCTCAGCTCTGATGTGAGTGATGCTCAGCGCTCAAGCGCACATCTGCCGTTTCTGTGTTTAAGACGCTTACAAACCTCCAATATGACTCTCAATGTCAGGATCCTGACAACTGCACACGTTTTTGCTCACTGCTGTAGATCTGCTGTTATACCTTATTTCCTAATGGACTGGGTGTAGTATTGTGACCATGGAGGCATCCACCAGCATAGCTCACTCTGTCCTTTCATATTCCATATCATCATTGCAGAGACACCTCACATTAAGTCCCGAGACAACTGCGATTTAAGCATGAAGGACGCAGCTGCCTGAGAGAGAGAGTTACATAACAGTCTTATGACACCAACTGAAAGATTTCTCATCTCGGTCCTGCTTACTCAGGACTGTTTGTGATCTCAAAACAACTACAATAAAAATAACTCAGTAATTCGTAATGCAATTCTAACCTTATATCCTGTTTGATAAGTAAAGGCAGTAAATCTAAATCTCTACATTTTCTGTCAGTTCTGGCATTGTTTTCCAGGAAAGTAAAAGCAGCTTTGTTGTCCTAATGCTCTGCTGACTGTCCTAGTTTCCACTATGCTCATTGTGCAAGCACACATACATAAAATATGATTTTGCGCCTTCAATTTATGACAACACTCAAGCTAGAACAACTCCAGAAGGACACAGTTTAGCATTCGCCCTGTGAGGGAAGAATGAGTTAAAAGAGACTCTGTGAAAGGATGGAACAGATCAAATATGTAACAGCAAGAAGAAAAAAAACACTAAGTGATTATGTTTTATGCATCTTGAAGTGCTCATTTCCACAAGCAGCAAAAGGCAAAGACAACAGGACACAAGAGAACAGAAAACATTAATATTATTGATAAAGAAAAGTGTTGACAATATATTACATCGTCAAATATTAGCAGAAATGTTATGTATTTGTACAGCGTCAAAATTTTAGTTACAAATCACAGCATTTAGCCAGTATAATTTTAGTATCATTGAGATCAAATTATAGTTTTTATTAATATTAATAATTATTTTCTATATTTATATTAGTATTTTAGTTTTACTAATTTTGTTTTTGTATTTTTTAATTTTTTGAAATGTCTATATAGATTTTTTTATTTCAATTTTAGTTTTTGTTATTTTAGTATATCAATAAACTAAATTAAAATGGGAAATGTTGCCTTGGCCACTAGCTGAAAAATATGTTTACGTTTTTTTTTTAATATATATAATTGTTTTTCAGTTGATGTTTATTTTATTTCAAGCAACGAAAATATTGTTTATATTTTTAAAACAAAATGTAGTTTTCACATTTAATTATACTAAAAAGAAACTTGAGAAATGGATGAAATCAAGCAAAACTTTTCTCATTAAAGCAACTTTTGTCACAGGGTGTTTTGGTTGTTCATGTTTCATGTTTTTAGTTTATCACGTTCACTGTCCCACAAATACTAGCACCTCTAGATTTTTAAAAGGACTAAGATTCTGAAATGGTAGTAAAAATAGCAGTTCAGCCTCAGACCACCAGAGGGAACACCACTGGGAATGAGAGACTATAACTGTAGAGGCATCTCAGTACAAATTTTTATTAGTGGCAAAGTTTAATTGATAATAACTAGCTGCATCATTCCATCATTTTTTCCACTATGCTACTCAAGAAATTCCTCAGTTAGCCTTCAACATCATTCTTGATGAGGCAGAGAAACTCAAAAATGCTTAAAAAAAACTTCAAAAGAGAGGAGCTTCTCATGGCGTCTCTGCCTGTCGGATAAATTTCTCTCAAATTCCATCTGCCTCTCCATTCTTCCTCTCTCCATCAAGCACTCTCAAATTCCTTCTTTCCCTCAACTCATTTTGCTGAAAGGCGGAGGGAGTGAGCAAACAGGACCAAACCGATCACAGATGCACAGATCTTTTATGTGATATTTGTGCAGTTGTTTAATAGTTTGCTGGAAACGAAGAGGAATAAAATGTGTTGAGTCACACAGAAACAAAGGTGGAAAGATGAGGACAGCCTGCAGTACATATACTATAAACAGTTCGCACATTCTCTGTATGCACCGACTGAATATCTGGATGGCCTTCTACATGTTTCCAAAATGTTGCCAAAATACTGTATCCCATAATAAAATGTGCTCAACGTGACCTTATATTGCCAAATGTGACATCTGAACCAGAAGCATCTCATTCTATCTTGGGTTTAACCCTTGTGCATCAATTAAAAAAAGTTACACATAGGTCCATAAAGGACAAAAATGTCCATGTCGAAAAACTGTCATAAAAAAATTTATCTTGGGAGCAAAGACTTAAGTCTGGTCTCATTTTTAAGAAGACCCATGGCAGAATAATGTTGAAGTCAAAAAAGTTTAAAAAGTGAAATAAAAAAAAGGTATAGAGGTTTAAGTTTATGAAAATTATTTATTAATAATATTTTATTAAAAAAATATATTTTTTTAAACATGTTGAATTCTAAAACTGCTAGAAAATCAAAGCCATAAATCTAAACGAGCTATGTTCCAAATTTGCGGTTGAGATCTCAAAAAATCTCAGTAAGATTTTGTTGCAATGGGATTCAAAATTGCAGTTTTAATGGGTTTCAATTGGGACATTTTTGTCCAAACGATGCTAAGAGGAAGTATTTTGTGTACCTAGTGCAAAATGTATTTTTTAAAGGAAATGGGGGCGAAATAGTAAAAATTCAACAAAAATACACACCTATAGCTAATTTTATGCAGTTAGCATTACCACAGGGAAAGTTATCAGAAAAAAAAAAAAACACTGAAAAAGCCAAAAATGTCCATAAGGATGCACAAGGGTTAAAATGCCACATTATTGGACTAGTACTCCCACGAAATGCCCAGGAAACTCGACCCACAATTGATTTCAACTTGCCATCGCTAACAACACGGTAGCATAATAAGCAAAAAAATATATATGCCAAACACAAATATTAAGTCAATTTTTAATTAGACAAAATGCTTTTTCAAAGTTGTAAATAAAACAAAGATTATTGGAGTACAATCTCAAAGAAAATACTATTTCAGTCTTTCTACTTCAAAATTTCACATCTAATTCAATGTGTTACTTGCCATTTTTTGTAATTATGAAATTTACTGGCATTTTTAAGGAAATGTAAATCCTACACCAAATAGTTTTTCACACAGCCAAACTCTTTGTAGTTAAAGTGTACAAACTCTATACTGTCTATTCACAGTAACATTAATAGTAAAAAAAAATTGGGACATTCTGTGTCAGAATGTTCATCACTATTTATCTTTGTCTTTCTACAGAATAAATATGAACAAAATCTAAAATTTGAATCGGGGACCTCTGGTTGAGTTGACACGGAATGACCCTTTTATTCATATTCTCTTTCTGGATCACCCTCGGTTTCAATTAGAGCTGTATGATTCTGGATAAATCACATAAAATAGACATGATTCTCCCACGATTCTGAAAAATTACTAGAGGTTCTGACAAAATGTAAATTGCTGCATTATTTATTAAAAAATATTTAATAAAGATTTTTTTTTTTAAATCTGTTTGAAAGAATGAAAGACTAACTTGTAAAGACTTCACTTGTTTCATGGATGAATCAATATTTTTGAACAAATCTCTTGAATGATTCAATGTCAAATACATTTTTAACAGTTGCTAGTCGCTACCTATTGGCGTAATGATGTAATAGATATAATCTTTATTTGAAGCGTCAATTTACTTTCAAAAGGTGATTTATATCCAAACACTATGAACCAACTATGAACTTTTTCCCAGTTCTTCTATGATCATTTGAAAAAATGAAACTGTGTGGTTGAAAAGACTGTTTGTGAAGCTGTTTCATACCTATACATGACAACTGCTGGCTCTGGATCAGTGGCGGTGCCAACAAAGATTTGAATGTTGCCTATCATCGTACTTGTCAAAGGTTTAATAGACATAGCCAAATCATTGTCATTTAGGAATAAGATGCGTAGGTGTTTAAATCGAGATCGCAATCTTTTAACGATGAACCGTTCAGCTCCAGTGTGACCATAATTTGGCAGCTTTGGCAGCCAAGTATCTTATAATTAGACATTTTGTTTGAAATGCAGTATCAGACCTCTTGCTTAGTGACCTTAGTGTTCGTTTGAATTACACATTCTAGAGCCAAGTGCCTCTAAGAGCCAAATAAGCACCACATCCTCCTACCAGAAAGCGGAACCACACAACAGCCAAAACTTTAACAAGATTATAGTACATTACAGAGATTTTATCCCACAAACTCAAATGGGAGGGAAATATAAGATTTTTCAAATAACTGTAAAAGCAATATATAACACATAACCAAGTCCCTGTGGGCGAACTCCTGAAAAATGACTGCCACTGGACCATGATGAAACACACTGTGCAGACAAAGTGGAAACACAGTGGAATCCAAACATTCAGTCCATAAACACAAAGACACAAACTGCATGAGTGCATGTTATTAACACTCATTTTGCAAACATGTTTGAGGTAAATAAACTAAAAAAGAAGTATAAAAAACATGCATTATATCATGTTTATTAACAAAAATGTGCTGTGAATATTCAAAACAACGCATTCCTCTGAATATATTATGCAAACAAAAAAATTATCTGCTGAATAAAACTCTCCGACCAATAAGATATTAGCTTTTGTATCATGTATCAGGCATTATTATATAAACTGAACAAAGCCTCACTGGTTTCATAATTCTCAATATCACCAGATTACTAAAATAACTAATAACAAATTATAACTACTAGAAGTATATCATACAAGTATATCGGATACATACAGTACACTGATATTAACAAATCTCTTCTTGAATGCCATGTCATCAAAAAATGTAAACTATATTATCGCGCACTGATATAGCACATCCAACTTTACAGTAGCTGCGTACATACAATATACTCACATAAAGCAATATACGCTGATGAGCCAAAACATTATGCCCTAATACGCTGTTGGTCCTAGACATGCTGCCAAAACAGCACTGACCCGCCGAGTAATGGACCCCTGAAGGTGTGCTGTGGTATCTGGCACCAAGACCTTAGCAGCAGATCCTTCAAGTCCTGTAGGTTGCAAGGTGGAGCCGCCGTGGATCGAACTTGTTGGTCCAGCATCTGGAGGCCAAGACAACACCTTGAACTCTTCATCATGTTCCTCAAACCATTCCAGAACAATGTGTGCAGTGCATTACACTGCTGAAAGAGACCACAGCCACCAGGGAACACCATTGTCATGGAGGTGTGTGTCTGTTCTGCAACAATGTTTAGGTAGGTGGCGCATGTCAAATTTACGTCCACAATTATGGATGGACCCAGGGTTTCCCAACAGACCTTTGTCCACAGTATCACACTCCCTCCACCGGCTTGTAGTCGTCCAACAGTGCATACGGCACACACGTACACAGCTGTGGGACTCAACGGACCAGGCAACCTTCTTCCACTGCTCCAATGTCAATTCCGATGCTCATGTGTCCATTGTAGGTGCTTTTGACGGTGGACAGGGGTCATAATAGGCATACACAGTAAAGTTGGATGCACTGTGTGTTGTGATACATTCCTCCCATTACCATCATTACAATTTTGTGTCACAGTAGATCTTCTGTGGCTCGGACCAGATGGGAGAGCCTTCGTTGCCCTCATTGCTGGTTTACGGTTTGTCCCTCCACAGACCACTGTTGGTAAATTCTCACCACTGCTGACCGGGAGCAACCCACAAGCCTTGACATTTTAGAGATACTCTGACTCAGTAGCCTTGCCATAACAATTTGGCCCTAGTCAAAGTCACTCAGATCTTTATTCCTGCATCCAACAAATTGATTACGAAAACTGATTGTTTGCTTACCATCTAATCTACACTGTAAAAAATAAAAACGGAAAATGTAATGGTCATTTTCTGCCAGGACGTTATCCAGTAATTTTACGAAAATGTTACGTTAACCCTTAAAACACAAACTAATGCAATGTGTAATTCAAAATACAGGTAAAACACCTGTAAAATAAAAAAACAATACGCAAAATTCCTTCATATTTATACAGTACATTGTGCCCTAATTTTAAGGACTTTTTTTTACAGTTGTTTACACCAGTCTCGAGGCCCATGGAGGAGCTCTGGAAGGATAACAGGAGGAGTGACGACAGTAGAAGACAAGAGAGGACCAGTGTCCGTTCTTCGCACCTCACTAACTCACGAGCAGGCTTATTTCATGATAACAGGATTAGACTGCATCTTTTTAAGCGGCATTGATATTTAAAATGTGTCCCAATCACTGATACTTTATAACAAGAGTTCCTTACTGAACCAGGGGCAATAATAATTTTAAATAAACACAATAATAATATAAAAATGTATTTGAAAATAATATTATAATGTTGTGTATAATACTACAGCGCAGAGATGGAGAGAACTGGATCTTGACCCTTAAGATACTTAAATGAATGTTGTCACGTAACAAATCTGCTTCAAATTGAATTAAAAATTAAATTAATTGCTAATTAGAACATTGAATTAAACATGTAAAGGGTGTACAAATACTATAAAATCGTGAATATAAATAATTGGGAATCATGTTTAAAAAAAACAGTGCACATTTAATTTATCTATTATAACTTATGTTGTTTTGGTCGCTTGGCTGTTTCCTTATAAAGGTCCAGAAATTCGTTGTATTTTTATTTTATTTTATTTTTCAAGTTTTTTGCCAGGTGGCTTTTTTAATTATATGATATCATTACGTTGCAGTCTTGCCGCCAGCCAATTGCTGCACTGCTGATCGGGGTTTTGATTATCGATACATCTGCCCTCTTAAGGGAACACAAGAACGCGCAGTAATCTTAGATAACTTAATCCAGATATTTTAATCCAATCCGCAAATTCTTTTGAAGAACCAAATTAGCGAGTTCAGTTCAGTTATCACGATTAAAAGATCTGGGATCTGTCAAATTATCTCAGATGTATTAAGCGAGGTACGAAGAACGGACTGCAGGCCTGGGACTTTATGTTGTTGTTTTGTTTTAGGTGATGCAGCAGTTGTCCGGAGGGGTTGTTTATGTTTATTTTGTCATTACATTTATGTAGATTGATTGTCGGTTCCTTCTTCCTGAACACAAACCTTGTTAGACTCATATCATTGCAAAATAACTATATTGTCGCCCAACTCTAATCTGCTAATATATCTAGATATTAAGATATTGTAAACATTAGGATCATGATTTTCTGTAAAGCTGTTTTGAAAGAATGCGTATTATAAAAATAAATTTGACTCGACATTGCAGATAAATGTGGAGCTATCTTGCACTGAAGTTTTTTCGTTTTGTGTGCAGTGTGAAGGGGCCCCTATTTATCATGTTTTTGATAACCTTTTTTTTTTTTGCTTATGCAAAAACTTCCACATAAAAGAGGCATTTACATTTCCAGTGCTATGATGGCACAGAGGGTGACAGTACGTTTACCCACATGAAACCAGATGTTTGGAAAGGCAGACAGCAGAGGAATGCCGCTTCCAAAGGGCTCTTTCAGCGTCTGTTTCCAGCCCGGACTAGACTGTTTCCTGTGCTGGAGTGTCATGTTGAGCCAGCGCTCGCTCTCTCTCCTCTCTGCTCCTGCCCCAAGGGCAGAAAACAAACAAGGCCAGTGAAGTCATCAGCCTGATTGCCCTAAGGGAGGCCTTCGGTTTCCCTGAAAGAGCAGGGCAGCCAGAAAACGTGCATGTTTCTGTATGTGTGTTTGAGAGAGTGAGCCACTCAAGGGCCAAAGGTTCAAAAATACTGCTCTAGTAAGCAACAACAGTAACAAGAGTCTGTGTGTCTCAATGTAGGAGCATCACTGATGAAACTTCAGAGAGATACAGGATGTGTGATGATACAGCTCAGCTGAACGCAATCTCCCTCAGTGCATAATCTCTGTAACAGATGGGAGCTGTGCGAGATCAAAGCTGTGATGACATTGCTATGTTACTGCTGTCAAACACAGGATTTCACATATGCATAAACATGCAACGATGTGCAGCCATCCGAAATGGTCAGACTCCGGTGTAATCACTTCTTGACTTATAGGAGAAGAACAGCATATTACAACAGAAATGAAGAAAATACACAGCTGAAGCACAAAAAACAATCAGTCTCTTGAGCAAGTCTTTACACCTACGTAAATCCCTTCAGAAAGCTTTAAATGTGGTGAGAAAGGGAAGACCTGGAGAAATAGATCAGCCAAAGAGCATATATTGCTATCTAATCCCTCTGGGACACTGGATCAGGATGTGCAAGGTTGCACGATAAGGATTTGTTAACTCCGACAAGATAGATGGATTACACGTGTGTGTTTAGTGTCAGTTATAGAAGGATGAGTTAGTGATAAAGAGCTTTTGTTTTGTGTTATCATCCACATTCATAACACAGGGAAGCTTAATGTATTAAATAAGGAAGTGTTTGTATGTGTGTATGACCTTAGGCAATAACATTTGTTTGCATTTACATTTTTGGAGATGTTTATTATGCACTTGGGAGTTTTGTTTCAAGCCACAAAAGTGTGTAATTATACAATGTGCGAGTATTGTGAATGTCATATCACATTAAATTAAATCAGATTTATTTAGTCACACTACAGTATTTAGGATGAACAATGTAGAAAACAATGAAGCATTAGCTTCTTAGATTCATTATTTATAACTTTGAATTATATTTATTAAATTTAGACTTTTAAACCAAGCTATTGTTTGTACATGTGCATTTTCTCTTCAAAAATGACCCTACAATATACAGTGCAGACACACAATCCTGCAAAACTATTAAAACCGTTTCATTAATTTAATAATTTGCCCTGCCCTGGCACAGCATTTTAGATCAAAAACTTGCCATGGCAACTAGCTGAAATAATTTAATTTTAAAATGACAAAAAACTTAAAATAAAAATAATTATAATTATATATTATTATAAATAGAAATCTAATAAAAATGACAAAAGTACATCATAAAATGTCTAAAACTTAAATAAAAAATAAAATAAAAACAACATTCAAAACATCAATAAATACTATAATAGTATAATTAATACTAAAATAACACTTTGAGGAGCAAAACATGTATTAGGATAATGAGTTAATAAAAAATGAATATAGTTTATTTGAAAAAAAAATTTTCCTGTTTTAAACATAATCCTAGCAAAAGTTACTTATTTATCATTATGCCATGTTCTAAAATTATATTGTTTATTATTACATGCTGCATTTTTTTTTTCCATTCAGTATTAAGTTTTACTTTCTTGGATTCAGTTTAATGCATTTAGTTATTTATTACTATTATCCTGTCAGGGTTATTGTTTAGTTTCTGTAGGACTTTGAGTTGGTTAGTCACTGTCATTGATCATTGTTTAGTTGTTATCATGTTAGTTGGTTTGCAGTTTCTAGATCATTTACCTTATTTCTCGCCTGGAGTTTTCCCTTGTATATAGCCCTGAGGGACCGTTTATACAACTCCGTTTTCAACTAAAAATGGAAAACTTTTTATGCGTTTGACCATTCATTTCCATGACAACAGCGATTTGGGGGCCTGAAAACACAAACATTTGAAAACATTATCGTCTCCATGTAAACTACAAAAACACAAAATTGTGAAAACAGTGCACATGCACATGCATATCACGTGTTCAGTCTGCACGTAGCGTTTCTTTACAAAGTGACATTGCCAACTACTGGCCTGGCAGCAGAATACAGCGTTTTAGCCGTTTTCGCGGATACGTGTGAACGGGGTTCATTTTGACTACGTTGACGCCTGTACATAAAAAACACAAAGGAAAACTTGTCTGTGTTTAGTACATCATTGTGTAAACATACCCTTAAGTTTGTTCAGTTTTTTATCTTGCGTCGTTTATGCTGCCACATGTTTTTTCCAGTGATCTTCTTCGGTTTGGATTTAAAATAAGAGTGCTGCAATTAGATCCCCTTATCGTTTTTGCCTGACCCACCTCATACCTTTGGAACAACAAGAAAACCTACATTACATCAAAACAAAATAATGGTTAAAACAGTTTTTTGATTGTAAAAATGCTGAATGTCTTATTGGGAGTGAGTACTCTGTGTGTGCGTGAGCTCGAGTCCATATGGAGATCTGATGGGGTCTGACAGGACGCAATGCTTCAGTGAAACAGACCGGCCAGCCCCACAGCAGGACACTCTATAAATACCCCATAACTCCCTCTTTCTCTTCTCCCCTCTCTCATTTTAGCTCATCAAACATGAAAATGCGGCAGATGCATTAATAAACAAAGAGGATTGTGCAAATTAAGCATAAATAAACCTCAAAATCATTATTTAGAGAATCTGTTCCAGACAGCCATGCATGAGGAGAGGCTCTGGAGGGAGTTACATAATTGACTCTAATCCCTTTTGCTATGTGGCACAAAAACAGAAGAAACAGCTTCACTATTAAAAGAATCAGGACAGCTTCTATATCTATAAGCTTCTAGTTTGTCCCTCACAATTCAGACTTTTTTCCTGAGAATTGCAAGTTTATATCTTGGGATTTTTACTTTTTCTGACTCTTTTCCACAGAATTGTGAGATAACCTCGCAATTCTGAGAAAAAAGTCAGAATTGTAAAATATAAACTCATAATTACAAGAAAAAAATAAATCTGAATTGTGAGATACCCACAATCGCAAGAAAAAAAGTCAGAATTGTGAAAAAAAGATTTACAAAAAGATTTACACTTGCTGTTCTGAGATAAAAGTATGATGAAAGATGAAATATAAACTCATTCCTTTTAAAAAAAATATTCTGTGGTGGAAACAATCTTCCATAGAATATACATGATACATAACATTTGAGTAATACATTCTTCCTTGAGTAATACATTCTTTATGATTATTCACCACATAATCATAAAGAATCAGACAGAAATACACCTTACATAGGACTAAAATGTGACGCAAATGAGCTGATCTCAGTACTGTGATATTGGGATCTATATTCTTTTCGTACTTAGGTTCAGTAGGGAAATGCTGACTCGCCAAATAAACCAAAGTCCTCTCAAATCAATACTGACACACAGCTTCAGTATTCTGCTCTAATCTGGCAGCAATTCACAAAGTGGCCTGTAGTGGCTGGTGAACATCAAGCACATTCTCACTGGCTGGTCTCCCAGCTGTGCTGTCCTGGTTTAGTTCACCTCTCCATGCTGCTGCTTCAATGACAAGCGGTGTGATGCTCATTAAACCTGACTCACTTTCTCACAATTCCCCCACCTATAGGTTCAGGCAGGTTAAAGTTCACACATTCAGGAGCATCTACTTTAGGCATCTGACCTACATATGAAGAGGAGGTCATACTCAAAGGTCAACCAATGTCTCGCTTTGAATATCATTAGGTTCCGATAACAATTTTATCAATGAATATGCAAAATACATTTGTCATCAAAAGCAGCTATTTAAAGGGATAATTCACTCAGAAATTATGTCGTTATTTACTGACCCTCATGTCATTCCAAGTCTAGAAGGTTTCTGTTTGTATTTGAAACACAAACGAAAAAAGTACATACCACTCAAATGTGACGCTTCAAAAAGTTCATAAAGTCATTATAAAAGAAATCCACATGAACCAAGTGGTTTAGTCCAAGCCTTCTGAATAGACATGATCTCTTTTTATATGATGAACAGACATCCCCTCATCTTTTGTGGGGTTTTATTTATTAGGTGTCACTACCAAAATGAGAAGAAAAATCCTTGCATTCATCTGCCCAATGTGATCATGACAATGACATTGATGAGTAGTTGTAGTGCAACACTAAAGTGTTAAATGACTGTTGAGAAAATGTCTCAAAATATTTATTTTATGTAATCCATGTGCCTGTATGTTCTCTTATTTCTTTCTACATGGACCACAGGAAATCCATCCTGCTCAATAGGACAAATGATAAGAGTTCAATAAAAATGTTTATGGATGTGAAATAAACTACTCACACAGTCAGATTACTGAAATGGTCCTATTCAGTTAATAGCTTCATAAACTGACTTCATAATTAATATTTTTTCTGTTTCAGTGGGTTTTAGGTTGCACCCAGGCCAAGAAAGAAAGAAAGAAAGAAATAGCAATGATGCACTAAATTAATGCTGTTCTTTTGAAATGTCTATCTAGAAAAATCTTGAATCTTGAAAAAAAAAAAAATTCCACAAATTAAGCTGCACACCATGTTGTTAAGAGCATATCCTTTAAGTCCTGTAAGTTTCGAGGTGGGGCCTACATGGATCGGACTTGTTTGTTCAGCACATCCCACAGATACTCGATTGGATTGAGATCTAATTCTGACGCCAACACCTCAAACTCGTTGTTGTGCTCCTCAAACCATTTTTACTTTGTGGCAGGGCGCATTATCCTGCTGAAAGAGGCCACAACCACCAGGGAATACCGTCTCACACACTGGGCCATCCACGTGATGTAAAAGAAAACGTGATTCATCAAACCAGGCCACCTTCTTCCATTGCTCCGTGGTTCAGTTCTGATGCTCACGTGCCCACTGTTGGCACTTTTAGCAGTGGACAGGGGTCAGCATGGTCACCCTGACTGGTCTGCGGCTATGCAGCCCCATACGCAACAAACTGCAATGCACTGTGTATTCTGACACCTTTCTATCAGAACCAGCATTAACTTCTTGAGCAATTTGAGCTACATTAGCTTGTCTGTTTGATTGGACCACACGGCCCAGCCTTCGCTCCCCACGTGCATCAAACGTGCCCATGACCCTGTCGCCGGTTCACCACTGTTCCTTCCTTGGACCACTTTTGATAGATACTGACCACAGCAGACCAGGAACAACCCACAAGGGCTGCAGTTTGGGAGATGCTCTGACCCAGTCGCCTAGCCAACACAATTTGGCCCTTGTCAAACTCGTTCAAATCCTTATGCTTGCCCATTTTTCCTGCTTCTTACACATTAACTTTGAGGACAAAATGTTCACTTGCTGCCTAATATATCCCACACACTAACAGGTGCCGTGATGAAGAGATAATCAGTGTTATTCACTTCACCTGTCAGTGGTCGTAATGTTATGCCTGATCGGTGTATATACATACATAGAATAATTTAATATGGTATGACATTTAAAAAAGTTATTTTAAGTTGTTGTAATATTCCATATTATTATGGTTTTTACTGTTTTGATCATATAAAATGCAGCCTTGGTGAGCATAAGAGACTTTTTAAAAACTTTTAAAAAATATGAAACCCTACGATTTATCATTATTGGTGATTAATTATTATATTACTACTGCTATATGTTTTCTCGTGGATTTGAGAGACTGGTTGGCTCTAAAACAAATACACACATTGCTGATTCCTCCATTAACAGAGCAGCAGCATCAGACCTGTCCCTAAAAATAAGTTAAGACGACAGAACGCCCAAACAGTATTAGAGGAAAAAATATATCTCAACAACCATGCATTTAAATCAAGAGTACTCAGTGGAAATCTGTCTGCCCCCCAAACAGCTTTATATGACAGCTCGTCTCAGCCATGAATGCTGTGATTCAGAAAGTCTCCTGGAAATGTCAGGGAAGTTTTTGGACAAGGTGGTTGTAGTGACATAAATCAGAGTTATGGGGTGGGAGGAGAGGTTTAGTGTTTGTGTTGTTGAGGAGAGGGGTAATAAAATTACTGTGGGACTTGAACTGAAACCCAGAGCTCACAGGCGGAGCTGCGAAAACATCAGCAGCCAAAGAGACCATTCCTCATCTCCTGGCTCCAGTGAAGGGGTGGGAAGACAGAGCCAGAGGGTGGACGCCACACCACAGAGAGAGGAAAAACAACTATTTCTCTTCTTTTTCCAACTGTCTGCACTTATGGTAAAAAGTGAATAGCAGTAACATTCATAGAGACAATTTATGGTACACCCCTACTTTCTTTTCAGTTTGGAATGGGAAAACACATGACACAGAGAGTCAGCTGATGGAGGGGGCTAAAGAGGGAACAGCACCACAGGCGATCTGGCAGAGTCATTCACTAAACTCCATCCACATGGGCTCACAGTAACTGCCCTTTCCACAATTACACTAAGTGCAAAATTTCACACATACGCACATGCACACACACACACACACACACACACACACACACACACACACACACACACACACACACACACACACACACACACACACACACACACACACACACACACACACACACACACACACACACACACACACACACACACACACACACACACACACACACACACACACACACACATAAATTCTTTATGTGGCAATGCTGTTAAAGTTCATTTGATTTTATTGATTTGAGAAATGGATCCTAAATTTGTTGCTGTTTAGGACTAAAGCTTTAGAGAAGCATGGATAGTTGTGTATAGAGTCCCACGGGGATGACGTCATTTTTTAGGCCAATCCTGAAGTTATCATCACCCTGGTTCCTTCGACAAAAACCCAATAGGACTTTTACATTGGCTTTTGGATAATTGCAGAAAATATGCTCTGTGACTGTGACCAAGTTTATAAATCGTGCACAGTTTGTTCATCAAAATGATCTTTACAACTTTTATGAATTTTGAAGCCTAAATGCAAACCACAGAAGAAAAAAGCTAAAAGAACTACACCACAGTCGCATGACTTCAGCATCACCAATAAGCTTCTGACAACTCTTTCAGTCTTTATTTAAAATTTGCAAGTTGGAAAGTTTGAATTTGAATAGAGAGCGAGTGTGAAAGCGCTGTGTGTGAAAACGTGGCTGTGAAAGAGGACCAGTGAGTAGATGTTTATTGTGATGGCATTTATGTTATAGAATAAATCATGAAAAGACCTTGGGCTAGTATTAAACCCAGACTTTATTTCAGGAATTTAACCAAATACTCATTCAGAAAATGCCTTGACTTTGGGGCAATTCAAAAATTCTAACTTATCTCCGGGTTTTGGGACTCATTATTGCAGCATTCTATTGCAGAGGTAAGAACAACAGCATTACTCGGTATAGGCTCTTTTACAGACTGACTAATATTGTGTGCTGGCAATGTCACAATGAACTAAAAGCTACTGTGTGAAAGTGAATTGTCCAATTCCGCTATCTAGAGAGCACAATCACAGTGCTTTGGAGAAACATCATCAGACTTCACTGACTTTCAATATATAAAACACTGAGACATTAATGATGATATGAAGGTGATTCATTTTTACATTCACATTTATGCATTTAGCAGACACATATCTAAAGCAACTTACAATTAGAAATTCATCAAAGAGCCAACAATATTTGTAGTATACATCGGCAGGTTTATTAGAAAGCTAGATTAGGAAATTAGTTGAAGCAAAGGAGAAATGAAGAGAAGAAAAAGAAAAGGATTTGGGTGTGTGTGTTTGGTTTAAGCTTGAGGCACGGCTAAGTGCTTGCATTATCCCTTTAATAATGAAAATAATTTTTTTTAATGTAATTTGAAATAATGAAAAACATATTTTTAATTTAATTTGAAATATTAAAAACTATTTTACACAAAATGTAGTTAAAATGTTAGAAATAAAAATGGCTAATTATTAGGGGTGTAACGATTCGTTTTAACAACGATTCGATTCGTATCACGATTTGAGGTTGTCGATACGATTCAAGGACGATATTGGTTCATTTAGAACGATACGATCCGAAACGATTCAGTGACTTGAAATCGATTCAGTAACTTTTTAGCCAAAAATTGTGTGACTGAAATAAATATCTGGATACTGCTCAATGCAGGTGAAGTTTCCTAGATTCCTGTTGTTTCTTCAGGTATCAATTAATTATGGATATAAACAAACAAGTAAACAACAATTAATGGCAAATGCATTCAAATTTTATTTGAATAAAGTGCAACCAACAGTTTAGGTTGAATTAAAAGGAAGTTAACCTTTTCTGCTCTCATTTTCAATTTTCAATACATTTTCAATAAAAGCACAGTAAGTGCAACCAAAATTTCAACAGTAGGTTAACCTGCTACTTCTGCTTTTGTTTTCCAACATAAAAATATTACAATATTAGTATAAAAAATAAAGTGCAACTAACTACTCTTCAGGTTTAATTAATAGTAGGTTTACCTGCTATTTTTGCTGTTGTTTTACAACATTAAAATAATACAAATACAATATTAATATCAAAAATAAAGTGCAACCAACATTTCTTCAGGTTGAATAAACTGGCTGAACCTGCTACTACTCTCAGTTTAATAAACAAACAATATTTAACAAAGATAAAATGTAACCAACTACTCTTCAATGACTCTACAGATTTCTTTTTCAAAAATATCAACATGATCTGACCGCAGAACACTTCTCTCTGCGTTCACTATGTCGCCAGCTGCACTAAAAACTCGCTCTGCTGGCACACTGGTGTCAGGAATTCACAGGTAACATTTAGCAAGGGTTGAAAGTACAGGTAAAACGTTACTAACTTAGCTCTTTCTCCTGGTGGCTTGATAATTTCTCGCACGTTGGCTTCTCTGTCATCCGCCATGCTATGTTTTGTTTTCTTAGCGCTGCTGCTGGTGCGTGCGTTGCGATGATGTCACAGATAGGCAGACTTAATCGAGTAACGTTTAACGGCTTTATCATTAAAAGTGCTAAGAAAAAATATCCATATAAAGTCTGACGTGCTTAAATCCAATGCGTTATTTCCCACGATCGATACAATCGATTGATTACCTTTTAAAACGATGTTAGATCGATATATGTCGTCCGGAAGGCCATCTTGCCGAGCACAGATCGATGTAGTTAGATCATAGGAAAATAAATCGATACATCGATGTAGTAGATGAATCGTTACACCCCTACTAATTATATGCTGACAAAGGGCTAATGCTTCTATTGAAATGTCGATAACTATATTAGAGTCCACACCAGCAGATATCGTTCTGTTTATGCTTGTCTGCCGCTTTAAATTATACAACAGCATGGATTCTGATTGGCTGTCAATGTTTTTATCGTTCATCAGCTGGATAAAACCATCCTGAAAGTAATTCCAATCACAATATTGTTTTTTTGTGCTGTTATCGTTATAGCTGTGGTGTGCACTCTGCTATTGAGAATGATTTTTAGAACTATATCTTTATCATTATCTTTTATAGTTATCGTCCTTGGTGTGAACAGGCCTTAACAGTGGATATACAGCATGCATATTATGGATTTATAAAGTGATGGCAATTACAGAGAATGATAAAGGCAAATGTAAATACACTGACATGGAGATGCCAAAAATTATTTGTCACTTGTAGAATCTCATATGAATCCACTTCAAAAAAACAAACTGAAGAATGAGCAAATCAAGATTTCAAACTTTGATTGTGTGCCAATATAGGACTTCCCAGATAGGTCTCTCTACACAATGCATCAGTGCAAGCCAATGGAATGTCAGAAAAATGTGTACTTAATTTAATGGGACCTCCGCACTCAGTTCTGCTCATTACTCTTAAACACTGCCATCCTGCCAAATGCTTGCTCCATTGGTCGACACATTCCAAGCTGAATACTTGCCTGTTATGAATGCTGCTGGCTCGACGTGTCAGCTGTCTGGACGAAGTGGTCATAATGGACAGCACTGAGACAGTATTGTGTCTGCTGGACCATCTCCTGACACTCTGACCTCATCTCATTACCTACACGTACTTCACAGATGCCTCTCCACATGGGAACAGCAGAGAGGTAAACAAGGCCATTGAGAGAGGTCAACAACATTGCTACATTCACTCAGGGCTTTCGGAGATTAAGTGTCTCTATAACGCAGACGCTAATAAGTCTGTCCACCATGTGAGATGGTGGTGGTTAAGGACACAAAATGAGGGCTGTTTAAGTTGCTGTGCTATGCTGTGTGGACATAATCCCCATTGGAAAACGGGGCAATCTAAGCCTAGATGGTTCTTTAGACATGCCTGAGAGACAGCCGTCATGGTTCAGCATGACTGGACTGAACATAAGCCCTCTGCTTTTTGTAGCCTGCTGTGCCAAAGACAGAGACGCATTATTCCGAACTATCTGCAATTTTTTACCCGGAGGTTGCCATGCATCCATCAAATACACAAGCGACAAATTCCACTAAAGATTGATTTCAGGATTATTTTACATAGCTGGTAAAAACCTTCAGAGAAACACCAATATAGGATTTCTTCACCTCAATATTTGATTTGCTATCTATAAAAATGCTGTTGTCTTCCCTTTTCCCTAATAGGTAGGACAACTTCAATACCATAATACCTGTTGATTCAACTGTCAGTGGGCAGGGATACAAAAATGTGGAAGTATAATCTGTAGTTTTCCCGCAAGCTCTGGAGCTGTCAAAAGGCGTTTTGCGTCATCCAGTGGACTTTCGCTGACAAATAAACGTGAATTTCTCAGCCCAGGTACACACGAAGAACAAGTAAACATTGTTAATTTACATATACTACCAACATTCAATACAAAGTGGGTTGAAAATAAGCTAAATTACACTTTAAAATCTCAGAATTGTTACATTTTACTTAATTTTACACAAAAATATGACAATACATTTCAGTGTAGGAATTGAAAACATGTTCATCATAGGAATATACTGAAAGAAAATGACTAAAGATGTGATTAATGTTGAATGCTAACTAAAATGTGTGCCATTACGTACATTTAGCCTCAACCCCTCCCTGTTGGATTGGTTTTGTGAGACACACACACAACCCCTCCCTGTTGGATTGGTCTTGTGCTACACACACACAACCCCTCCCTGTTGGATTGGTCTTGTGCGACACACACACAACCCCTCCCTGTTGGATTGGTCTTGTGCGACACACACAAGAGAGGAATTAGAGGGTCAGTCTGTGTTAATGGTGCTGACATATTGGTTAAACAGCTTTATTGCCTCCAAACACAAATCTCAGCCTCTCTTCCTTGCTAAAACAGATTGCAAACTTGGCATTCCTCTGCCATATTCCGCTCTTGTACTAATGTTTACACACCTAGTTAGAGATCAGAGGTTAAAATGCAGGCAAGGTCAACAGTTGTAAACCAGGAAACTCTGGCATGTCACACAGTTTGCTTGTTTGTAGTCAGTGGGAGATGCACTGGACAAGCCAGCAGCACAGCAGAAAGAGGTGAGAGTCAGAGCGTCCCTCGGGCAGAGCGAGCGGCTTGTCTCATATAATAACTCACATCACTATTGGACGCACTGTGCAGTGAAAACAGTTGTGAGCTGAGGACCCCTGCGTTGCATCAGCTTGGAGACTTAGATGGAGAGAAAGTGCTGCATGCTTTACATCTCTCGCAGGCCAAAGATCATAAATCAGGGGACGTACAAAAAGGACAGTGTTTTCATAATGTTTCTCTCTCAGTGTGGGGGTGTACAGATTTGCAGAGCCCTTTGACAGGGCAGATTCCTGACTAATGGAAAGCAGGCCAAGCACAAGATGGTACACTAGTTCAGTGATCCCTTGGGGCACCATATATCAGTGGGCAAAATATTATTCTATATTATTATAACTTTTTTTATTATCAATGGCATTATTTGTCCTGGTATCCACCTTATTTTTTATATTTGTAACTTGAATGTGCAAGGCTTCAGGTGTCAGACAATTCCAGATATTTTTTGCTGTACATAAACTCTCCATTTTAATGCTGCAAAAACTGCAATTTATTATTATATTATTTTTCATTTACTGTCATAATCATAAACACAGGCCAATTTATAGTGCAAATAGTTTTATCGTATACTACACTTTGTTATTATTTTAGTATAGTGGCTAATGAATCAGAAGTCTTGCAACGGGAAAAAAACGTACTTTAAAAAAAAATAGTTTTAACATTGAATTATCGAATATGGCAATGTTAATGTATTTGGTCTTGGCGGACTAGATCTACGCTGTTGCTGCTGTTGATTATTGCTGCGGCTGCTGGAGAGAGAGAGTAGGACTTCCTACTGCTAATAGATACACAGACACACTGCTATGAGTATGTAAGATATCTGCTGCATAAACAGACATCCATGAATCCTGTAGCAGATCTAGGCAGGTGGAGCTGGGGGAGGTGGAGGGTTTCAGATGAACTCTGCAGGACCAGCTAACAGCTAACACTGAACCAGACTATTTAAAAGTTGAGCAAGCAATTTCATTGGCTGCAGGATCAGCAGAGGCCAATCAGTTTTTGCCATGCAGTAATGATGTGATTGCTTGTAGATTGCATGTAAAGGACCTATCAGCCTGCGCCCTCTAGAGTTTCATGACTGAACTAGATATTTAAAAAAGGTGTTAAAAGCCCCAAAATAGTGCTGTGCCATTTCCATAAATTAAGTCATTGGGTCTACAATAATAATTGCATGGATTATTCTTATTATACGCGCAGGTGAACTTCTCACAACAAATCAGCCTAATTCAAAACAATGCATATGCATAAGAATTTGTTCTTAAACTTGTTCTAAAGTTAATGAATTTGGATTGTTCTAAATGAGCGACCATGTTGCCAAGGTTAGTAATTTGCATAAAATATACCTAAACCCATCTACATATAAGGACTTTCTGCACAACTTTTCCCTTTTAGCCTTTCATCACTCTCAGTGACATTGTGCACACACAGCAAGATCCTTGAAACTATGGAGTTCTTTCTCAAAACTACTTCAAACACAATAAACAGATTGAATACTTTTAAACAGACAGAGATTACAGACCTCCCATTAACCCAGGGGTGTCCAATCATGCTCCTGGAGGGCCACTGTCTTGCAGAGTTGAGCTCCAACCCAAAATAAACACACCTGAACCAGCTAATCAAGGTCTTACTTGGCATACTAGAAGCTTCCAGACAGGTTTGTTGAGGCAAGTTGGAGCTAAACTCTGCTGGACAGTGGCCCTCCAGGACCGAGTTTGGACACCCCTGGTTTAACTAGATTATTAGCCATATTTCATGAATTTCATTTCATATATATATATATATATATATATATATATATATATATATATATATATATATATATATATATATATATATATATATATATATATATATATGTCACTACAACAAATTCCTAGTATGTGTAACATACCTGGCAATAAAGCTCATTCTGATTCTGATTCTGATATAGGTTTTATTTAATCTTAACATGTTTATGTGTGTAATGTGATTTTGTGTATGTGTGGATTTCACTTGTTTCTACAATTACCTACATCTTTTGAAAAAAATTGAATACATTTTAGTATGAAAGTTATAGAATCATGAATTGTTTATGAAAATGTTTATCCACAGATTTCACTTATAAATATGTGGGAACGTATGGTGAATAAATAAGACCTTTCTTCTTTCTTTTGCAAACACGTCTCCTTTCTATGTAAATTAGCCACATTATAAATGATATATATGCATTCCAATTGAAAGGGTTAAAACAAAAAGCTACTGATTATTGGATCATTATTGTCCCTAAAATTGCAGTGCATCATCATGCAAATGGCTAAAGTACGCTGCATCATACTGGACACATCACTGGGAATCACGTCTTGCTGCTCCAAAGACCTCCACAGGAAGTGAAGGGGCATCTTTGTGGGAGGAGCTAACAGACTGTCACTCTCATTGTGCTGACTTCACTCTCTGAGGTCAACATCACAGCGGACAGCACTGCACTGACATCTTGACTATGGATTTAGCAGAATAATGGCTCCTCGCAGCTCTCATTATCACAACCCATTCAATCACTGCGTTTGATTCATTTATTCTGTGTAAATGAATCTGATTGAACAGCATTTGTGCCCTAACTAAAATTGGTCAGTGCTCTCTCCTCTGTGATAGATTGAAAATGAGGGATCCAGTCAACAGCCAGGCTTATCGACCAGAGCAATGCAGATAGTACTGTTCCTTTTTGCAAAGAAACTTTATCAATGTGACATATTAGTAGAAATAGAAAGACGAAACCAAGAAAACAGAGCTGCATTGATTTTCTCTCAGGAATATTAATGGCTGGCTCCTCCCCCAACATGATACAGATCAACTGCTTCCATACACCCATAAATAGACACATACACTTATGCATATCTCAGCAAATCTGTCTGCAAGCGGGTATAGGCTTAAGAACACTATAGATCTACTGTCAGGACTCCAATCACGTAAAAATACAATTTTTCACTGAAAACATAGACAGCAAAGTCTTTGAGAATTTAATAAATGGCTATGTTAGAGCAACTAAATCAAAGATTTACGGTATTCTCTGAGCCATGCACTGAATTTTTCCCACACTGAACATATCAGAGATAAGCTCGTAAATTTGGTGCTCCTAGCATGTTGGTGTATCGATGTGCACTTCCAGTCAAGACAGCAGCAGGCAAGGTTATAGAGCAATGCCTGCCAAAAGCCATCCAACATGAAATTACAAACTCTATCTCCATTGATACAGTATGATGCCAAATTCATTAAAACAGGTGCTTTGTTCATTTTATCAGTTATTGTTCATTTTATTTATCATCTATATTTGTCAAATCAAACACCATACTGGGAGTTCAAATGAAAACTGATTCAGTGAGGCTGTCAATGCAATTGGTTAAAAGTTATATGAGCTACATGGAATGTATGTCATTTAACCTAGTGATCAGTGATTCCCACACACTGTCAGCAACAGCTGCTCATGCTGTAACCAGCCTTCCAGCACATTGACTTGCCTCTCTTCACACTGTAAACACTCTGACAGCTCATGAGAGTGATTCCCCTCGGCTTGACTCAGAAAAGCAGTCTGTTGATATTAAACAGCCTGCACTTGTGAAATTATAAAACTACGTGCAATACAACTACAGAAACGTACTGCATGCAAAACTGTTTTCTCTTGGGAAGAAAATAAGCTTGGCAGAGAGATTATGGAGTTCTCAAATACTGACAATTTACACTTTACATTTCATCTTTCTCCATGGAAAGGGTATATATTATTCAAATATAGCCTTTAAATTGACCCCTGAATCTATATATTCTATACTTGATAACTTCAAGGCCTGAAAATAAACACAGCTGCCAGGATAGTTTGTCAAATATCAGTCATATTGCTATACAGTGTATCTACTGTGAGGTACACAATCAATAAATGGTTTCCCATAGAACAACAAGTGCATTTTCATACAAATACCCTACATTGCCAAAAGTATTGGAACACCCCTTCCAATCACTTCCATGGTCAAAGGTGTATAAAATCAAGCACCTAAAGGCATGCAGACTGCTTCTACAAACATTTGTGAAAGAATGGGTCACTCTCAGGAGCTCAGTGAATTCAAGCGTGGTACCGTGCAATAAGTCCATTCATGAAATTTCTTCACTACTAAATATTCCACGGTCAACTGTTAGTGGTATTATAACAAAGTGGAAGCGATTGGGAACAACAGGAACTCAGCCACGAAGTGGTAGGCCACGTAAAAATCACAGAGCAGGGTCTGTTCATGCTGAGGCGCATAGTGCGCAGATGTCACCAACTTTCTGCAGAGTCAATAGCTACAGACCTCCAAACTTCGTGTGGCCTTCAGATTAGCTCAAGAATAGTGCGTAGAGAGCTTCATGGAATGGGTTTCCATGGCCGAGCAGCTGCATCCAAACCTTACATCATCAAGTGCAATGCAAAGCGTCGAATGCAGTGGTGTAAAGCACGCCACACCTGCACTTTAGAGCAGTGGAGACGTGTTGTCTGGGGTTGGGCGTGGCCCCTTAGTTCCAGTGAGAGGAACTCTTAATGCTTCAGCATGAGCATAACAAGATATTTTGGACAATTTCATGCTCCCAACTTTGTGGGAAATGTTGACTGTGAGCAAGGCCTTCTCGTCCAACATCAGTGCCTGACCTCACAAATGCGCTTCTAGATGAATGGTCAGAAATTCCCATAAACACACTCCTAAACCATGTGTAAAGCCTTCCCAGAAGAGTTGAAGCTGTTATAGCTGCTAAGGGTGGGCCAACGCCATATTAAACCCTACGGATTAAGAACGGGATGCCATTAAAGTTCATGAGCCTATAAAGGCAGGCGTCCCAAAACTTTTGGCAATTCAGTGTATATGACACAGTGAGTAGCTGAAAGGACATATTTATGTGAAATATTCAGGATGGAACAGGGTGGGTGAAACAGTTATGAAATATAACTTTTGTAACCACCCACTTCCATCCTAAATATTTCCAGTGGGATGCCTGAAAGCAGCTGGGTATGCCGGACCATGTGCGGTTCCAGGATTCAGAGTTTCAGTATGTAGGCAGTGCCAGTGGAGCAGTTAATATCCTCCAAATCACAAAGATGGCTATAAGTACAAGCAATGGTGCATTAATTCAGCATATCCTGTTTCACATACACTTTAGGTTAAAGCCCTCAAAAAGACAGATAAACTGCTAAATAAGTCTCATAATAAGACTGGAAGTCCAGAGAGAGGCTTCACTGACAGTGTGAAGAATGTCTTTATAACAGCAGAATCGTATAGTCTAATATCTTCCACTGATGGGAGGTGGGACCACAGGTAGGTTCCTAGAGTCTTACATTAAGGAACTGCATGTTTTTAGTTAATAAAATCTCAGAAAACGTCTATGTTGATAGTAGAAACACACAAAGCTGAGTGTTTTGAGTATGACAGGTAAGTTGGTCAAAGTTAAACCTGATTCTTTTAAAGAAGTGGAGGGAAAATATGACTGATGTTATTGTAGTATGTTTATTAAGTTTAGGCACTTCTGTGTCTTAGATGGATTGGATCATTACATTAAAATTATTGGGTATGTCTTTGTCTTTTTAAGTGGTTCCAATGATTTGCAAAATGGGATGTTTTACTGATTTACAATATGACGAAGAATAAAAACATTGCTTTACAATTAACACAACATGTACCATAACTCTTGTCATACAGCACATAAAACAAAAGCTGTTTTAAACAACAGTTGGCTTTCCAGACAACAAAACAACAAAACTTTCTAGAATATCACTGAGAATCTAAAAAAAATCTAACTGAGAATAATTGGAAAATGTTACAGATAAAGATCCGTAACACCAGCAAAACCTTTGAAAGCAAACTGTTTTGTGACAAACACACTGCATTCATTCTCAGATAACATTAAGGGTAATTTACAAACAATTATCATACAGTGCATATGCATAACACTAGTCAGAGGTGAGATCTGAACCTACTGTGAATAAACTACTGGGACTTGTGACAATGTGTTAAATACAAAACTCAGAGCTATTCAGACAATGTGTCTCCAGGAGGGACGCTCCACATGCTGTAATTAAAAAAGACACTGGGATGCCATAATTACTTTTGCTGGGATAAATTGGTGTCTGCCTACATTTAACATAATTATGACCTTTGTAAGATAAAGCACTCAGTCACTTCACTCTGACAGCCAAACAAACAGCAAAAACAACGTGCATAAGCACAAATGAAGATGAACCGAGATTAACTTTATATTCTAGAAATCTATCAGTAAGAGGGCAAATTACAAAAGTTGCTGCAATGCAACATTTTACACTTTGAAGGAGTCAATAATGAATTTTAATTTTTAATCTTACTATAGTAGACTACAGATGTTTTAGTGAGCTTTTTTAGCATCATTTGTTACATATATAATAGGCTATTTAAAAACTGAGTATCTCATAAATAGGTATAGTATCTTTTTAAATCTGCAAAACGAGTGACAAAAATAGTGGTTTAAATTAATAGGTGATATCTAAACAACAGCTTCCCATTTAATTCAATGTCAACAAAACACAAATAATGCAAGTCACTTGCTGTTAAAATAGTCACTATAGCAATAAGTGGGATACGACTGGCTAATGAATAGATATAGATAGGCAACATGTCACTTATGGAATAAGTAGGCTAGCCTACTATAATATCTAATGAATAGTAGGCTACTAGTATCTACTGAATAGTTAAGTTTAAAAAAGCAAACAATGTAGGCAGTAGGATTACTTACTATTAACTAAAAGTACTAGCCTACAGTAAGATACAAATAGATTATATTATAGATAATTGGTTATAAGCAATGCATGTTAATCAAAAACTAAAAAAAAAACGCTGTAACGCTGTGGGCTCAAACTTTTCAAAGCATATTTAAGTCACTCACCGCTGACTACGTGAAGAGCGCTTGAGCAATTCCGTCCATAAAGAATCAACGTTTCTGAAGAAACAACGTCCTGGTATTTTCAATGCTTCCCGAGGCTGGTGAAGTTCACGCAGATCTGACCCGCTGTTTCTATACGCTCATCTAAAGTAGTACAAACTCCCAGTGCTGAAGGTTAATTCACGGAGCCTCTGCGTCCATCCTCCTGGAAGTGACTGCTGCAAACTGCCTTGAATCCCGCTGCTCCCTGCCCCCCTCGCTCCGCACTGGACGGACCGCCGCTGGCTGAAGCGCGAGAGTGAGCATGCCTCACATTCGGTCCCGACCGCTGATCTGGAGCGACAAGCTGGAAGGCTATGGGAGAGTGGCCATGTGCAGGGGGCTCGCGACGGACGACACGCTCAAGTTCACGAAGCAACTTGAACTGTATTGTAATTAATGGTGAACGGCGAACCGACCGTGAACTGGCACTGCAGAGTGTGTTTTGGACACATACTGACGCTAAAATATGAGTCATGAAAATAAAAGTCATGACAAACCCAAAATGTTCAGGGAACAGCCGGTCCCCACTTTGTCAGATGTTTTGGCAAGGTCAAATTAAGCTCATAAGGCAAGTTGTAAGTCCAATATGACCAACCATTAAAGGCCCAGTAAACACAGAACGTTCCCCTAACGTTACCATATGGTTCCCGTTTGGTTATTTTTGTAGGGAACCAAATAAGAACGTTCCCAGAACGTTCTCTATTGGTTGTGTTTTTGTAACCAAAAGAGAACGTTCCCAGAACGTTCCCTGCAGGTTATTTTTGAGGTGTTATTTTATAACCGAAAGAGAACCTTCCCAGAACGTTCCCTGCAGGTTATTTTTGTGATTTATTTTATAACCTAAAGAGAACCTTCCCAGAACGTTCCCTGCAGGTTATTTTTGTGATTTATTTTATAACCTAAAGAGAACCTTCTCAGAACGTTCCCTGCAGGTTATTTTTGGGGTTTATTTTATAACCTAAAGAGAACCTTCCCAGAACGTTCCCTGCAGGTTATTTTTGGGGTTTATTTTATAACCTAAAGAGAACCTTCCCAGAACGTTCTCTGCAGGTTATTTTTGGGGTTTATTTTATAACCTAAAGAGAACCTTCTCAGAACGTTCCCTGCAGGTTATTTTTAGATTAATTTTTTTTTATAATATATACGCAGGTTTATTTGTATATTTCGTTACTGCGCGCCTCTGATCTGCGTGCGCTTCTCCAGCACGCGCTTTCTTTCGTCATCCACAGAAAGGCGCGCCCTCGCGTAATTTAAAAATTAACGGTCATTTCGTTTTTACCGACTGACTAACATTAGTTTATCGATCTTTATTGAATAATGGGTTATAATTAATAAATATACCGGTGTAAATAGTGTGATTTTCACAGAGATTTGACACGTAATTGAAGACAACATGATGTTAACCGAGGAGATTTGGTTTACTGACCAAAAGAGAGAAGTAGGCTACGTTCCGTTAATTCAGTGGTAAGAAAATAATGCAGTTATCCCAGTTAAAGTCATCTTTATTCATTATTAATGTCTGTGAATAAAATTCATATTTTAAAACCACATATTGTGTTGAAGTCATTGTTATTTGGCACTTAAACGTAAAACCTGGTTGTAGTAGGTATCGTCAGTGATACAAGTTACGAAATGTACATATTAATGCATAATTCAATATTATTTAATCCTCCATATGAAGGTTTATGTGCTTGAATTATTTCTATTGAGTAAATAAGTTCAAAACAAGACATGGTTTGTAGTAGGCCACTGATTATTGACGTCCATTCATCCGTTTTCCATGCCGCTTATACCATATGGGACGCGGGCATTGCTGGACGATTATTGACGTACAGCAGGGTAAATTATATCGGAGTAAGTAGGTTAGTAGAACGTTCCAGGAACGTTCTGAGAACGTTCTGGGAATGTTAGGGGAACGTTCTCCAAACCAACAGGGAACGTTCTATTTACGTAAAGAAAACTTTCCTGGCTAACCAATAGAGAACGTTAGGATGTCTGTTCTGGGAACGTTCTGGGAACCAGAAACTAACGTTCCCAGAATGTTCTGGGAACCAAAAATTGTTACCTGGGGGGATAGTTCACCCAAAAACAAAAATTTGATGTTTTTATGCTTACCCCTAAGGCATCCAAGATGTAGGTGTCTTTGTTTCTTCAGTAGAACACAAATTAAGATTTTTAACTCCAACCGATGCTGTGTGTCACTCATATAATGTTTGTCAATGCGGTCGAATTCTATTAGAGTAAAAAAAAACATGGACAGACAACTTCAAATTAAACCCTGCGGCTCGTGACGACACATTGATGTCTTAAGACACGAAACGATCGGTTTCTGAGAGAAATCAGAGGAATGCTTCAGCTCTGCAGACTGCCATCACTTCCCGTGTGTGAGGTCAAAATTCTGGCCGGGTCATAGATATATACATAGATACCTCATTCGAGCGATCCACGCCATGATCCACGCAGGCACTAATGAGGTATCTATGTATATATCTATGACCCGGACAGAATTTTGACCTCACCTACGGGAAGTGATGGCAGTCTGGAGAGCTAAAGCTCGTCTGATATGAGGTGATATATTTGCATAAATACCGCTCGGTTTCTCTCAGAAACCGATCGTTTCGTGTCTTAAGACATCAATGTGTCGTCACGAGCCGCAGGGTTTAATTTGAAGTTGTCTGTCCATGTTTTTTTTTACTCTAATAGAATTCGACCGCATTGACAAACATTATATGAGTGACACACAGCAACGGTTGGAGTTAAAAATCTTAATTTGTGTTCTACTGAAGAAACGAAGACACCTACATCTTGGATGCCTTAGGGGTAAGCAGAAAAACATCACATTTTCGTTTTTGGGGGAACTATCCCTTTAATTACAATATATTTGTTAACAAATCAATTGTTTGATATTTTGATATGAACTGTTTTACTGTGTAAATCTGCTGGAAAATTAAGTCTACACTGAAAAAATATTTTCATGATTTATTGCAACCTTTTTTCCTTTGTCAAATCATCTTAGATCATTTATGTGGTTCAGATAATATATTTTGAGTTTTTGTCAATCCTCTTCATTGTATTAACATATATTTATTTTTTTATTTAACTTTTAAGGCAACCAGGTTACTAAGTTAAAGGCATGTAAGATTTTTGGATTCAAATATCCAAAAACTACTAGAACAATGTTATATATTTTGTTGACTTGTGTACTTACATTATCCCAAATGTTTCCAAGAAATACAAATACAAATACACCCTGGAACATTTTTACTGGACTACAAAGTGTGACAATCCCACATGTTCCTTATTGGTTTCTATAACTGTCTATTCTAAATCCCCTGGCCAGGAAGGGTCTTTGAAATATGATTCATTATTGTTTGAGGTAAAGGACTAAATAAGCACAGAGGTTGAGACACAAAGAGCAAAGGAGTGGTATTTGTTATATCATCAAGGTACAACATGTTCTTGTTCAGTGACTGCTAAGGGCAAAACATTACATTCATTGCCTGATCTTTCACATAATTTCCAAATATCTGACAGCACATCATCAAAGACAGACTTTAATCACCACACAAGTCACAACCATTCCGACTTATATAAAAAATAGAAAAAACTGGAAATAGATTTTATATAAATCGTCATAGTGGAATTGTAAGATTCTATCTGACATTTTTGTCAAAATGTAGTTATTCACATATTATTATTCCGTGACGACTTATTCACATCATGCATTTTTTTTTTTTTGTAGTTGTGCACATTTGGGGACTTTTTATTTAGAAAACAAAAAGGTTTAATCTACAGTCGAATGGAATGCAAAAACTTTGAAGCTCAATATCTCAAAACCTCCCAGAATGTAGATGGATCCTTATAATTCCAAGGTGGCAAAATATCTAAATATGTTGTAAATATATACAGTAGTAAAACATACACTATACTGCCAAAGTATTGGGACACCCCTCCAAATCATTGAATTCAGGTGTTCCAATCACTTCCATGGCCACGTGTTTAAAATCAAGCACCTATAGGCATGCAGACTGCTACAGACATTTGTGAAAGAATGGGTCGCTCTCAGGAGCTCAGTGAATTCAGTGGGTTCCGTGATAGGTTGCCACCTGTGCAATTCGGGAAAAACCAAATCCATTAGGGAAATTTCCTCACTACTAAATATTCCTGTTACCACTGTTAGTGGTATTATAACAAAGTGGATGCAATTGGGAACAACAGCAACTCAGCCATGAAGTGGTAGGCCACGTAAAATCACAGAGCGGGGTCAGCACATGCTGAGGAACACAGTGCACAGAAGTCGCCAACTTTCTGCAGAGTCAATAGCTACAGACCTCCAAACTTCATGTGGCCTTCAAATTAGCTCAAGAACAGTGTGTAGAGAGCTTCATGGAATGGGTTTCCATAGCTGAGTAGCTGCATCTAAGCCATACATCACCAAGTGCAATGCAAAGCGTCGGATGCAGTGGCGTAAAAGTAAAACATGCCGACACTGGACTCTAGAGCAGTGGAGATGTGCTTTCTGGAGTGATGAATCACACTTCTCTGTCTGGCAATCCGATGGACGAGTCTGGGTTTTGCGGTTGCCAGGACAACGGTGCTTGCCTGACTGCATTGTGCCAAGTGTAAAGTTTGGTGGAGGGGGAATATGGTGTGGGGGTTGTTTTTCAGGGGTTGGGCTTGTTCCAGTGAAAGGAACTCTTAATGGTTCAGCATACCAAGACATTTTGGAAAATTTCATGCCCCCAACTTTGTGGGAACAGTTTGGGGATGGCCCCTTCCTGTTCAAACATGACCGCACACCAGTGCACAAATGAAGGTCCATAAAAAGACATGGATGAGTTTGGCGTGAAGGAACTTGACTGGCCCGCACAGTGCCTGACCTCACAAATGCGCTTCTAGAAGAAGGATAAAAAATTCCCATAAACACACTCCTAAACCTTGTGGAAAGCCTTTCCAGAAGAGTTGAAGCAGTTATAGCTGCTAAGGGTGGGCCAACTCTTTATTAAACCCTACGGATTAAGAACGGGATGTCCTTAAAGTTCATGTGCATATAAAGGCAGGCGTCCCAAAACTTTTGACAATATAGTGTATATACAATATTACAAGAAAAAAAGCTGTAGATGGCTCACCGGGGTTCTCAGCAGGACAACAAAAGTGTCCAATCATTCATTGTTTATAACTTGACTTCAAAGCCAGTAACATTGCTAAAGAAACCATGAATGAGGGCAGTAATCATGCTAAACAAAACATAACCAAAACTAAAAGAGGACAGCCGATCAAATGACATGTGAATAAGTAGTCTCTGTATATAATCTTTTAAAAAATGTCATCAACAATACTGTTACTCTAGGTTAATTTTTTACTATATGCCTACTCATAACTTTCACATCAGTATACACAGAATTCTACAAAAAATGTATTCAAAATATTATAGAAAATGTGTCTACTTCAAGTTCATATTAATTTTGACTAGCCAACACTCCATTGAGTTGTTGAGATTTTTTTTTTTTTTTTGCAGTCACTATAGATGTTTTCTTTGTTGTCCCCATAACTTCATCTGATCATATTGGTGTAATGATGCACTCTGAAGGGAGCGTGAGAGCAGATGGGTCCAATGTACTTTTATCACTGCCGGCCCATCATGCATTTCACTGCATGTTTTCATGCTTCTGTGGATTCTCATATGCATTCATTCAAAAGCAGCCACATTGAAGTAATGCACAATATATCATGATTGACTCTTATAACTGACTCAAATATGAAAAAAAATATTATTTACCGTTTGCAGTTTAAAAAAATGCAACTGCAGTTCTGGTTTAGAGCCATGGATTGCCATAAACAAAAATAAAGGCTCTTAGTTCATATGAGTTCATTAAACTAAAATGTCATGGGGCTCAATTAGACATTCAGTTTCAGAGCAACGTAGCAAGCCTAAAGGGATACATTTGCATAATTCAAAACTTGTTAAATCAGCGGAGCGCACTGCAGCATAAACATTCTCACATGTACACTGTACACTTTTGTACTGTACGATCTCTCATACAAAGCACATCTCTTTGTCCACTAGCTTCCCCATATGTGTAGAGTAGACAAAGACAAAACTAGGCCAATAACAGTCTATTTTTTCCCCTCGGCTTGTTTGAAGCTCTGCTAATTGTTGTGTTGTCCTTTTATTATTTAAGACTTATTTACTTAATACGAGTAACAAAGTTAGTTATTTCACTCATTAAAAATTCCAGAATAATTTAAATGATATATAATTGCAGTGAATATTCTGGCTTTTTTTAGACATGGGAAAGCATTATTTGTACATTGTTTTGTTTTTTACCAGAAAGTGAATTAATAATAACTGAAGCTGCTTTTTGTCCCCTTACGCTTGGGAACATCACATTGGATCCGGGCTCTTGGAAGAGGGTGACCATCACTATGAATTATTATTATACCCTGTAGACACTCCAGAACTGTCACACACATTATACAGCAGCATAGTGCTTTGAGATAATTGTCCACTGTAGTCTCCACATTGAAGATTATTTAAATCAGTTTCAAGCCTTTAAATATGTATATTACAGACAATAACAGGGCAGACACAACACTGACTTAAAGGACAACATATTGTGTGAGGCATTAATAGTCATTTGAAAATGTATTTTTGTCTAATTTTATATCCAGAAACTTTGAGAAACTCTTCCGCAACCCATTTTTAGTCTTAGAAAGAAACAAAAATGTAAATTTAATCTGTGGACCTGTTCCAAATAGAAAACGATCTAATTTCTCCTGCCAATTTCTCAATCATTACAATATTGAAGACAAAGATGGATAGAGAGAAGGGAGAGCAAGAGATAATGAGCTGTTTACCTTGTTTCCTGGCTTCATTTAACTTTTCAAAGTATCTCAGGTTCAGAGTTTGATGCATAAAAATGGATAGATTTTGCAGTTGTGATTTATAGCTGGGGGAAAAAATTGTAATCAGTCAAAAATATTTATTTTATTAAAACAGAACGGAATACAAAAAAACTAGCATTGATAGGATGGCAAATTCAATTTCATTTTTCATATCTTGATCAAATTCTGGTGAAAATTCATCTGTCCGATTAGCTATATGGTTAATACTAATACAATATTTAGTCCAGTGTTTATGCCATGTGTTTATTCCATGCTATATGAGTATATTGGCCTTGTGTCATAATGCTCATGTTAAAAATATGTATCATTTACTTCTTGTACCAAGGTGCTCATGATACATGGACGGATTATTATGTGAATAACAAGTAAAACAGGTAAACACATACTATTTTTGGACGCAATGGCCTGAACACTATTGTTTACCACTTTTTAAGCAAGTCATTTTCTCAGAAACATCCCACAAAGTGGCCAGCAAAATCAATGACATGCAATAATGCAATCTGATTGATAAAGACAGGATTTTTAGTCATTTTGTTGGAGAGCTTACAGAAATCCCTTAGGGTTATGAGGATGAAAAGCATTGCCACATTTTATAATGCCTGCCATATTTTCTGGTCAATTGCCCATTTCACAAATGCTCCAATAATGAATCAGAACAAAGAACGGCATCATGACTTTCGTCAAACAAGCCCCAGGAATAAACAGAATCACCCATTTATAATGTATTACAGATTTTCCAGATGGAACATTTCAGTAATGGTTTGCAGACATAAGAGACACAAAGTCAAATATTGAATTATGGAAAATAAAGCTAAATCAATCTACGTGAGAAGAGTGCAAGCACCAAGGGTACTGGGCAGCATACTGTACATATCCGAGCAGGATCATAATTACTCTATCAAGCGACTTCAAAGAAAATCCAGACATAATGAGTGCAGAATAACACTAGAGTCTGAGCCGGACTTTAATTACTTCAGCTCCTCTGGAAAAACTCTTACCAATAGCCTACATTCTTGCAATTCCTGGAATTGTACATGGCCACAAAATAGGATTATACATTTATTTAAATGGATGGTTTACCGGTAGGGTTTGCTTCAGAGTAGAGCAACTTGACAGTGAGCAGTTTTAGTCAAAGTAGACTAGTTCATAGTCGCTCATTGTGAAGCAAAGCCTTTGTGTTGCTAAATTAAGCACCCTTTCAATTCAAAGAACCAGTCTGTAACCCTCACCCAAGCCCCAACCGACTCACTGAGTAGCACCACAAAAGTGTCTTTGCTTACAGAGGAGCATTGTGCATATAGTTAAGAGTATCTGGCCCTTTTCATGGTATGGTGAACTACTTGATTATGCCATTGCAGACACCCAAAGAGGGACAAGTGGAGCCTCAGATCAACAGTGAGAGAATCTCAGACACTAAGGCTCCATTTCCACTTTGTTTCACAGAGTTGTAGAAGTGGAATGAGTGCAGTGTAAAGCAGCTGAATCCTGCATTGTTTAGGTGCCAAAGCTGTAAGCGCAGTGTTCCATTACTGTCAATGGTGTGCACCGCAGCATCCTGGATCTGTGTGTTTGTGCAAGTTAAACAGGATGTGGCATAGTGGATCTACATGGGCTTTTTTTTTTTTAGGTGAGACAACATTTGTGTGTGCACATGTGTGTGCTGTGTATGTGTCACTGTTACATAAGTGCTCACTGCTGTCAAGAGGGGGGTGGAAACCAAGAGCTGCAGCTTACTATATGAAACGTCTGTTAAACAGGACAAGACAGAATCTTCTGACGTTTTCTGCACTGATTTTAAGGGGAAATCTGCAGTAACAGATTTAAAGATGGTAAAAATGTGCAAGTATGCGTGTCCCCATATTTGAGCCAAGTGGATTTGTTGCATGTAAAAACAGCATCATAGCAACAATTCAAGGCGAAAATTTTATTTTGTCAAATTTTCGTACATTCGATGCCTTGCAAAGTTATTCATACCCCTTAATCTTTTTAAATTTTTTATGTTGCAGCCTTATGCTAAACTGCTTTAAATTACTTTTTTCACATGAATCGACACTCCATACACAATAATGACAAAGCAAAAAAAAAAAACCTTGTGACAACTTTACAAATTTATTAAAAAGGAAAAACTGAAATAATTAGATTGCATGAGTATTCATTCCCTTAACCGAGTACTTAGTTGACTATTTGGATATGATGTGAGCGTGAAAATCTTTGCACTTCAGCATTTGGGAATACATCGGAGAACAGATGTTTTCAGGTTCCTCCCGAGATGTTCGATTGGGTTCAAGTCCGGGCTCTTGCTGGGCCACTCAAGGACATTTTTGCTGCGCTGCTCACACTAAATTAAAGCCACAATGCATTGTGCTTGGTCAAAATACACATTCTGTGAAACAAATGTATTAAATAAATGAAAACACATAATTTCCAGGAGTTTTTGCCCAAACTTCAAATGTCTGTTTAAATTATTCAAATATATCTAAACTTTAAGATTACATTTATCCTATAAACTACATAAGCCTATATACTACAGCATGTTATGAGCATATATATATATATATATAAATAGGTGAAAAAGGTGGCACAATGGACAATACTCGTCTGTATTTGCAGTACACAAGCCGTGGTTCAGCTGTGTGTAACAAATATTGCCAGTGTGTGAAAGCACAATGGGCGTGTGCTACTTCCACTCTATATATGCACATATATATCTGCTAGATATCTGCGCTGCCGGCAATCTGCCCTTCGAGACAAATTAAGGTATCGCTGTTTCAGTTACCGAAATCATTGTGTCTATGAAAAGTCCCCATAAAACATAGAAACCATTGTGTTTGTGTGTTTGTGTGTGTGTGTGTGTGTGTGTGTGTGTGTGTGTGTGTGTGTGCGCGCGCGTGCGTGCGTGTGCGTGCGTGTGCGTGCGTGTGCGTGTGTGCATGTGAGTGTTTGGGTTCGTTGAGATTTTTTCATGCATTTATTTGATCAAAAATACAGTAATATTATGAAATATTACATTTTATATATATATATATATATATATATATATATATATATATATATATATATATATATATATATATATATATATATATATATATATATAATATATTTTATATATATATATATATATATATATATATATATATATATATATATATATATATATATATATATATATATATATATATATATATATATATATATATTTTTATATTTTTAAATTTAATTTAATTTAATTCTGTAATGGCAAAGCCATTGCCAATGGCAAAGGATTCTTTGATGAATCGAAAGGTTTAAAAAAAATGTTTAATGATTTTTGTAGCAATGTAAATCTATTTACTGACCCCAAACTTTTGAACAAGTATACCTGTCACTGTTGCCCCCATCAGAAACAAGATGGATTTAAAACATAGAATCCAATATAAAATACACACACAGAGTAAAATTGTGCACTCATTTTTCACTCAAGCTGTTGGTCAAGGTCAGGTTGTCCCAGTACTATATAGGAATATTCTCTGTGGGATTGGACCATAACAAACTCGCATCATCAGCTTCTGTTATATCAGATTATCTCAAAACAGAACGCTTAGCCACTGCAGACTTCAGCAAATGAAAGACGTAAATCATCTTCTATTCTAAAAACACCTCAAAGCTGATGAGGAAATACCTGAGAACTTCTGCTGTGGGCGAGACAGTGGTCTTCCTAAAGGAACACTCCACTATTTTTGAAAATAGGCTTATTTTCCAACTCCTCAAGAGTCAAACAGATGAGTTTTACCGTTTTCGAATCCATTCAGCCGATCTCCGGATCTTGCGGTAGCACTTTTAGCATAGCTTAGCATAGTTCATTGAATCTGATTAGACCGTTAGTATCTCACTCAAAAATGACCAAAGAGTTTCGATATTTTCCTATTTTAAACTTGACGCTTCTGTAGTTACATCGTGTACTAAGACCGACGGAAAATGAAAAGTTGTGATTTTTAGGCCGCTATGGCTAGGAACTATTCTCTCATTCCTGCGTAATAATCAAGGAACTTTGCTGCCGTACCATGGGTGAAGCAGGCGCAATGATATTACGCAGCACCTGAAAATAGTCCCCAGCACGCTCCCTGTGCAAGCAGGTTGTCACGTTGGTTATGTTGTCGGAAGTAAGCCTATTTTCAAGCACTGCGTAATATCATTGCGCCTGCTGCACCCATGGTACGGCAGCAAAGTCCCTTGATTATTACGCAGGAATGAGAGTTTAGTTCTTAGTTCGCAACTTTTCATTTTCCGTCGGTCTTAATACACAATGTAACTACAGAAGCGTCAAGTTTTAAATAGGAAAAATATCGAAAGTCTTGGGTCATTTTTGAGCGAGATGATAACGGTCTAATCAGATTCAATGATCTATGCTAAGCTACGCTAAAAGTTCTACCGCCAGACCCGGAGATTGGCTGAATGGATTCGAAAATGGTAAAACTCAACTGTTTAACTCTAGGGGAGTTGGAAAATGAGCCTATTTTTAAAAATAGCGGGGTGTTCCTTTAAGATGCTGATAAAAAGGATTCTCAGTGGAAACTGCAGAAATTTGGGAGGACATATAATGAAGAAGCAAATAAAGGGGAGATAAAGATATGGCACAGTGGGAAGGCTAGTTTACGTTCGTCTACAGTGAAGATGATAGGATCTTAATTGAGGAAGTGGGGCACAAAGAGTCGTCTCTGATGTTATTGAAATCCATGGGGCAGACAGAGATAAAACTGAGCTTTATCAAAGAATGAGGGACAATCTATCTGCATCTCACATAACACTGACGCTACACAGAACACACACACACACACACACACACACACTTTTCCTGCTTGTGTTGTTCTTAGAGCAGGTGTCAGCATTAGCCTTGATAACATTGAGCCTAGCACCCTTCAAACAAATGCAAGGACATACAGGCACCGACAGCTGTTGACTGGGTGTAAACACACACTTTCAACTGTTTGCGTGACTGGTGACATTTCGAACTCGCCACAGGGAAAACTCAAGCCATTTCAAACTATGTTAACGTCATTTCTTTTCTGTCTATGGATTTAGAATGGTATACAGTGCTGGCATGATGTGGGCTGTAGAGAAATAGGTGATGGGTGAGTGTTTATTGTCATAATATTACACTTCTGGCTTTTACGATTATTACAGTACATAATAAGAGGTGTTAAAACTTCGCATTAGAGCATTTACATTACTCTTTTTGAGGCCCAGATGGAATATACAGGATTTCTTTGCATTTTATAAACTGATTTTAAGGTGTAATCTATTAAATTCTGCAGATTTAAACATGATAAAATATGCTGAAATGTTGATTTAGAAATTTAAAAGAGAATGTGTAGGAAATCAGTTGCCAAGGACATCAAGTTTAGTAGACATTGTGTAAAGGATAAGTTAGTCAACTTGTAATGGCAAAATATCTACTCACCAAATAAATAAATATATGTGAACATAACATATTATATTATGCTGCTCTATCAATAATAGTCTAAAATGTACAAAACAACCGGCCTAGCAACAATATGAAAATACAGACAAACTACAGTAATATTAATATTGAAGTCTCTGAGGTACTGCACTAATTGATGCTGCTATTCATAGTGCAGAATTTCCTCACCTTTTTCTTAAAAATTATGACTGGAATGAGCTTGTGAAGTGTCAATGACAATTTCAAATAAATTACAATAAGTTTATAAAATAATTAATAAATATAAAATATATTTATTGTTTGGTTTCCGTCAGCTTTTTTAAAGCAAATGTGAGAATTCTGTGTTAATGACATTTGTTTGTTGCCATATTTAGCATAAGAAGACCGTTCTTGTTGAGTCATTCCACCATCTTGTAGTTTGGCTGCATCTGAAATCGCATACGTCCCTACTATATAGTAGATGAATGTTTGTGACAAAAAAGTATGTCCGAATTCACAGTACAAGAGTTGGCAAAAGGTACCCAGATGACCTACTTATTTTGGAGAGATTCCGAAATGTGCATATGATGGACAATTTACTATCCCATGAGGCCATGGGAGAAGATTTATGAATGGCAGTGAAGCGACATCACTGATGCTGGTAGGTCACATGATAATGACAACATGGCGATTAAATTCATACTACACACATTCATACTATATAGAATGTACGTTTTTAGTGGTCGTGAAGTAATGACTTATTCAAAATATTTACTTATTCAAGAGAGTGTGCGATTTTGGACGCAGCCGCTCCGAAATTGCCCCCTATACTCTCATCTACTATTCCCTACATCACTCCACTGATATAGTCCACTTGAAGGAGTGAATAAAAATGAGTGAGCGAATTCGGAAGTCCTGCGAACTAGCAAGACATGAGAATTCATTTGTCGCGACCCTCACAGTGCAGCTACCATTGATTGTACATTGGTTGTACACTCATAATCGGTTGTTGTTGCATTAATGAATGAGTGCACTTGATAATGTCCACTACGGTTTCAGACACCACTACAAATGGCAGTCTGGCTAGGGCTATAGGGGCTAGGGTGTGATTTCGGACACATTCGGACACATGATTTCAGATACGAGACAAATGAAAGTAGTGCTGTTTCAGTTACCAGAATGAGCACTCTGATTTACAGCTTTGACTTGGACGACAATATAAGTGAATGAAATCTCTCTCTCTCTTTTTCACAAACAAATAAAGAGGATGCAAGGTATTGGAATCTACAGCTGGAACTTTCTGTTGCAGAAAAGAACATGACTGAAATTTACCAGCACATTAAACTGCTTCATGGAGGAGAAGAGTCCAGTGGATTTTTCCTCTCTTGCTCATTTGGCAGCATTACAGAAAGCTTTGCTTAAATTACATGGGAGAATTCATCAATAAGTGATGTAACACTTGGACTAAAGTGAGTTAAGCACTTGGCTTCTTCCATCCTGTGAAACGCAGGCCTGTAGTGTGCCAGTGGCTGAACAAGGCCTCCCTAAACTCAACAGGGGAAAGAATGATAGCTGGATCCTGAGCTGCCACAGCAGCTGTGGAAATGTTATGCTTGGCTGAGACAAGCACCAACAGCCAAAAGTTCCCATGGCTGATGCATTGATGTCTGCTCAAACACTGGCTTTGTTCACCAAAATGGGCTTTCCACTTCTTCAACGTGTTAACTTTAAGCTACAGGAGAGATGGGTATATTTTCATAAATGTATTCATCTTTTGGTTTATTTTTGTCTTGGAAATCGGGCAATTTTTTTTCTTCACACCAACATATTGAGACTTTTTCTATCATGGTGGGAACATTGAAATGCTTTGAACTGCTTTTGTTTTTATACTGAGCAAATTATATTTTCCAAATTATATAAACCTTTTGTGTGACAGTGCGAGAGTTATATTTTTATCAAGCCGTTTCCTCATGGGGACTGTTGGCTGGCTTCACAAAGTAAGTGATTTCAGGGTTTACTCTCCTCTTGGGAACATTTGGTTTAGTAATCTGCATAAAACCTGACACACACACGCACACACGCACACACACACACACACACACACACACACACACACACACACACACACACACACACACACACACAGAGAGAGTGTAGTTAATGCTCAGTGGTGTTTTGGTGAGTGACCTGTAAAGCACTGTCATTATCTGGAGTGATAGAATCGAGCTAAATAGGGCAGATTCTCTAGTGCCATCAATCACAGAGAAATAATTCAGGGTTTTGTGTGGCCACTAAGGGTAGAGTTAAACGATTTGAATGATTCAGTTAAATAAATTATTCAGTGAAATAAATGATTCGTAAAGTCCCTTTTTAATCCAGAATGAATCAGCATTTTTGAACAATCAGTTAAGTGTAGTGACAGTCAGGGTGCATTTAACTCCTCTTTTAGACAACTATACCCTAAGCAATTCCCCTCAGGGGAATCGCCACCGCCATTTTGAAGTGTCAAAATGAATCAACTTTGTTGAGTTTATTTGGTCAGACCCTCGATTTTGACAGAGGGAGTGAGTCTACTCAATATGTATACATCAGGCAGATCCATAGACCACAATGCAACACGGTTGTGACGTCACAGCAGATCGTCCTTAACTTACCCCCACACAACTCTAGTGTTTGATATTGGAGTTATTTTGATACTTAACCACATTTAATACTTGTAGCTATTACCTTAATCTGACTGTTTTTTACACCTTTATAGTTTATTGTATTGTTTGTGTATTTTTTATATTTAATATAAATATATAAATGTTTCATATTTGTTTATTTTGTATTTTTTTAACAGCCCAAGCATACATACAGGCCTATAGGGTTCCGCCAGTAGTGGGCACTCATGCAATGTAAGCAATGACGTACATCTGAGTGAACAAGACGGAGGAAAGTTAGCGAGGGAAGGGCATAAACAAATGGACTTAAACACAGCCTCACTTGTTCTGCTGCTGAATGAATCTGTTTTTGAACGAATCGGTGTGAATGATTCATTGACTCACTCATAAAAGCAGTCACTTGCCGCAACATACTGGCATAACGGTGTAACCTGAAAAATGTCACTGTCACTGAAAAAAACAAAACAATGCAGAGACTGACAAGAGTCTAGAAAAAACACGGGCAAGTGGAGTGATACAAAGAAAAAGACACAGTACATCGACAGCAGTGCTGCACATACAAGCAATCCTGGAACGCTGTTCGACCAATCAGATTAAAAGACCGAAACTAACTGTTGTATATAATAAAAAAGGTTACTGTATTTTGTTACACAAAAACACATATTCTGATTTACTTGTGTATTATGTATATTAAATTAAATATAATGCTGTGACTGATATAATGTCTTAAAGGAACCCGCCACATTTTATGAAAATAGGCTCATTTTTCAACGCCCCTAGAGTTAAACAGTTGAGTTTTACCGTTTTCAAATCCATTCAGCCGATCTCTGGGTCTGGCGGTAGCACTTTTAGCATAGCTTAGCATATATCATAGAATCTGATTAGACCATTAGCATCTCGCTCAAAAATGACCAAAGACTTTCAATTGCGCAATATCATTGCGCTGCTGCACCCATGGTACGGCAGCAAAGTTCCTTGATTATTTTCTGTCGGACTTATAGTACACGATGTAACAACAGAAGAGTCAAGTTTTAAATAGGAAAAATATCGAAAGTTTTTGGTCATTTTTGAGTGAGATGCTAACGGTCTAATCAGATTCAAAGATCTATGCCAAGCTACGCTAAAAGTTCTACCGCCAGACCCGGAGATCGGCTGAATGGATTCGAAAACAGTAAAACTCAACTGTTTAACTCTAGGGGAGTTGGAAAATGAGCCTATTTTCAAAAAAAAGTGGAGTGTTCCTTTAAATATAATGCTATCACTATAAGTGAATGAATGATAAAATGCATGAATACAGAGGCAGGGGTGCGATTGAGGGTAAACGGTAAATTGAAGCCATTTAAGGATGCTAGGAAGACTCAAGGGGGGCTGTCATTCATTCAAGGATATAAGCTTCAAATGATGGTGTAGTGCCTACAGCAGCACTGAAGTAAGTGCACTGATCGACCGTTCCATGCACTGATGAGAGGAGACGGGTTAGAGGCATGGGAGCATCTGTTTTTAGTGTTTCCTCCCTCTGTTTCACCTCCATGTCCTTCCGCTTTAGTACTTAGACCAGCGAAGGTACATCCAAGCTGTCTCACAGTTTTAAAGTAAGTTTGTAAGTTGCTTCAGGACAGACAGTATCAACAACAGCAAGAATTCTGTATTATGAAGTGTGGTAAAGTACAACTGTAAAGTACTTTGTGGACTTCATTACTTTGGGAAATTTTAACTTCCTTCAGTATAGAACAGAATGGAGAATACGGTATGTATATACACACAAAAGTTCATTTTTATGCAATTAAAATGGGAAACTTACTCAAAGTATGTCTTTGGTTATATACTGTTTAGATATTATCAGCCATGTAAGAAGAGGTGTTAATACTTCACATTACAATGTCTATGTTACTTGTGCCTGAAAATTAATATTATAATTGTATTGTACATTATTTACAAGTTCTTTCCACAACCCGGTTAGAACATCTCCATGTACTAAAAAACATTTACACTTTAATATAGCCTATTTACAGTGGATATTATTAAATATTACAGATGAACATTTTACAAGCATCATGTAATTGGGGTAAAGATACAATATTGCTCAAATTCACTTTTACAGCAAATACAACCAAAAAAAAAGAGCAAAGCTATTCTTCTGTACCTAAATGGTGTGTTTATGTATGTATGGATGAATGAATAAAGAATAAGCTTGGACTTGCTTCGAAAGTTTGCAGAATGGCAAATGATCAAAAGACAGGAATAGAAGTGAAGGGCTGCTCTTAATGTGGAACGGCTGAAACTCCCATGGACAACTTCCACGTGCGCTATATCCAGCAACAAAGATGGCAGACTATTTTAGGCACTATGCATTTAAAGAAACATTGCTTAACTGTAAAACTGCCGCATTTGCTCATTAGCGAAACACACACACAAAGTACAACTTCAAACATAATGTGTTGTCTGTTTGCATGCTATTATTTACAATTATCAGCAAATCGTAGGTCCTCCAATTGATTAAAAAATGTATTAAACAAATTGCAAGACATGTTGATTAAATAATGATTGTATAGATATACAGTGTCTTACAGTCTTTATGGAAGAAGCATGGAAATTATAGCACATTTCAATCTACTTAAGCACTGTCCAGCCATCAGCACAGCACACTCATATTTTCAAATTGTACATAGGACATTCTACAGAATTAATTCAGCATGAAAGTTACTAAGGATGAAAAATGACAGAATTGGTGTAAATGGAGTATGGAGAAACGGTAATCTAAGACTGAGGCTAAAGCTTACTGACCCTTCCTTGAGCATTGCTTTGTGAAGCAAAATGAATTAATGTCTTGAGAAAAATGACAGAAAAGTTCATCTAGAAACTTCAATGAATGAAAAAGTTAGGCAAAGGAAAGACAAAATGGGTTAAATAGAATACAACTAAAAATATTTCTTAGCACTTAAAAATAAGGTTCCATTTGTTAATGTTAGTTAAATTAGATAACATGAACTAACAATGAAAATACTTATAAAGCATTTCTTAATCTTAGTTTAATTTAATTTCAACATGTAGCCAACTAATATGATTAAAAGCAAAAGTTGAAGGCCTATCTGTAAAATATCTAAAATTAAATACTGTAACAAATGTTTTGCTCATTGTTAATGTTAGTTAATGATCGTTAACGTTAAAGGTACACAATGTAACATTTGGCCCTCTAGCCCTTATATCCATTGATAGACACGCTACTTCCTTGAAAATAAATGACAGCACCGCTACAACAACCATGAAATGAGAGTCACATATGGCAATTTATCTGTTCAATAAAATAACTCACTCACCTGTTGAGCAATTCAAAACACAGTCTCTGCGATGCTTTTGCAACATTTCAAATCCCTCAGTTCTCCATCTCCGAAAAGCAGTGTCAATGTTGATTCTTGTTTTATTACAGGCTCTATCGCATTCTCTTTTTGCCAGCAGACTCTCTTCTGTTAGCTTTTTTTTTAACAGGTGATTTCCTGGAGACTTGAGATTTAGTGTGCTGTGCTCCATGTCAAACTTTCTCGCTTGTTGTGACAACTATGCCCCTCCCAAATCATACACGTGTCAAAGTCAAGTGTGCCGCACAAGTCCTGAAAAGCCAAAACGTTTCGATTGGCCCCAGGTGGTTGGTCCCAGTATTGGTCATAAACCCCTCCCTCTCCATTTAATGTAATGGGACGAGACACAAACTAAACAATCATAGTTTCTGTAATTTAAGGTCATTTTTATCATGCTGATGTAAGTTCAAGTTTTCGTTTTTTAAATAAGTTTGGTTTTAGTTAGTTATTTGATGCTATTAAAACGGGGGTGTGACGTCATGATTGACAGCTTCTCTGAGTGAAGTAGTCACTGAAGCACCAACACAGAGAAAAAGGGTGCCAAAATTGTACCTTTAGGGGTACAACAGCTTGTCACTGGGGCATTACCCTTAAAATGACATCTTTGTATTTATTTTTTACCACAAAAAGGTTCATGGTAGTACCTTAAGGTACGTATTTGTACTCTAAGGCCCCGTTCACACCGCAAGTCTTAATGCTCAATTCTGATTTTTTTGCTCAGATCCGATTTTTTGTTTGGCTGTTCACATTACCTTTTAAAATGTGGCCTATATCTGATTCCAGTGTGAACTGTTTGAGGTTTCAAACTAACCCGCATGCGCAAAAGAACAATAACAATGACGTCAGACGCAGCACTCTGTTGCACTAAAGTTCGGGAGGTTATGGAGGAAATTTAAATTTACCTTTAAGACTCTTCACCTTCCTTTGGCACTGAAGCCCCGTTCTTCTGTGTCCCCGTTCTTCCATTTCGTGTGCTATTTTTTCAAAAACGGAGCAGTTACGGTTGGAATTGAAGTATCTCCCCATATACTAATTAGGTGTAACACCTCACTCTCCCTCCATTGACTCGCTCCATCGCTGTTCTCCATATCTAGTCAAGTTTTTAATGTTATTGTCTGTGTCTGTTGTGTCTAGGGCTAACTCGCAGACGCATAATTGTGACCGAATGTGAACGTAGATTGACATAAAAGTCGCATCAAATCCGCCTTGGTTGTTCACACTGCGGCCACATTGAAAGAAATCTGATCTGGGTCTGATTCAGGACCACATATGTATGTGGTCTAAATCTGATTTGAAAAAATCAGATCTGGGCAAGATTTGAGTGTTCACACTACCTCTGAAGAAGTCTGACCTGGTCACTTGACCCCCAAAAAATGTTGGGCCACTTTTGCCTGCAGTGTGAACGGGGCCTAAGGTACTAATATGCACCTTTTAGGAGTAAAAAAGGTACAAAGATGTGTTTTAAGGGTACTGCCCCAGTGACAAGCTGACAAGCAATTTTGGCACCCTTTTTCTCTGTGTGAACAGACTTTTTTCAGGATTTTTGTGAGGAGATTGGATCTTTAACTTTAATTTCTTCATTTCCATAACTGTGTATTTCACACACTGACATAATGAGTTGTTCTGCAGTAAACTGTACAAACCGATTCTACGGGAGTGTGGACGGGGCCTTGATACCGCCGCTCCACTTCACGCTCACTACTACACAGACTCGGGTCCAGAATCAGCGCAAGATGTCAGCGATTTTGGGACATTGGCAGTGTGGTGAGAAATCAAGTCCCCCCAGGAATCGGGTCTCCTTTAGGACCCAGAGTGATCTAGGGTGACCACCTGTCCCACTTTGCGTTGTACCGCACAGCATTTTCACCCCTTGTCCCGCATGTCGCATATTGAGAAAATGTCCCGCATTTTCACCAATCTATTGATTTTTAATGATCATATTGAGAAAACATGCATGCGTTCTTTTGCCTTTTTAAGAAAGCATTTTATTTATTATTTTTGCGGCATCGTTTTTCACCTATATTTAACAGCGCTTCGTCAGAAGTAACATCCCGCCTTACACAAATACAAAAGCCATTTTTTAAACCATATCCAATGGTTGAAAAGAAAGGAGTAAACACGGTCACTAGTAGGTTGTGACGGCTGTCAATCAAAATGTGGAGTGGTGATTCGTTCCATGTGTTCCCTGTCAGAAAACGAATGGATAGTTCTGTATATAAATGAATATATATATATATATATATATATATATAAAAAATTGTATACAGAACTGCATTTATTTATATATATATATATATATATATATATATATATATATATATATATATATATATATATATATATATATATATATATATATATAAATAAATAAATGCAGTTCTGTATACAAATTTGTATACAGAACTGCATTTATTTATTTATTTATTTATATATATATTTATATATATATATATATATATATATATATATATATATATATATATATATATATATATATATATATTAATATATAAGATTAACTAATTTAATGTTGTTTTATTTGTTTCATTATTTATTTAGTTGGATTTTAGTTGCACTTGGTCAGAACTGTTTCAAAAGTAGTTATCTGCATGATGCCTGCTGCCTTTGGGCTCAGTGATGTTGAATTTAAGATTATACAACAGTTTCAGGTTATGTTTTAGTGTTGGTAACATGTCCCACATTGTCCCACACAAACTTAGTAATCGTCCCACATTTGGTTTGTTTGATGGTGGTCACCCTAGAGTGATCCCATTGGTGAACTTTTAATGGGTAATATTTTCAGTGCCTGATTACAATTCCTGCAAAATACAGAAACATAATGTTATGATTCATATCTTTTAAAATTATAATGACCATTAATTTCTTTTAAATGACGGTCATTAACGCCTACTAGTAGGCTAACTGAAGTTATAGGTTGCGAAATCAAGAATTTCTTTCTTACTGTTTTTTAGTTACCTTGTGTACTAGCATAGCATACATCTATTTTAGATTTGCATGTTAGCGTAGCTTATATTATATTAGGTATGTTTTTTTGCTTCCAATATAGTTCCCAATTCCTAATTGTTTGTGTGTATTTAGCATGACAATTAATTTGTATTTTTTTTTATAGTATTATTATACTACATTACTATTATTGTGTAAAATTAACATTAAATTACTTTTACAGAACATAGTACTGTAAGTTGCAACAATCATTATCCTTGTCAAAAAAATACATTGCATGGTTGTGTTTCCAGTTAGTTTTATTATTAATGTAATAACCAGCATGCAATAGTTACAATAACAACTTTTGATCAGGTATTACCGCCTGGGTGCTAAAGGAGACCCGATTCCTAGGGGGGGGACTCGATTTCTCATGACAGTGACAGTGAAGAACTTCTTTAAACTACGGATATAGACCGTAAAAAAAGTACGCAACTTCATTGGCTTCCGTTGAAGTAACTGAAGCCTCCGGAGGTCAGAATATGGCGCTGACATCTTGGGACCGAGTCTGCGCAGTAGTGATCTCTGAGTCTGCGCAATGGAGGGCAGGAAGTAGAGGTGCTATATCAAAAGCCCGCCCACACTCTCACAGATGCAGAACAATTCATTATGTTGGTGTGAAATAAACAGTTATGGAAACGTAGAAATTAAAGCTAAAAGCTCCAATCTCCTCCCAAAAATCCAGAAAAAAGACTGTACCTCAGTGACAACTTCACTCAGAGAAGCCATCAATCTCAGCTGTCAATTATGACGTCACACCCCCCGTTTTTATAACATCAAATAAATAACTAACTAAAACTAAACTTATTTAAAAAACGAACACTTGAAATGAAATCATTGTGATAAAAACTGCCTACAATGACATACACCAACTTTTGGAAAAAAATATTTGAAGTGTAATTTGATTGTTTTATTTTGTCTCGCGTCCATTAGAAAACAACATATCTGTTGTTTCCGTTGACGTGAACTCCGTTAAATGTGCATACAGCGCGGGAATTGAAGATTGGATTTATATTCATTTTGCGGAGAGGTGTAAGGTAAGATGCTTGCTAACATTGTAATGCTTGAAGTGCTTTATATCTATGGATTTTATTATAAGCAAGACAAGTCAAGTGTTGATTTGAGAGGCTAAATTGATCAAACATGCGGTTAACTCACTGTTGGCCGCTGGCCGCTTGGTCGTCACTTTATAAAACAAAAACTTTAATTTAACAAACAAAAAAAAATTTTCAAACATTTTTCTAAATTAATCACTAAGTTTTTTTTTTTTTTTTAATAGATATAGAATATTAAGTGTTAGTATATAGTATAACACTCATTTTTAGTGACTTTTTTCTCTCTTGATCCTTATGTATAATTACCAGTGTGGGATCTACAAAGTGAAATGCATTAAAATCTGTTAAGCAATGTCAGAGTGGTTAACTCAAAATGTTCTTATGTTCCTGATTTAGGTCCTATCTCAGTGGAATAGTTGGAGACGGCTTTTAGCTCGGTTGCATTTGTTTCCTGTCTGTAGCTGAGGATGTGGAGGGGTGGGCTGTTCCTGAAGAGGAATGTGCAGTGAACCGAAAACAAAACCGGAGCGTATGTGTTAACTGTATGTGTTTATGTGTTTACATATGCGTGACTGCGCTCACATTCATATATTCAGGATGAGAACTAAGTTTAATCACCTCAGCGGCTGTGCGTTTGTCATCCCTGGCATTTGTACATCCACATGGGAAGAAAACTCCAAGAACACTTCGGTACATGCAGCTGTTCACTCTGTCTTTTTCTTGTTTCTATCCACCCCCTTCATTTCTCTCCAGTGGGCTTTCATCAGGAACAAAAACAAACCCTTTCCTTCACTCACTTAAAAGCTTTCATTCGCAATACTGAAGGAGTATGGCTGATACGAGACGTGGAAATACTGAGATATAAACATCTTCAGGCTGGATCTGAACTGCTGAATTAAAAAATCGATCATTGCACGTTGTTGTTTTCCTTTTATGCTACTTTCCCATAGGGAAAAAAAAAATCACAAAGTCGATCAGTTTAATATCTCAGTTGTCTCACCTAAATTAAAATGCTAAAAAATACAAAATCAACTGAAATCATGTTTATTTTTATTTTTCCTAAATATATACAAAGTTCTGTCACGTTCTCTACAGGGCACAGCGTGGTTTCAGAAACCCTCCTCCTTCCCCAGCTCCACCTGTATAGATCTGCTACAGGTAATTCTTGTATGCCATATTGTATAACAGCAGCATGTCTTACTTGCTCAGCAGTGTGTCTGTGTATGTATAGGTAGTAGCCAGTCCCGTACTTAATCTGCAGCAGCAGCAATAACCAACCATATACACTAATTTCATTTTATTTTATCATTTTATTACACTAATTGAAATTTCATTTCAGATAACCAGTGTAGCAGATCTATTCTGCCAAGACTAAATATATTAACAATGTCATGTCCAAGACCAGGCCAAACATCGTTTTTTACACACGGTTTGAGAGCAGTGGAGCTTTTATGATGCCGTAGACGACCGCTTCCGCGTCTTCCGCTTCTTCCGCTCATGCGTATGTGGGGTAATGCAGCGCTGTTTTATCATATTAGACACATTTGAGTGTGTTGAAAGGTATATTATAATGCGTTCGCTCTGCCGCTACACTTGTTGCACACAGCAGTGAGCTAAATCGATATTAGGCATGGTAAAACATGGTACTCATGTTTTGAGTCATTCATACAAAATGCAAAATCAAGAAAACGAGATTTTAAACAATAAGACTAACTGTGTTGAGCTATATAACAGTGGTTAGTTTTCTGTCGATGAATGTGTCCAAACAGTTGCTCACATGCAGTGTTGCTTTTGAAAGTTTTCTTCACCACATCAAGACCTGTTATGCAGAAGACTTCTTGAATGTATTCAGTGTTTTTCTTTATTTAAAATAAGATGTTTTCACCAAATATCCTGTGTTGGAATTGATATTTGATATGGAATTGATTGATGTTATTAAAGTGATGTGACAAAATATCAACCCCTTTGTCTTTGTTCTGTATTTTGCTTGATTCATTTGCTTGATTTTTTTCTTTTCTTTTTGGACAGTGAGAAATAAACAATTGCTACTACAATTTAAAATATTTCAGTGGACCAACGACATGGTTTGGTCAACTAAATGGTTCCATAGGCTCAATATTATTTCTGATTGAGCCCATGTTAACAGACTGTTGCCACAATTGATAAAATTAAATTCACAGAAATTCAATTATAGGTCAACTGAAACCTTTTGATGTGACCAGTCAATTGAAATTTTTGAGTTGGAGAGGTCTGATTTTTTTTTTTACAGTGTGTCTAATAAAACACATAAAATATTAAAGTGTCTTTTTCCATGGTTTCAACAAAATAAAATTCTAAAATTCCCCGGAATCGAGGGCGGGTATGATGTCATTGATAGACGACGCACGGCATGGTCCGTATCCTGGTTAAAATGGCCTATTTCTCTGGATTTAATAATTCTTGGAAAACAAAAAATTCAAGTCACCAAAAAAGTCACTGTTCTAGTGTTTTTTTGGATATTTTAACCCAAAAAACGTATAATTTGAAAGCAGTTTTGTCATAATTGCAGCAAAAACAAAAACAAAACCTGGAAATATCTTATAGGGCGGGTGTAATAGGAGGGGGCTTTGAATATTGTGTTGGACAATGTGGGTCTTTGAAAAAAAGGTCTAGAGGAGACACCAAGATACCAAAGTCTGCAATTCTGCAATTTTAAAATTAACTCATTTTCTCCTATATGATTCTAATTTGATTGTTTGTTCATGATGGACATGAATGGATGACTAAAACACAAAAGTATAAACAGACCTTTAAGAATGTAAACCTGTCAGGTAGATGATGAGTGTTCAAAGGTTCACCGGAGGACTGTGGAAAACTTGTACATAGAAAAAAAAAAACTCTTTATCAGAATTTCTCTTCTGGTATATGGATAAGACCCAAAATCATGAGTAAGAACATATTTTGTCCTGCTGACAGTCCATGAGCAAACACAAAACAAGTAGTCATTCTACCTATTCTTAAATAATGGTTCCCACAATGCCCCAGTCTTTTGCCTAAGCTTCCAGCAGATGTGGGGTTCAGATTCGCCACTGTCATTATTGAGGCCCTGCTTCAGTTCAGAATGACACACAAAGAAAAGAAAACCTCTCTGCTGGAGACAGAGATCATGTGTCTCAGATCATAAAACAACTTTCTCAAATTTCGTAAGCATGTATAAGAAACTGATCAGACATTTGCATCAAAATACAACACCCAGAGAGTCCATGTGTCTTTGCCATTAGGATTTTACAAAGGTCATAGCTGCAATAATTGCACCTTTAAAGTAGAATGTTCAAAGCAGCGTTTCTCTGTTTACTGAAAAGTGCTGATGTTTCAGATAACATGGTTCAGTGAGTGGACAGGAGGAAACAGAATAAAGTGCATAACAACAGCCAGTTTATCTGATCCGGGACTGGAGCACTGGAACAGCACTAAATGTAACCCAGTGTATATTCAACTATTTGTATATTTAGTTGCATATGGGCGTATTGGCATTCAAAAGTCTTGGTAACACTTTAATTCAATATATAATGCATTATAAAATATTCTTAATGCAGTCATTATTTCTTGTAATGCATTACATTATCTCGTGAATAATTGTGACCACACTTATAATACATTAAAGTACTTTATTTGTACACTGTTAGAAAGTATAATGTATTAAAACACATGGACAACCAATGTTGTTTACACTGTAAACCCTAACGCTCAAAATAATTAATTGGTTTGAGTAGAGCCAACTCAAATTAAACAAATTAGTTCAATCAAATTAACTTTTATGAGTATAGAGAACTTTCTCCTTTTTTGAGTCCACAAAACTGACACAATTCAAGTAATCTGAATTGTTTCATTGTTTTGAGTTTTATGAACTTGTTTCTTTTAATTTAGACAAACTTCAATGTAACTGAATCTGGGCTGGGATTTATATTTCCCAGCATGCTTTGCCATGGCACTCAAAAGGGAGAGTAAATGCTACAAAAAAAACTTTTCTTGCAAGATTAATGTTAAAGGTGCACTGTGTAAATTTTAGCAACATCTAGTGGCGACTGGCCTTTTGAAGCACGTAGAGAAGTTACTGTGGCCGGCACAGGACAAAAATGTTGTCATCTGAGACAGCCGAGAGTACCTTGTGCTCTGTAGAGCAGTTTGTCCGTTTAGGGCTACTGTAGAAAAGTGACGACGCAAAATGGTGACTACACTCTAAGGGGACCCGCAGTGTATGAAGATATAAATGGCTCATTCTAAGGTAATAAAAATATAACGGTTCATTATGTAAGGTCTTTATAATACACATAACTATGTTTTCAGTGGTGTATATTGCATTTCTGTTAATAGATCCTAACAAATACTACACACTGCACCTTTAAGTGGGAGATTTAGAGTTGTTTAATGTTTTGCTATGTTAGTTTAGAAGAGTTTCTGTTATGTTGGGGCTACCATGGTGACGAGTGGAGCATGAGCTTAGTTTGAGAACAGATATACAGTATGTTAAATGTTCTATATTGCTGTACTCATTCAGCAAGTGCTATGCTATGCTAATGCTATCAAGGCATTGTGTTAACAATTAGCAAGGTAGCATTTATCGAATTAGCTAGTTAAAACTAGCCAAGTTTCCACTACTTAAAACATCGGGTTTACAGTGAATGTGTAACAACGTGTATTTTAACTTTGTTTACACTTATGGAAACATATAATGCACTGCAACATCCATTTTGAGCCCCTTTTTAATGCATTATGCTAATTAAGGCTGCATTTATTTGATCAAAAAATACAGTAAACAAATTGTGAAATATTATTACAAATAAAGCTGAATTTCACATGATCTTTCAGAAATCATTCTGATTGGATGATTTGGTGCTCAATAAACATTTCTTGTTATTATCAATGTTGAAAACAGTTGTGTTGCTTAATGTTTTTGTGGAAACTAAACGTTTTTGTCAGGTTTCTTAGAACATTCAAAAGAACAGCATTTATTTTGAAATAGAAATCTTTTGTAACATTATGTCTACTTTGATCAAATTCATTCATCCTTACTTAATAAAAAATAAAATCTTTGAAAAAAATAGTAGCCTACTGACCCCAAAAATTTTGAACGATGATGTACAATTTATATATAGGCTTCACAGGTAGGCTACAGCAGTCAAGCACCAAAATACAAGCACCACCCAGCCAGCAGGTGTCAGTTTATTTCACTCTGAACTGGTCTCTAGACTCTCGTCTTGTGTGAACTTTATTTGAAGGCAGGACAGCTCTGTTGATACAGGTTGATACAGTTGAGTTTGCGACACACTGCCATCTGCTTCCACTAGCACACTGAGTGCGCCTGTATTATTAACTGGGTTAATTCCCTCTGGAACATCCTCTGAGAGATAAACGCCCTGTGAGATAATCTCTAATCCAGGATTTTTTTGCAGCAGGATCATCTAACTCAATTAAAGTTAACTTTATTCGCGGTCAGAACTCAAAGAGTAATCTTCTGCTGAGAGCTGCTGTGTTTGATCTCTCTGGAGAGAATGACACGGAATAGATCACGAGAATGTAAAAAGAGGAGAGTGTTGCAGCTGCCTTCACACATCTGGATTAAATGGCATACTAAAAAAAATGAAATTTCAGTGTTTACCTCACAGACAGAACACATTCTAAACACTGTGGGTTTGTTTTTTTTTGTTTTTTCAAAAAAAGCTCACTGTCCACTTGAAATCTCTTGATAACTCTTTTCGAGAAAATTGTTCAGCTTTCCAGTCAAGGATTCAGCCTCAGGGCATTGAGTCACACAAATGGGATATAACATTTGTCCATCTAATTTTAAATAAGCACTGGGGAGCTGAAACAAATCACTCATAAATCGCAACTTATAAATAGGAGTACTTTCATATTTAAAGTTACCATTAAATAAAAATTGACAATTCTTTTTTTTTATTATTCATGTGCCCTCATAATCTATAATCAAAATATCTTCTCCCTTTTGCAATGGCATCTATTCTCTGGTGTAGTGTGTGTACTAGTGTTGTAGTCGAGACCAAGACCAGGGTGTGTTGAGAGAGACCAAGACCAAGTCCAGCACTCTTCAAAATCATCTAAAAAGATACTCTGTCTCTCCATATAAATGTTTTGTTATAATGTTATATATTTAATCAATGAATTAGAATAATAAGACAATATAGAACTGTTACAAATCACTAACAATAAAATGTATCTTTGTGTTGCAGAGGTTGCACAGAAGTTGAATTGGTGTATATCCTAGGTGTATATGACTTTCTTCTTTCAGACGAATAAAATCGGAGTTAGGCCTATATTAAAAATGTCCTGGCTCTTCAAAGCTTTAATGGCAGTTAATGGTTATGTTTTTGAAGTCCATAAAAGTGAATCTATCCATCATATAACTGCTCCACACAGCTCCAGGGGGTTGTTAAAGGCCTTCTGAAGCAAAGTGGCGCGTTTGTGTAAGAAAAATATCCATAAAACTTTGTAGACTAAAATAACTAGCTTCCGGCGGTCAGCGGTACGCACCCTTGAATCCTTGATGCATGCGTATTGGCGAACGCAGAAGCACCGAGGATAGAGCAAAACAAAACACTGGTCATTAATTAGAAGTCTAAACGAGAATTTTTAAAGAGAAATGGAGGACGTTTTCGATATAAGAGAAGAGGGGGGCTTGAGTTTGTTGCCCAGCCCTATTCGCAAGAGGCGTCAAAGCTTACGCTACTCCTACATCGTGGCAGGCCGTAAGTCGAGCTGCGTACCACTGACCGCCGGAAGCTAGTTGTTTATACAGTTTTAAATATGGATATTTTTCTTACACAAACGCATCGCTTCGCTTCAGGTGGCCTTTATTAACCCCCCGGAGCAGTTATATGATTTAAAGATGCACTTTTATGGACTTCAAAAACTACAAAACCATTAACTGCCATTATAAAGCTGGGAAGAGCCAGGACATTTTTTATGTAATTTTTGATATAACTAATATATTCGTCTAAAAGAAGAATGTCATATAGGCCTACACCTGGATGACTTGAGGGTGAGTAAATCATAGTCTAATTTTAATTTTTGGGTGAACTAACCCTTTAAAGAGTGATAATTTCAAATAATCATTTATTCAACTGATTAGTTGAAAGCAGCTGATTCATTTAGCAGGTCACTTAATATTAACTTCTTGTTTATTGAACGTTTATAAAATCATTATAATGTTCGCAATCGTGCTCATATTCGTAAAAACAGCTCACTTGCTCTTGTGATATTGCTTAATTATATCCTATGTATGTTATAATATAAAAAACAAGATCTCATTCAAGTACTTTTTTTGCAATCATATCTTGAATTTGGCATTTGTATGAATTTTGGGCATTTTACTTTTTTGAGACAATCCTGCATTTATTTCAAATCCGGCAGAACAGTAACAACGAAATCACATTAAAAATAGGTTATTGATTGTATTTTAAACAGTAAGTTTTACACCAAATCACATTTATAATGTTTACAAAATAAATCAGACAATGCACCAGCAATTTAGTGATATCCTTGCAGTCTTGAGATAAAATCCTAAATCCTTTTAGGACAAGACAAATACGGTCGAGGCCGAGACAATATTAATTAATATTAAAATTCTTAAGACTGGCTCTCGAGACCAACTAATGTTTACTGACGAAAGGACGGGACAACCTCATCCTCAAGTTGTTCAAAACTTGTAAGAGTTTCTTTCTTCTGCTGAACACAAAAGATGATATTTTGAGGAATGTCTGTAACCAAACAGTTGATGGACCCCATTGATTTCCACTGTAGGAGAAAAATACTCAAGTCAATGGGGTCCATCAACTGTTTGGTTTCCAACATTTTTCTTATTTTGTGTTCAGCTAATAAAGAAAGAAACTCATACAGGTTTGGAACAACTTGAGGATGAGGAAATTATGACATCATTTTCATTTTTGAATGGACTATCCCTTTAACAGTAGTCAGAAGCATTCCTTTAAAAGGAGAAAGGTTACAGTGGAGAAAGGTATGCTTCTAAGGTATAGGCCTATTATGGTTATAATATTTATAATCTGTTCGTTATTAAAATCAAGGATGCCTACTCTGAGCACGTGTTGAGCTGTGCTTGTATTTTACATGGTTGATCACTAGGTGGCGCAATACGACCATTAAACGATCAGCTAACGAGAATAGACTAAGAAAGAGATCAAATATGTAGGTTATTAAAGTTTTGATGTTTTGAGATGTGAAAGCAAAAACACCTTTCTGAAATCACAGACCTTCATACTTTTCCTTTATATTATCAGTTCAGGCATCATCCAAAAGGCAAAGTGTAATAGGATCTTGCATGTTTATCATGTTCTGAGTGACATACTTATCAAGAACCATGCAGTGTCAAAACAAACTTTGTGAAAAAAAGTACATCCCATTAAATGGTGGTAGAAAAATAATGTATTGTGAACAACCTTCAGTGAGCCTGTTCCTCTGGTTCAGGGTGTTGCCTGCAATAAACAAACAAACAAACAAACAAACAAACAAACAAACAAACAAGTCTGAGACTTGAGACAAAAGGACAACAGGTTAGCTAAAGGACAATATCATACAGTCCAATTTGTTATTGTCACTTTATTGCATATGGTAACAGAAAATGAATACCTTTACAGACCACCGGGAATAAGCCATGAAAATGTGAGTTAAATCCTAAAGTTAAGGTAGGTTAAACTTTATAGGCTAAACTAGATTGTTTCTGCCCTATAGCTACCAGTACCAGCATAATTTACCGCAATTCGCCACTCGCAGTTCACAGCAGTAGAATTTAAAAACAATCTTTCGTTGCTTGGTAACTAGCCTACTATACCATAGCACAGCAAAAGTACGCTGGGTTCCCTTCAGAGTGTGTTTTGCCTGTCTCAGTGAGTTTACCTGGAAGTCTCCTACACAGCACAGCTTAAACCTTCAAACACCTTATTATTAGTCAGTGATACTACCTGAAGTGCAGCTGAACGGGTAATTCTAGCGCGGGTGTGGTAAATGCAGAGGGCTGATCGAATAAAGCTCCACCACGCATCACTGCACTTTAACCTTTAACACACACACGCACGCACGCACATTACTCACTCAGCCATACTCAAGACAAGATTATGCACAGCACTGCTGCAGATCACTACAGTGAGTCATAATAAACAATTGACATAATAGATAATAGCCTAATAGATAAAAACACTATCAAGCAAAAGAAAGGTCACGAGTGACATTGTTTTGACTAATTTGCTTGCCTTATCATAATTAAATATGGACAGAGAGATTATATGTGACTGGGCAGAAATGCAGGTGTTTTTTTGGTTTGTTTTTTTTGTCCAGAGTCTCCAGAGGCAGTGACTCACTCAGTTTGTCAGAGATTAAGTCAATTTTAGGTTTAGCCTATTTATTAAAATGGTTTTGTATAATGCGAGTTTTGTAGCCTATTGTCCGTCTGTTGTCTGACAGCAATAATTGTTCGAGGCTTCGAGCGATCTAGCTGTCACGGTTGCAGTTTGCAAGCTTGTTTTCTTATCAATAATTTGATCCCTGACAAATGTGTTCACATTTACCGCCCCACAGTTCAAACCTCGGATGTGTCTATCTGTGTAACACTTTTGCTGGGACCGGTGTCAGGGGAGTTCAAACTTGTAGTTCAGTTAGCTTGGTTCGTTTGGTCCGGACCAAAAAAAAATAAAAATAAAAATGTATTCCTCACTCACGGCATTCACATTAGCATTTTTAACTCTGTAGGCCTACCTAAAGATATCGAACCTAAAGGCATAGGGATTTATGTAGGAACATGATTGGTCGGTTTTTATGATTTTTGCTACCAAATTTAGCTACCGAACATCCAAAACTGGTCCTGCTGTGTGCTGGGCTAAATGCGCTCCTTGTTTGTGTGTAGCCTACATATGATGGTGTTGTGACCAGCTGAGAACTCTGGAAGAGTTAATAAAATGTGTAAAGGAGTCAAAACACCAGAAGGAATCCCTTCTTCTCACATGTACACAAATGAAAAATCTGCTGTGAGGAGACCGGAGGATGGGCTACATTGCGACTTTGAAGGGGGGAAAAAACCCAGGAAGGCCTACAGGATTATAGGCCATTCTGTCCTTTTTAGGGTTGCATCTTGTGACATCATGTCCGGTTTTGGGGTGTATTCACACTTGGCAGGTTTGGGTTCGAACACACTCTGGTGCGATTGCTCAGTTAGTGCATGCAGTTCATTTGATTAAGTGTGTGAACACTGCCATCCGAACCCTGGTGCACATCAAACAAGTGGACCGAGACCCCTGAAAACCTTCCAATCGAACTCTGGTGCGGTTCAACTGAAATATGAACACAACATGGACCAAAGACAACTAAACAAAACAAAAACAGGACATGATGTCACAAGATGCGACTCTAAAAAGGACAGAATGCTCAAGCGTAGCCTGCCTGTTTTTTCTTGTCATGAGAGCTACGTTACCCATTACAGTTCCGGTTCTGTGTCAGAAACTCTGTTTCCTTGCAGCAGATCTTCGTTTGTGTGCAACTGAGCTGTTTGGACTCCTTTTACACATTGTAAGCTCTTCAAGAATTCTGAGCTGGTCAAAATACTATATAGTATCATATATCATATGTACGCACAAATTAGTGTATTTAGCCCAGAACACAGCATTTATTTGGATGTTCGGTAAGGTTCGGTCTTTAGGTTTGGTCTTAAAAATGAGTGAATCAGGACTAAATGTATTACTTAATTTTTTTGGTCCAGACCAAAAGAACCAAGAGAACTGAAGTACAAGTGTAAACACACTTTCCAAAGAGACTCCAGCAACACAGTACACTACACTCCTCACGTACAAACACTGCTCCCTTTCTTTTATCCTGTGTCATTCCACAGGACGATAACCAACATAATGACCAACATAACCCTGCGCCCTTCTGTTGTCATGTGACGCCATGGTTTACTATGACACTGTAGGTGTTTGAATGTCTTAAGAGATTCATATGATTGCTCTTTCAGAGGTTACAGTATATCACTATGGTGAACGTCATTTCACAAAGCACATGTGGAACAACATTCCAAACAACCAATCAGATTTGAGGGACAACTTTATGTTTAAACTTACAAACAGGGTTTGGTGCTTCTACATCAGTGTTATTCGCATATTATTTCCCTCTGATTTTAGATATAAAGTATGGTTAGGTTTAGGGGGTAAGGATAGGATTAAAGGAACACGCCACTATTTTTGAAAATAGGCTCATTTTCCAACTGCCAGAGTTAAACAATTGAGTTTTATCGTTTTCGAATCCATTCAGCCAATCTCTGGGTCTGGCAGTAGCACATTAGCATAGCTTAGCATAGATAGATCATCGAATCTGATTAGACCGTTAGATTAATGATATTACACAGCGCCTTCAACATAACCAACTTGACAACCTGCTTGCACAGGGAGCGTGCTGGGGACTATTTTCAGGCTCTGCGTAATACCATTGCGCCTGTTGCACTCATGGGACGGTAGCAAAGTTCCTTGATTATTACGCAGGAATGAGAGTTTAGTTCCTAGCCATATTGCCCTAGAAAATCGCAACTTTTAATTTTCCATTTGGTCTTAGTAGCTACACAATGTAACTACAGAAGAGTCAAGTTATAAATAGGAAAAATATTGAAACTCTTTGGTCATTTTTGAGCGAGATGCTAACGGTCTAATCAGATTCAATGATCTATGCTAAGCTATGCTAAAAGTGCTACCGCCAGACTTGGAGATCGGCTGAATGGATTCAAAAACGGTAAACCTCAACTGTTTAGCTCTTGGGGAGATGGAAAATAAGCCTATTTTCAAAAATAGTGGCATGTTGCTTTAAGACTACATTTTTGGATAAGAATGTTGTTCCCGAATCAATAAAATATGTAAATCCAGGAACATGTCTTACATGGCAAAATCACAGTGACCATGTAGCTATAACTCTCCTTGGCTCTGGGTCAAACTATTGACCAAGCAATAACATTTAGTATATATGCGATGGTGACAGATTAATACCCATTTATGCAGGATGTGTAGACCAGATTAGATTATAGCACACTAATCATTATTAATAAGACAATAGCCTACTTTTATGGATAGCACCTCTCAAACCCTTTCGTATTGACTGATATGTGATGGAGTGCTTTGTTTTAACTCGTTCTCTGCAGCAGATTTGAAGTCAATAATAAACAGAAAATATTCTGTCACACTGAATACCACTTGACCACAGAACAACCTGTTCCAGCTGTAAGTGGTAATAACCTGTTGTGTTAAAGCACCTACATGTCAACACAGGTGAGGTATGCTAACCTCATTTTGAATATGCTTGACTGACTGAAATTTGCATTTATTTCATGTAATACCAATCCAGAAAGACACAAACAGAAGCTTCAATACTGTTTATTAAAATAATTGACTAGGTCAAATGTAAACAAATCAAACGTCAGACTTACAAGTTTCCAATGTTGAACAAAATGGATTCACACTTCTCAGCCTCCTCCCCTGCAAGCATGTCCCTGTAGTATTACTGTTAATTAAACACAAAACATAACACTTTGCCCTTGGACAAAGGGGAAGATATACACATTAAATGTATACCTTGGGCTTTGACTGTCTGAACAAACACGAGGCAAGATAGTCGAGAATGTTTCTTGCATGGAGAGAGCGTTAAAGAATTAAACATGAATTCGTAATAATTCTATGGTGTTTTCACCATGGTGACAGGCATAGGTCTAACCAGCTTCATTAAATGCAGTTCCAGAGGCAGCCCACACAAACCTACCCACGACTGAAGAGGCATACAACTGTGTACTGAAGTGACTCTGAGACATGGTCTGCTCTGCAGGAGATTTAACAATATTTTCTGAACACAAGAAATAGGAAGCATACAATCTTAGTTGGAATGTTGTGTAACATTTTAGCACATGTACAACTGGAAACAATTTGTACAATTTTGGAAAATACTGTAATAATAGAAACATGCTTTATTTGACTTATTTGGGTATTTCGTTTCTATTATTATTATCAGCATCATCTATATTATTATGTCTATTACAGTTTTTATTTAAAAAATTGTAAATAATGTTTGCAAAAATGCATAGCCATGCACTATTAACCAATCACAATTTAGAAAATCCCAGTTTGAAACACTAATTAAATAAATATACACAAAACTGTACAAAGCTATAAAATAAATATTCCCACTGACACATTTTTCAATTATACTGTATGTACTGGAATAAAGTATGCATGACTTAAGGGACCAATAAACTCGATATATGTTTCTTTTCTGGTCATCTATACAGGGCATAAACCTCTTTAATTATTTATTAAGTATTTAGTTCATATTGAAAATGGCTTAATAGTACTACAAAACAATGCAACCCACTCGATCAATAATTCTCCTATACCTCAGCGGTGACTCCTTTATGCTTTATGGATTACACTGCAGAGAGATCTATTGTTTTGTATGGACTGAAATGTCTGATATTTTTTGACATTATCATATTGTCTTGTTCGATTCATTTCACTTCTTGGGACTGTGCATCAAACAGAAGCTGGTCCTGCTCTCTTGACATCTGTCAAAAAATAAACCCAAAATGGCACCTAACCCCCAATCGCTCCCCACTCGGGTGTGTATGGGTTCACTACTCACTGCTCCTAATGTGTGCGCACTAACTCTGATGGGTTAAATGCAGAGGACAAATTCTGAGTAATGATAACCATATTTAGCCCAAGAATTTGGCTATTATTTACTCTCCTTCGTGTCATTCCAAACATGTATGCTGCTACTATTTGCTAAAATTGAAAAACATTAAAAAACAGCATATAATGAAAAAAGTCACAAAAAAATCACCATGAAAGTGGTTGATATGACTCTTTTTGTGCTATATCAACTCTTCTGAAGCCATGCAATATGCGATCGAAATTGCTCATGCCTAGAATTCAAAAGTGTCTTGTTCAGTTACTACACCCAGGAGAACCAATGGCATTTAGCAACATTAACATGCCATTTTTGAATCTGGAAGCAGATCCGAGCACTGCTGAGTGCCTTGTGTAGTTGCTCTAAATGAGGATAAAAGGCTTAATGACCATTTCCCAATCTATTTCTATGCAATCTCCAGACTCGCTTTTCATCTTTCTCTGTCAATCTCGTTCTCTCTCTAGTGCACTTCAAATTCACTTTGAATGCGGGCAGTGGTCGAGATATTTCTCATCCACAAACCTGTCCTGGCATGTTAGAAGATTCTGCAGGAGTGCCTCTTTCACAGGATTATAAGTCTCAAGGGATGTAAACATTGCAAGCACAGACCGTATGAGCTGCATGAAGACAAGCATCTAATCACAGCTTGTGACCCTCTGGGAGAGTGGAGGTCAGACGTGGATGCAGATGTATTCTGCTCTCATTAGAGACTATGATGGAGGTGTATGCACGGACATGAATGCCATTTGTCAAACGGAAATTGTGAGAGATTCAGGGAGGGGGAGATGATGGAGTAAAAAAATGAAAGATTAATGGCAAGAAACATAATCCGTCAAGCTCAAAAAATGACAAAGCACCATAAAGGTATCATAAAAGTGGTCCACGTCTTATGTGCTATATTCGCATTTGAAGTCACTATTCATATTCGTGATACATTTTGAATCTGCCTTCAGAAGATTTTAAATATGTGTTATTTTATTGCATCCTTTTTGGTCATTATTGCTGAATTCGGAACTGCATACTAGCATACCTCTCCTACAATTTCTGCCATGGAAAGATATGGGTAAAACTAGTAAGAGTAGTATAATATGCGGTTCAGAATTCAGCATAATTGAGTGAACATACTTACACATGTCTTCTTTTGTGTCCCATGAAAAAGTAACAACATACTGTACAGGTTTGTTTCAACATAAAGGTAATTAAATAATGACATTATTTTAATTTGTACGTGCACTATGCTTTAAACAAACCACTGTAGGAAAAAAAGAAAGTGAAAAAAAATAGGTCCAACTCTTCTAAACAAGACGGAATCATTCAACAAGACAAAAACAATGAAAGCAAACTAGACTATCAGCAGTGCTCATCTTAGCTGTGTTCTGAACATGTGGCCTTAATGTTCTCCACTTGGCTCCACTGCAATCTGCATATTCTGATCTAAACAGACAGAACCAGGTGCTATGCTCTCCTTAAGTAGTAGGAGATACGCCAAAAACTCTCTTGCACGCAAGTGTGGGCAGTTGAAGCTGGACCAGTTCCAGGACGAACATTTACACAACAGTTTAATGGACTTACTGGAAGAGAAAGGATTATTAACCCCCCCCCCCCCCCCCCCCCCAATATAACCATGTTACAATACTCATTGTTCATCATGTCCCGACTAGAACTGAAGTTAGTTTATTTACTGGCAGCAGAAGCCCAATTTCATGACGTCCCGCTAATTCGCTAATCTCTGTTAAGACGGCGAGACCTGACTGTAAGAGGTGCTAAAATAATTGGTCATGTCAAAAGGATAATCTAAAAAGGCCATGTCAGATTTACCTCTACTCTGTGGTTGCCATGGAAACCTAGCAGCTAATGACTCTGGAATTCTGATGAAGGAATCCAATGAGGAATCATGTCGGTTCTTGTGCATGTGAGACATACAGATCCGAATCAGACAAATCCAGACTTGGCATGTTCAGTTGTCCATTTCTCAGGGTCATTTCTCTGTCCACATACTGTAGTCTTCCCTTTCGCAGCATTTTCAATTCAGAGTATAACACAGTTTTATCATATTGTCACTTTCACATCGTTCACAATCTTCCCGTACTCCATTCCATCCTCTCCAGAGCTGTCAGAATAAGCAGCACCTCATGGAAAACAAATGCTACCGGTCCATAAAGTGCATCTCAGTGGTTAATACTGTCATCTTCCCGGGTTCCCACCCTTGTGAAACTATTAATAAAAGCCTTATTTACATCATTAGTACCATCAAGTGCATTTCTCATTGTATTCAAAGTCTGTTATCCCTGCTCTTCTTAATCATGATTAGTATTACAAGCTGTTACTGATATGGTCAGTGTTGGCATAAATTTGAAGAAATAAAGGACAAATGCAAAGACATTCAGTGCTTGACAGCACTAGAGTTTTCTCACGACTTGCTCCGTCCAGGCACAAAACCTCCATCTGAGTTCATCTTGTAGCTTTTTTATAATGCTGCCTTGTAAACGTCCCTTCCAACCAGTTTGTAACGGAATAATTTACTTGATTCCCCAAGATGGGATCTTTTGCTTTGAAGATTCCCTTGCTGCGTGTCCCTAACTATACATCCCAAATTCCAACCCCAATTTTAACACAAGCACTCTGAAATAAGCCGAAAGCTGTGTGATATAATTTGCTGAGGTAGAATTTCCATGTGTTCGTTCTTTGCTATTTTGTAACCAGTGGGCATTCCTCAGTCTGTTGAAAGTCAAAAGCTCTACATTTGAAATGTAAACGGAGAGGCAGTTTAGCCTTTTAGAGGAATACCAATGTTTTGTTTATATTCCAATAAAAGCTGCTGCTGCGGCTACTTATTAACATCCCGTTAAAGTAAAAAGGGGGTATTAGACAATGATACTGCCCTTGAGCACTTTAGAGGACACCTCCGCAGGGTAGGGAAGGTTCACACTGAGCTTTCATCAGGTTTACTACACAGTTGCGTGTGCTTCCTCTTCTCCAGGATCCTGTTGAGCTCCTCTGTGAAGGAGTAATAGAGCGGAGATGTCGTATCTCCATCGGTCTGTCTCAGTAACACATAGCTGTTGCCATTCATCTTGCGTAAGACGCTGGGTAAGGTGGCAGAGAATCCATTGATGTACTCTGATTCTGGAGGCGGTGGGAGAGGTGGAGCGGGAGGAAGCTCTTTGTTGGGTGACGTTGTTGCTTCTCCTGGAACAATCTGCAGCAGGCCGTCGTGAGCATCGGCTTTCCCGTTGCAGTGGCTGGAGATGGTCTTGAGCTCCATGTGAGCACCTCGCTTCCTTTCGGCATGAGCAGCTGCCCGCAAAGAGTATTTACCTCTCCGCCCTTGCAAACAGAATCCCACGTACAACAGGACGACTGTTAGAACAAAACAAAGGCTTCCAAGGATTGTGATTAGGGATAGGTACATGGCCTCCATATTCCTCATGGACAGGAACTCGAAGCGAGGAGATATTGGGGTTGGATGGAAGTCCTCCGGGGAGTCACTTTGGGAAGTCTGAAATCTCCAGTAGATCGCTGTGGTCAAGCGAGGCTGCGTTGGTTGCGTTGGCTCCACAGGAGAGGGTGCGAGAAGCTCCTGGCGAACTGTCAAGCTGTAGATCACCACAGGAACGTGGACACCATTTTCCAGGGCGAAGCAACAGTAGTTGCCGCTCTGGTAAGGCCGTGCCTCGATGACTAGGAGGCCGTCAGTGCCGACGCGGTAGCCAGAGTCCAGCCCGTAACCCTGCAGCTTATTTCCATTCAGCATCCACTCTGGGGTTGCCAGATTGGAGCTGAGCTCACACTGAAGCAGCACGTCATCGCCCGCCACCACAGAGCGAGAGCGGTGTAACACTTGGTCTGTGACAGAGTGATGACACACACGTCAGTTACAGGGACATTGGGGTCCACATTTAGGGTTAAAGGGTTAGTTGAAAATTAATTACTTACCCTCATGTCGTTCGACACCCGTAAGACCTTTGTTCATCTTCGGAACACAAATTAAGATATTTTTGGTGAAATCCGATGGCTCAGAAAGGCCTCCATTGGCAGCAAAGAAATTTACACTCACAAGACCCATAAAAGGTACTAAAGACGTCGTTACAAAGTCCATCTCACTACAGTGGTTCTACAATAATTTTATGAAGCGACGAGAATAGTTTTTGTGCGCAAAAAAGAAAATCTAAATAACGACTTCAACAAGTTTCTATCTTCCACCTAGGCCTTTGCCATGAACTCACGAAGCACCACGACGCATGCACGAGAATATGACGTAGAGCCGGCGTTCCGACACATGACCCGGAAGCGAGGAGCTTTGTTTACAAGCAGAGGAAGACGAGCTGTATCTAAGCTGTTGAATTCTACACTGATTGTTCTGTACATCAAACATAATTCGTAAATATGTCAGCAGATTTCGACGAAGAGGAGGATTTGCATTTTTTTGCCCAACCGTACTTATTCGAACCTGAATATACAGAAAGTGAACTACAAGAGATGGAAGCGGCTGCAACACAGCTACAGCCACAAGCTACTGGCATATTCTAGTGGTCGTGGTGCTTCGTGAGTTCATGTCATATGAATAAAGTCATTATTTTGATTTTTTTTTTTTGCATACAAAAACTATTCTCGTCGCTACAGAACCACTGTAGTGAGATGGACTTTGTAACGACGTCTTTAGTACCTTTTATGGGTTTTGTGAGTGTAAATTTCATTGCTGCCAATGGAGGCCTTTCACGACGCATACGCCTTTCTGAGCCATCGGATTTCAACAAAAATATCTTAATTTGTGTTCCGAAACTGAACAAAGGTCTTCCGGGTGTCGAACGACATGAGGGTAAGTAATTAATGACAGAATTTTCATTTTTGGGTGAACTAACCCTTTAATTAGCTTGATTATATCACTGCAATAATGGTAAATCATTGGAGGAATTATTCCAAATCATTAGGAATAATCTGAAACCTTAAATATTGGCTAATATCCACATCATCCCACCCCACTTTATCTGACATATACCATTTGCTATGACTAATTGAGGAATAAGGTAAAAAACTGACTACACTGATGTAGAAAGCAACAATCACAATGCTGTTATTGTAAACTAAAACTATTAAAACATAAATACTGAAAAAAAAAAACGCAATGAAAAATTACAAATGTTGCTAACTGAACTAAAATAAATTGAAGTACTAAAATGACTAAAAGTTAAATACAAATCAATCAAATCTAAATAGAAAAAAAACAATAAAAATGACACAAGCAAAATTTAAATTAAAATACATTACTATTCAAAATATTAAAGCTGCAGTCCGTAACATTTTGCGCTCTAGCAGTTAATAAACAGAACTGCATGCGGAAGAACATTGCAGCCGGAGCTACTTCTCTCTGTTTATGTCTATGGCGAGTCACGCAGGGACTGTGTTCCTCCACAGCGGTTCCTACCAGACCGGTCTGAAATAGTCCCAATATAAACACTTATTATAAGTGTACCATAATGATTCAGGGTAAGACAAAAACACGGTTTGGAAAATGGATTCATGTTGTACATTCTCATTATATACTTTTTGTAAATCTTAAACACAAAAAAAAGTTACCGACAGCAGCTTTAATAAATACTATAATAGTATATAAATAATACTAAAATTACACTGAATCATCACCTTAACACTGACTATTACAACAAATGTGTTTCATACCATCTGCTGTGGAATCATTACAGCCCTGGTTCCCATTCAGAATATCCTGGGTCAGATTAGCTCTGTAGATAGAGAGAGGTTATTATTGGTGACACACCAACATTAGAATTCTGACTGATTCAGATAAACCGATAATTATTTTCATATAATAGCCTATAACTGATAAATGTCTGATTATTTAAATGAAAAATAAAACATTAAAAACTAGAACTGCTACAAGTGAATCTAGGTATCACATCGTTATAATGTACAGTATTAAAACATTTATATTAATTTTTATTTACCGGTACCATTTAAATGAGTGTTAGATGATGGCAACGGTAATCTAAATGTAAAAATATGGAAAATTAACATGAACAAATAAATATTTAAATATAAAATATAATTAAATATTCTGATGCAGAAAATTTTAACTAATATGGTACAGATATATTGTGCATTCCTAATGTTTCAATGATCAGAGTTCCATGACAAACAAAATCATGCTATGTCCTTATTAATAGAGTACTTGAATTAAGATATGTCAAATTAAAAAGTTAATAAGGACAGCAGAGGTACTAGAATCCATGACCATGCATTCGTACCTGTTGTTATGTGATGTAATGTCCACACACTCCAGTCCATCCCAGGCACAGAAGGGATCACGTGCCATCACGCAGTCAAAGCACGAGGAGTATCTGCTGCATGTGGACAAGGGCAACTGCACCACTGAGCTGGGCGAACCCACATACACACTCATCTGACAAAGAAAGGTTCAAGTGGGTAGTAAGATTCACATTGTGGACTGTGCATAAAATCTAATTACACTCGTATAAATACAAACAGAATGTAATGGATTTATAATGGGAACAACCTGTTGTAATAATGTATTTACAACTTCCAGAATGTAGACACACTCATTTCTCACCTGTTTCTCGGAGATGACTATACTGTCCACTGGCTGGGACTCCTCAAACAGCTGCAGTTCCTCAATGATGTGCAGCTGACCATTAACCTTCACAGCCCGCTGTAGCCAACCGTCATCTGGAGGAACATCGAAACCAGATGAAATACATTCCCACTTTTATTTTATTTCAGATAAATGACTTAATAGTTTAATAGAAATTGTTATAAAAAGCAGCTAAGAGGAGGCCACTGCAGTACCTGTCCCAATGAAGAGTATGTGGTATATCTGACCATCTAGACCAGTCACTCGGTGTACAGCAATTTTAGTGTAGTCCACATTCCTCCTAAACAGCAGGGGGCGTTGTCCTTGAGGAAGGATCTGCCTGTACATGAGCGGATGGCGCCGGACAAAATGAAGTACGTCATCTGGCAGGTGAGTTGATGAGTTGATGCCTCTTGCTCTAAGTTCATCGGTGATGCACTGAAGAAAAATGGAAAGCACAAGCAAGGTAAAGTCACCCTCCAACAATACATAGACAGTAGTGGCCAAAAGTGATGTCCGTCCTAGGAAAATTGACATTACCCTTTATTCAAATATTATTAAAAATGATTTTGTAAGCTTATTGCATTGTTGTGCTTGGAGTCAATTGTTTTATTTGTGATAACGCAAACAAATTGTGTGGACAATTTTTGGCCAGGCTGTCATACAACGAAATTATGAACACATGCAAAAACAAGAGAGAACCAAAGAAAAATGTATGTATGGTTGTATAATATTTTCCTTATTTGTGTACAAATAACCCTTCCGGACATCACTTCTGGCCAGTTCAAATTGCCCGCCTTGTTGGCTTAGGCTATTTACACTAACTCCGCCCACAAATGTCTGGTTACAAAAAATGCCTGTGATCTGTCAGCAAAAGTGGCGTACGGAGTAAGGCGCGTTACAGATCCTTTTGACGCGATCGACACCGAGTTCGAATCCGCCTTTTGCTGAACTCTTACTTCTCCCTTTTCCCATCGCATATCCGATTGGAAAGACATTTATTTTCGATAAATATAAAGAAAATATGTGAAAAGTGGAATTAAAGGGCCAAATGGTTATTCAATAATAAAGTGTTTATTGGTTAGGGGTAGGTGTAGGGAGGGCTTTATTGTCCCAATAAGGCGGAATTTGTTTAATAAATATAATCATTTACACTCAATATGTTATTATTGCATACTCTTTCATAATGTACTAAAATACTGAGGTGCAGATAGTCTCTAACTACTATTTACACATATTGCAAAGAAAATACTGCTATTTTTACATAGTGTAAATAAATGCTATTGCTTTGCACTTAGTGGAAATAGCATCTATCACTAATATGCCATTTTCACTTAGTGTAAATAGCATATCACTAAGAAAATACTGCTATTTTCACAGTGCAAATAGCCGCTGCATTACTGTACATGATGCCATATTTTTCACAGCCTTGAAAGGCTGGCAGACACAAACAATCCCCCCTTCTCCTTGCACAGTCGGATTACCTACTAATTTCCAAGAACCCGTCGAGAATGTAGGACATTGAGCTATTCTCAGACTCTTGACTGAAAATGTACAATTTAACAGTCATTTTAATTATCTGACAGAAATTGTTCAAGAAGAAAATCTTACAGGAAAGTTTTCAAAAACCTAAAATAGGCCAGGGAAAACCAAAATTGTTCTTTCCTATACATTTCTGAGAACTTCCAAACATCAATTAAAGGTATCAACCCTCACTCGCATACAGGCTCACTCATTAGAAATATCACAGATTCAAAATTCATAATGCAGCCAATCAGCAAAGATTTTCTGCCTGCTGCTAATCTCCATGGCAAAAGCTTTGATGAAATAAGCCCCTTTTTCTCCATGTGCTCTCTATAAAATTGCTCATCAGCATCTGATTTCTGTATGAAATCAGATCAACGCTCTACCTGTACCTCGCACAGCGGTTGGAGAGCTTTAGTAGCTCCACCTGTGAAGTGCTGACTTGTGCTTCCCCATCAGAGTCAGCAAGCAGGCAGAGTTTCAGGGATGAGGATAATCAGGCCAGTGTAAGATGAAACAGGGGATCAGTATAGCTGTAATCGTGTATAGCTACTGTTGGCCTTACCGAGCCGGGTCGAGGTTCTGGCAACTTCCCTGTGTACTGTGCCCATTTGGAGCCGGAGTCTTCTTTGCTCTCCATGTAAGGCCCCTCAAAGGCCCACTGGATATCCGAAATGGAGTACTGGCAGATAGCAGATGCTTTTACATTTTTCCTGAAAAAGAAGCTCTGGTGAGTATTCTTTCAAAGCAGCACAAAAGAGAGAAATCCAATACTACATGATGTCAGGTAAAACCCTGAACCAACGCTGGGACTATGTACACCCACACTCAGCCATTTCTTTAGGATATATTTCAAGGGAGCACAAAGAAAATTTGTGAATAGATGGTGCATTCATGAAAGTGGTGAATCAGCCTAGGTGTGAGCGCTTTGTAGCTGATCCAGCTTCCAGTTGGTACGCTTGGGTTTATTAACCGAGCCTCTCAGCCTGTGCTGCGCTCATTGTTTCTCAAGGTCTTGGCATGTCAGCATAGAACCTTCATAAGCCCACTGTGTAACCATGGAAACACGAAAAAAAGATTACAAATTTATTAAAAAGTGTGTGAGAGAGGTGAGGGATGACAGTGAGTGGGTGAAGGGGGCAAGACAGGAACATAGACAAAGCTCCTCAAGTGATCAGTACAACCTAGTGAAAAAAGAGGAACGGACACTTATTAGAAGTGACTGTACGTAAAAAAAATAAAAAAAAAGCACTGGAGGGAAAAGAGTGTTTCCAATAGTAGCTTAAAGGCACACCATGTAAGATTGTTGGGTAAAAATATCCAAAAAACCACTAGAACAATGTTATATACTTTGTTGACTTGTGTACTTACATTATACCAAATGTATGAATTCATGTTTAAATCCAGAGATATAAGCAATTTTAACCAGGACACACGTGTCCGTGCATTGCCTATCAATGACATCATACCTGCGTTACCTTCGATTTCTGGTTTTATTTAGTAGAAACCATGGAAACACCAAAGATCCTTTAATATATTATGTTTTATTAGACAGGTGAGCAACGGTTTGGACACATTCATCGACAGAAACCTAATCACCGTTATATGGCTCAACACAGTTAGTCTGATTGCTTAAATCTTGTTTTCTTGTCGTCTCGTGCCACAAGATCTCACAAGATTAAAATGTGACAACATTTCTTGTAGAATGAAAAGCTGTCTTGCGATATCGCCATGACGGAGCGTGAGAGTGAAATTAGCATAGAATATGCCACTGCTACGTTTACATTACACTATCGCTTTGCTTTTTTTTGATATAGAAATAAAAACTATTTAATTTAGTTGGACAATGGTCACTTCAATTTTAAATGTCCGCTCTGCACTGTGTGCGACTGCGTCTGAGCTGAAGTCACACACAATGCAGCAGGAATCACAGTTCACTGCCCACGTGATGAGAGTAAGGTGAGATGATTGACAGGACCACGGCCAAAGATTTGTGCGCAACAGAGCCTACGCGTCTGATGAATGTCTTATCTTGTAGAATGCACGCTCAGCACCGCCGCTCCCTATACACGGAGTACGTGCAATCGTGGATCGAAAGCGAAAGTAAATGCAAGCTCCCTGATTCACGCAAATTAGGCTCCCAATATCAACGCTATCTTAGGCTGGGCTGTGTAGTTGTAACCACCTCTTAGCTCTCGTCGCTGTTTGCACTTTGAATATTGAGAGAGTACTTTGATTATGGTTGCACTTATTGATTGCATTTAAGATGAATACATTTTTATTGCTATGTTCAATTTGTGGAAAGGAGTTCAATTAGGAGTTCACACAAAGCCTCAATCAGAAGTTCTGGAAGTTCATAATTCATGTACTGAAGAGACTCATGTGAACTCATACAGGGGAAAAGCCCAGTCAGTTGAGTTTGGTTATTCCAGTGCTTATATATTGTTGTCTTTCAATGCATTTGATAATTCATACTCAAAGTAGAATTGAAATGACATTCATTACAAGATGATTAGTTAAAGCATTTCAAAATGCACCTGCAGACTATTTTTCCAGTCATGAATTTTGTCATTGAGGATTTCTTAAAAATACTGTCTCGTCTCGTTCTTGTGAACCCAATCTCATGTCTCATCTCATGAGCTGAATCTTGTCACACCCCTAACATTCACACCTGAGTATCACGTGTTCGCCGGGTTGTTTCTTGACAAAGTGACATCGCCAACTACTGACCTTGCATTCGTAACACAGCCTTTTTAATCATTTTCGCAGATCCGTGTGAATGGGGATGGCTTTGACAACGTTTTCTGTTTTTAGTACATCGTTGTCATGCAAACATACACTCAGATCCCACCCTGATCATACATAATTGAACCAGATAATTGAGATCTTCAGGAGGACTTGATAATTACAGCCAGGTGTGTTTAATCAGGGTTGGATCTGAACTCTGCAGGTAAGTACATCTCCAGGAACAGGATTGGGCAGCCCTGATGTAAACGATGACAGAATGTTAATTTTTGGGTGAACTATCCCTTTAAGAGAAAAGGTCTTTTACTGAAGTTTCCAAGTCTGATTTAGGCTTGCCTAATAGGAAAACAAACACCCACGTCAATGTAAACTTTACACTCAAACTGATGACATGGTGAGTGGTGACACAAGAGTCATTCAACCTTACCCTGCTAGAGAGGTCAGTGTGATCAGGTCATCAGAGCTCAGCTGACGCACTCATTCTCACGTTATGTGTCTCTCCCTGTTTCGCTCGCTCTCTTCTGCCTAATTATTTTCTATCGTAGCAGACATTATCGTCCTGCCTGTCCTGTCATTCATCACTGTTACTCATATGTTTGCGGTTTGCACCTCAGGCAGCCGCAACCCACAGATTGATTGCCTGGCAGCTCATCAGAACCTCCCCTCTGGTTTCAGCAGCGCGTCAAGACCATGTCATGTCTGTCAAAACGGCAGACGTAAAGCGAGAGTGAACTATGTGCTATAACCAATTTAGCTCTGAAGATATGTGTGAAAGGAAACAATTGAATAAAAAGAAAATGCTAAACTGTCATGCTGACAAAAATAGAAATGTGGCCCTCAAGCTTCAAAGTACAACATTTTGGATTTTATCAATGATGAGTCAAAGCCTGGCTATACGTGTCCAGAGCAAATTTCTCTGATCTCCTGAGAGATTGTGACCTGCTTATGAATAAAACATGCTTCGTGCTGCATGCAGCCAGAGGACGTGTCAGCGATTTTCATTCTGATGCTCCTGGTGGACTGTTAATGCTGTCGCCTCATTTGATGTATAGGGCCAGAATGAGCCAAAGCAAGGAGTGTGTCCAGGCTGACAGATGAACTTACTAATAGACAAAATCTATTTCAACAAACCCCCCAGTCACAGCAAAATTACATGATGCTACCTCGGAGAATCCTTTAATTACTATCGACTGAGGCGTCATCCGCATGCCGTCCTGCGTGTACAGCAGCACAACACTTTAAGCTTCCATATACAACTGCCAGGACCATTTAAGAAAAATGGTTTGCTTTCATTTAAGAGTTCAAACACACTGCAGATCACTAAGATCCAGTCTTTCTGAGAAGGAGAACCAGTAGAAGTGACGTTCATCATGACAGATAACTATGGAAGCTTGTTTCTGCCACAGAATAAAAAATAAAAAAGGCAATTGCATCTTTATCTCACAATTCAACAAAGATAACTTTTTAACTTTTTATCTCGCAATTTGGACTTTTTTTTCTCAGAATTGCAAGATATAAATGCGCAATTGCGAGTTATAAAGTCAGAATTGCGTGATATAAAGTCAGAATTATGAGATAAAGTCAGAATTGCTTGATATAAAGTCAGAATTGAGATTTATAAACTCGCAATTCTGACTTTCTTTCTCACAATTGTGAGTTTACAATTCACAATTCTGAATTTCTATAGCAATTGTTTGTTAATAAAGTCAGAATTGCGAGATATAAACACGCAATCGTGAGTTATAAAGTCAGAATTGTGATATAAAGTCACTCACAATTGCGAGTGTATATCTTGCAATTCTAACTTTATTAACAAACAATTGCTATAAAAATTCAGAATTGTGAAATATAAACTCACAATTGTGCGAAAGAAAGTCAGAATTGCGAGTTTATATATCTCAATTCTGACTTTATTTCAAGCAATTCTGACTTTATCTCATAATTCTGACTTTATATCACGCAATTCTGACTTTATAACTCGCAATTGCGCATTTATATCTTGCAATTCTGAGAAAAAAAAGTCCAAATTGCGAGATAAAAAGTTATCTTTTAAATTATCTTTTAAAACAGTTTTATTCTGTGGCGGAAACAAGCTTCCATGGATAACAAATGTAATCTACATCAAAAAACAATTGCAAGTAAATAAATAGCTCATTATGCAAAAACGGATATTGGAGGATTGTACAAAAGTGATCTTACCATTCCAGGCCAAAGATGCCGTAGAAAACAGAGTCTTGAGAGCCGGAGCCCTCCAGATGAAACACACTCCTCAACATGTTGAAGTGAAATTCATAGTCCGGTAAAGAACACGCCAGACGTGCCTTCAGGAAGGAGGTCCACTTCTTCTGTAGCGTGAGAAGACCTCCTCTGTCTTTCTACAAAATGAAGGACAGAAAACAGCTGAAAGAAAATCATAAGTTGCAACAGCAGATTCCAGAAGTTGTACTAACACTACCGTTCAAAAATTTGACTGAATACTGATGAAAATTCAGCTGTGTGTGTGCTACATATGGAAAAGATCAGATATGAAACTGCTGGTAAACCAAAGAGATTCTTACAGATTTGTAAGGTTTTTTTTAATGTTTGGAAGGTGATCACTGATCATTGAAACATGATGGACATGTGCTCTAAAAGGTGTGGTACCGTAGATTACATGGTGTTTTGCAGGGTGCAATAACTCATTGTATTGGCATTCTATTTTAAGTATTTTATTTTTAATGTATGTGTATGTAGATGTTTGTATGTGTATCTGTATGCATATGTATGTATGGCTATTGATTGTTTATGTGTGTGTATATGTATTTGTTCATATAGGCATTTATCATTAGTAATGTTTTTTTTACTATTACTATTTTTTATTTATTTAAAAATTAAAAAATATATATATTTTATTTATTTATTTGTTACTCATTAGCTGGCATGGGGTGGGGGTTGTTCTGTAAAATTTGAAAAGCTTTAATACATAAAAAGCCTTGGTGTCTCCTTTCAAAAACATTAAAAACAAATCTTACCCATCCTAAAATGTTGAAAGGTAGTCTGCATTTGAATTCATTAAGCATATGAAGCCTTCCAAATACAAGTAAACAGTAAAAGTAAACGTAAACACAATGAAAATAATTATCATTAGGTGCACTTAGTGGCATAGAGACATTATATTAATTGAACACTATTAGAAAAACTCAAGAGAAACAGCAGAAAAAAGCTTATAACTTCTTTTTGACATGGATCACTGGTTATTGGCCTGGCTGTTGGCAGCACACATTATTGTTAGTGTGACTGTGGGAAAGGGAAATGCACTAAATTGGATGGATTCTCTCTTTTTTTTTTTTGCATGTAAAGGAATCCCCCATCATGTCAGGGGGATTAAGTGAATTTTCCATGCTGCCTCCAAAGAGGAAAATAAATCTTCATGGAGGAATGACTTTGACGGGACCCAAAGCTTCTTAGCAATTCTTGGTTTCCTCAGTACTTAGTTTCCAGTAATAACACTGACACTATAATGTAACGACCTTTAATTCACTGTGGGAAAAAAGGCTTTTGAATGTTGATTTATGACGCCATCATCTCAGTTGGTGACATTCAGAAGCAGATGTATGGTGATATGAAACCAGAGCACAAAACATGGGCACTTATTCAATAATCCACAGCAGATCTTTTTGGAGATTTAAAAATTTAGATGATTTCTAGTGATTTCTAGCCTACGCAGAACCTGATTTCGCCAAGTACAGCATGTTCCTGGATCAACATCTTTGTTTATCCTGGAACAACATTCCATTCAACCAATCATATTTGAGAGAAAGTTTACAGTTTATGTCAAGTTTAGGCTTACATCCAGGGGATGGTGCTTCTACATCGGTGTTAATAACTTCCCTCTGATTTTAGGGATAAGTTATGGGAAGGGTTAGGTTTAGGGATAGGACAAAATTTTCAAACAGGAATGTTGTTCTAGGATCAACAACATATGTTGACCCAGGAACGCATCTAACTCTGCAAAACAAGGATGTGACTAGCCACCAGTATGTAGAAACTGAAAGCTTTTATTGAGACTTTATACACACAGTTACTGACAACAACTTAAGAGTTACTATCCTTAACTATGGCTTTCCCCCCAGCTCAATGTCAGTTAATGTGTATTAACAGCATTCAGCCCCACAAGCATGTGGATAATGAACAATAATCTACTCATTAATGTGACCCTGCTGTGTGAACTGCCACAGAGAAGCTGATTTTACCCTCAGTCCTCACATCCTGCTTAACACACTTCACCAGCCCTGGCCTCAATCCTCTTGAATGTAGTGTAATTCAGTCTACGTTATCTAATCTACTATTATGTACAATATTTGTTCAAAAGTCAATGCGATTTAATTTATTTAATTATTACTTTTATTCAGCAAGGACATTAAATGGGTCAAAAGTGACAGTATGTGACATTTATGATGTTAATTGATTTTATTTTATTTTAAATAAATGTTGTTCTTCTATCCATCAAAGAATCCTGAAAAAACATTTTCCACAAAAACATTGACTGTTCTCAACCTTGATAATTGATTAAATTTCAAATATTACTGTTTTTTTGCATCAAATAAATGTAGGTTTGATGAGCATATGGGACTTTTTTCAAAAACAACCCCCAAACATTTGCTGTGTGTAGGTTATTGGGTATAAGTTGATATGAATGACAGATGCTAGCAGTTTGCTGCTGGCTACTTTACAAAATTGTCTCACAGCTGGGAGGTCAGGGGCAATTTAGAAACAGAAACTATATAGCTGATTAAAAAATTATTAAAAACAAATTAAATTGGTTATTTAAAAAATATATAGATTTTTGTTAGTATATATGAATGGTATATTAAGTAATTTATATAACATTGGCTAGCCTATATTTTAGTAAAAAGGATTTAACCCATTTTAAAGAAAAGTTGAATTCACATGTAAGAAAAAAGCAACGTAACGATAATGTCGATAATGCAACGATAATGTCGAATTTCACAATAATGTCAGCTGAACCCAAATACACTCACAATTTAAATCTTGTATGGCAACAACTAGATGTTAGACAGCTAGATCAGATGGTAAATAAACACTGTAGAGTAGCGGTCTAGAAAAGATGTGAAATTGCAGACATGTTCAATTGGCACTTTGATCAGAGTGTGTAGAGCTTAGACTGATGGGTTGAGAAGCGAGACAGAGAGGCGAGTCTCGTGGGAAGGGAGTCGTTGGATAGAGAGAAATGCCTGGCAACCACGTTGCTGTAAAACCCTATTAGAAAACCTGTAGAAAACCACACTTCAAATAAAGGAGCATTTTGAGGGCAGAGCCCTTACAACGCTGCGAATGAAACAGTTTAGCACTTAAAAACACATTTGTGAAGAACTTTTGTGCAGAGTGTTATTTTCCAGGGCAGGGCAACGGATGTCGCTGAACAAATCAAATGCGAGGGCCGTGTCTTGCCATCTGTATCATTATTTTGTGGAGAAAATAAAATATTTGTTCCATCCCCTGTGGAAAAATTTAGTTCCACTTTGCTATGCAAAGCATATTTACCACACTTTGGAATTATACCCACTAATTTGAACACTTTAATTAAACGACTTAAGATGCTCATGAAAAAGAAAAGGTACAGTGACGGGTTGAGTGAGGAGATCATCTGTAGCCTCGTACCTTGCACACACGTGCGACCCGTGCTACTCTGCTGTGACTGAAGTATGGACTGAGCTCTTGGCTCTTCTCGGTGAAGAAGAAGTAAATCTTATCGTCATCTCCCACCGAGCTGCTCACTGTCTCCTTCACCAGTGCTGAGCCAACAAAATCAGCTTCTGTGTGGGACAAGACAGTAGATTGCTGTTAGTACATCTCTCCACAATAGCAAAAAGTAAGATAAAAATATAATGCAATGCAATGCTGTTAAAATGCTTAGTTAAAAGTAAATATCTTTTTTAACTACACTATCATTCAACTTCTTTTTAATGTTTTCAAAGAAGTCTCTTCTGCTCACCAAGGCTGCATTTATATGATCAAAAATACAGTACAAACTGTAATATTGTGAAACATTATTAAGAGTTTAAAATAACTGTTTTCTGTTTTGATGTGCTTCCAAATGTAATTTATTCATGTGATGCAAAGCTGAATTTACAGCACCATTACTCCAGTCTTCAGTGTCACATGATCCTTCAGAAATCATTCTAATATGCTGATTTGGTGCTCAAGAAACATTTCTTAGTATTATCAATGTTGAAAACAGTTGTGCTGCTTAGAACATTATAAATGTCTTTACTGTCACTCTTTTGATCAATTTAATCCATCCTTGTTGAATAAAAGTATTCATTTATTTAAAAAAAAAAAAAAATTAAATGTTGGTATGATTATATTATATTTACTTTTATTGACTTGACTTTTATATATTTCCTTTTTGACTTGTAAACATACAGTGGAGAACCATTTGCTTACATTTGATTAATGACCTAAATAATACAGATTTTTAAACATTTTCGCAGTTTTCTTTGTTTTAAAGTGAGGCAATTCAGGGTTAGGGTTGAATAAGTTCTTCCATTGTTTTATCATCGGACTCACTCTCGGATTGATATGGTAAAATCGATGCCATCGTTACTGTCTTTATGATGTGTGCAATCGCTGAGGACTGAAGAAAGTCTCCAGTCAGAGCTGTGGTTCAGTTTTGATAATGGCCGTTTGCTTCCAGCATGTGCTGTAAGCGGTAGACCAATCGTAACAGACTGGGCCATCTGGCCAATCAGAGCAGAGCAGGTTCATGGAGAGGAGGGATTTAGAGAGACTGAATCATCCAACAAGTCGTTTGAGAATCATTGAACAATGTGGTGATGTGCAATGTATATTATGAGAAAATGAAAGTGTTTTTTGACCTTTGATGCATGTAAACCTGTTGTAGGAGACCTCAAAACAAAATCAGGAGCCTTTAAAATAGCATAATAGGGGCACTTTAAATACATTTTTAAATTTCATTTTTAAAATCAACCAACAACTTTGTTTATTTCCAAGTTTAAATGGTGGTCTCAGACTTGTGGACGCCACTGTAGTGTTAAATGTCCAAATATTATTAACTATGACTTGAGAGATCCATAAATAGGGTAATGTTTATGGTGAGGAATTCAACATTTTACTAATAAAATGTGCTGTAGTAGACCCACCCTGTAGCCATTGAGTTGGAGCCTCTTCTGTTTTCAATGTGGGATTCGGAGAGTTGTGTCGGATATCTGGAAAGCTCCGGAACTCATACTGAGATGCTGTGTACATATGCTGATCTAAGCGAAACAGAAGGCCAAAATAAGATTTTAATATTCTTAATATCATACGATTGTTTTTAATAAAAGGAACCAAGGGTGAAATGTATATTTCTTATTGCTTTATTGATGCCATACCAATTATCATGCCAGTGTAGCCTTTGGTGGGGTCATATGGACATTTATCTCGACCCTCCTCGAAGGCTGATGAGATTTTAAATTCCCTTGCATCCTGAAAAACACAACAACATTGTTTAGACAATCCTAGGTAAGAAGGTCCTCATCTTAAGCTCTTGGTGTTATGCAGTTACTTACAATGTATGCACATAGAGGGCTGAAAGCATGTGTACCACAAGTGTACAAGTGTGTGCTGTTGAACCTCTGCAGGAATCGTATGTGGTTGAAACACTCCGTCTGTTAGGATGAGTAAGTCTACGTCAGTATGTGTACTAGAGATGATAACACAATAGATAAAGATGTTGACAAACCTTGTTATCTTTCCCTTTGTTCAAGCATTGTTGCTTCTGATCGTCTGATGCCTCCCAGTCAATCTGTCCAAGTATAAGATTAACAAGAATTCTTGAACTGTCAAGACTTGTAAAAATGTTTCCCTGACAAAACAACTTCCTGCTGTTGGTTTCAGTGCCAAATTGTACCAACTGGTGTTTGTAAACAACTCACACTTTAACCTACTATGGAGTTTGAACACAGTGAAACAAAATCTGAATTCTCAGGAGGAAATAATTCACTAATTATTAAAAAAGAGTGGTCTTTTGTGATCTTTAAAAACAAAATACGCTAGATTTGTATTTCTTCAAAAAAATATTTTTAAGTTTTAAAGTGATAGTCCACTCACAAATAAAAATGTTAGTAAAGGAAGTTTCGGTTCCCATTGACTTTCATTGTATGGACAAAACAAATGCAATGGAGTCAATGGTCACCAAAACTGTTTGGCCATCAACATTCTTCAAAATATCTTCTTTTGTGCTCCAAAAAAGAAAGAATTTCATACAGGTTAGGAACAACATGAGGGTAAGTAACTATCCCGTATCCAGTTTTAGGATACTGCAACACATAATTTGACTTCTGTTCTCCTTTGTTGTGTTCATGCACCAATATTATGCAAGAAAAAAAAACACAATTCGTTATGCAAATAAAAACGAAAGAACACCAATCACATTTCAGCATGTATATATCATAGTGATGTCATAGTAGCTGTGATTTTTTTTATTTTTAGAATAGACCATTTGGGAGCAGACATCCCTGCAGTTGGGCATGTATTGTGGTGGCTGAAAAACAGCGGTAACAATTGGAGGAAAACCGGATAATCCACAGAATAAGAGAAAAGATGTCTTGTTGTGCCTTCGGATGTCGGAGTCGGAATGTAAAAAAAGATGGTCTTCATTTTTATAGAATACCCTTTGAAGCTAAATGCAGACGTTCATGGTTGCAAGCCATTAAACGGACAGTCTAGACTGGGACAATTATTTAAACATGAATTTGATGCATAGTACACAATATTCTGTGCAGTTGTGGCCTAATAGTTTGAGAATCAGACTTGTAACCTGAAGGTTGTGGGTTCGATTCTCAAAGGACTAGTTCACTTCAAAATGAAAATTTCCTGATCATTTACTCACCCCCATGCCATTCAAGATGTTCATGTCTTTCATGTCTTGGAAAAGAAATTACGTTTTTGAGGAAAACATTCCAGGATTTTTCTCCACGCAATGGACTTCAATGGCAACCAAAATGTTGAAGGTCCAAATCAACGCAGTTGCAAAGGGCTTCAAAGGGCTTCAGAGGCTTTGCACTTATCTAGCGAAACCATCGGTCATTGACATGATCATCTTGGATGAGATGGGGGTGAGTAAATTATCAGGAAATTTTCATTTTAAAGTGGACTAATCCTTCAATACCGGCAGGAAATGACCAAGGTGCCCGTGAGCAAGGCATATCATGTCACTTCACTTCACTTCAATAGATCTACATTATATTCACAAATGCAGTTCATAGGGGACATAATGTATTAGCCCTACAGTTACAGCATGATATTTAAACCTATAACATTTCACATAGATAACATTTAAACCACAATTCTGACTTTTTTCTCACAATTGAGAGTTTATATCTCCTTATTCGGACTTTATAACTAAAATTGAGTTTAAATCAATTCTGAGAAAAAAAATTCTGAATTGCAGGATATAAACTCACAATTCTGAGGTTCATCATGACGCAATTATCATTTTTACGTCCTGCATTTGCGCCCATGGGCATGCTGGTCTGAAAACGAGGTGTGTTCAGGCGCATTGTTTTCGTTTAGTTACCCTTTAAGGCAATTGAAATAGACTGCACCATTGACCAACTGAAACCTGGTCTAAAGTCAATAGCGCAGTATTTTTTGTGTTATTTAAAGGACGCATTAGTAATATGCGCCAAAAACACACCCATTACTCATTAAGAGAATAGGGGCAACCCTTTTGGACCATGCGCCGGGCACGCCGACCATTTCTGGATTTGGACACGCCCTAAGTGCACCTGCGGCATGCGCTTCAGACCATGCGCTTAGACCGTTCAAATAGGGCCCTATATCTTGCCATTCTGACTTTTCTACTCAGAACTGTGAGATATAATCTCAGAATTGCAAGAAAAAAAAGCAAGAATTGATAGTTATCAATATATAATATATCACTTTTTCCCTCAGAACTGCACCCAAAACAAATGGACTTTTATTTTAATAATTTTCATTACTTATCCACGTCCAGAAGGTCTAGATTTATCCAGGTTTTTGAGGTGCTGAATTAAAATAAGAAGCATCTTGATTTTTAGATGTTTTAGCTTATTTTATAAGACTTGTTTTGCCTTGTATTTGTGTAAATCATCTAAGTCATCTTGAAAGTTTGGTGGAAGGTTTGCTGAGGACCCCTGGTTGAGAACCACTGCTCTAGAAAGTGGTCATAAAATAGTTTTAAAATACAGCTCAAGATGTGCATTTTGTTCCATATCCTGTGTGAACAGCCTCTAACAATGTACATTCCCCTACATTTTTCAAAAAGTATAAAGTTCACATAAACCAAAAATAGATGGTACCTAACACTGAAATTATTCACATAAAGTTTGAATCAAGCAGTTTTAATTAATTGCAGAACAGAACAGATTTTAGAGAAAAGGGGAATAAAAATAGGATATTTCAAGAACATCAATACAGTTCTGCCTGGCAAGCTCCGTAATTAAGTGCTGATGTGTTTGCGGGTACGTACGGTCTGTGGAGAGCTGCTGGAGATGTCACTAGCCTGCAGGGCATATAAAGCCCCTCTAGCTCCCACGTACAACACGCCTGCCTCCTCTTCCAGCAGCAATAAACTGTAGTTCAGTGTCAAGCCTCTGAAGCGCCTGCACCCCAACAGCCCTGAAACACACAGGACATACCAGTTAAAGAAATATTTTATCCATAAAAGGGATCTGTAAACACTTCAGTAAGATCTGTGGGTGCTTGGTGTTGAGAAGATGTGCTGTTTCCTGTGTCAGTGTTTAAACTTATTGACATTCAACTCAAGCTTTCCTTTTCCAAAATTAATCTTGAGAGATGCATGCTGTGTGTCCCCATCATTCACATATCAACATGTATAACATCAGTAAAGACACCAATATTTGCTCCGAGATAAATTAATGTTTCAAATTTTATTCATATTTTAATTGAGGAATCAATCTTTTTCAATGACTGTTATAAGTGATAGCCTTGATTATTAATTAAGTACTTCTTGGCATGTTTTTACAATTCAATACAGCATACTGGCATATTTGTGACCCTGTACCACAAAACCAGTCATAAGTCGCACGGGTATATTTGTGGCAATAGCCAAAAATACATTGTATGGGTCAAAATTATCGATTTTTCTTTTATGCCAAAAATCATTAGAATATTAAGTAAAGATCATGTTTCATGAAGATATTTTGTTAATTTCCTACCGTAAATATATAAAAAATTTATTATTATTAGTACTATGCATTGATAATGACTTCATTTGCTCAATATTTAGATTTTTTTTATACCCTCAGATTCCAGATTTTCAAATAGTTGTATCTCTTCCAAATATTGTCCTATTTTAACAAACCATACATAAATGGAAAGTTTATTTATTCCACTTTCAGATGTATAATAATAAATACATCTTTATTTTAAAAAATTGGTTTTGTGGTCCAGGGTCACATTTATTACTTCTTCAGGTAACTGACATAATGACATGCTTCTCTCTTTATGTTTGACAGCATTATAACTAGTAGGGAAGCTTGTCAAGCCTAGCAACAGACAGTAACCAAGGGGACAGGGCTTATTGTTGTTTTTAATGTTTCCATGTCCATGTCTAGGCACCCTGCAGAGGCGGCAAGACAGCACACATCATGCTGACATTATTCCTTTATGGATAATAACCTTAATTAATCATTCAAGGCCTCTTATTCACTGTTGAATAATTTCAGAACTGACCTTTTTCACCCAAAGTATCGAAGGCTTGGTCACATGAAACCAAACGAAAGAAAACTAAAAACAAAACACATTTGATGATTTTATGTGGTGTTCTATCAAGCACAATTAACCTTTTGATGTCCACTACTGTTCAACTTTTTGGGGTCAGTAAGACTGTTTTTTATTTTTAAGAAATTAATATTTTATTTAGCAAGGATGCATTAAATTGACAGTAAAAGACATTTATAATGTTGCAAAAGTTTTCTATTTTAGATAAATGCTACTCTTTTGATCTTTCTATTCACCAAAGAATCCTGGAAAAAATGTATCATGGTTTCCACAAAAAATATTAAGCAGCACAACTGTTTTCAAAATTAATAATAATCCTAAATGTTTCTTGAGCAGCAAATCAGCATATTAGAATGATTTCTGAAGGATCATGTGACACTGAAAATTGTAGTAATGATGCTGAAAATTCAGTTTGCCATCACAGGAATAAAATGCATTTTAAAATATATTAAAATAGATTAGTTATTTTAAACTGTAACAATATTCCACAATATTACTATTTTTACTGTAGTACTGATCCTGCCTTGGCGAGCATAAGAACACTTCTTTCAAAAATATATATTTTACCAACCCCAAGCTTTTGAACGGTAGTTTAAATGATTTGCAAGCAACAGTAACTAAAGTGGAAAAATCCAAGTAGTAAAAAAACTAAAACTAGTGGTAGTAAAAGACAATCACTCATTCCATAAGTGTAGGAGGTAGAACGCCCTTTTAAAACAAAGGTGAGCTGATACACACACACGCACACACATTCCTGGTTCCTTGTTTGCACAACTGCTTGTTGTGTATCGCACTACTGTGATGATGTGTTCATGACACGTGGTGTTCGGTATGTGGCCTGCAAAAATGACACCACGCGCTCTACAGTAGCAACACACGCAGCCCACAGGACGCACGTCACACGTCACATTCTTGTGTAGGCAGCAGCGTGCAGCAGCACTTCATGCAGGGACAGGACAGGTTATGCAGCGCAGCCAGATTTGGCTGACGACCCAGAGCATTACAATGACAGCAGAGCTGACAAATACAGCTATGGAGAGAAAGAGGGGAGCCGGCCACAGGCACAGCGCAAGAGAGGCAGACGGATGTAGAGATGCACAGAAAAAGAGAGGATAATTAAGGTGCCCTGTGACTCCCTGCTGACACAGCACTGCTGTATTTCGCAAACATGCAGAATCTTCTGCATTTCCTTAATGCTTCCTGCTCACTCACACACATGCTCAATAGACCTGATTAAACCTCTAATGCTTAAGCAGTTCCATTCATTAACTCATATGTTTTTGTGTCTGACTGTGTAGGTTGATTGCGGTAGAAATAATGACCTACTCATGATTTTACATGTCTCACCAAACAAACAAATTATATTATTAATGACCAAAACTTAAAATACATTCAAACCATCAGCAACTCAATTCTTGACAAACATCTTCACACCAAGGATGATGACATACTATAACCATTATAATCATTTATAATCATACTATATCGTTTATAATCATTCTAATTCTGTGAGAATAGGGAAGTCCACACCACAGCGATAACGACACTGTGGATATTATAGGAATCACTTTCAGAACGTTTTTTTCCTGCTGATGAACGATAAAAACATTGACAGCCAATCAGAATCCACCTGATAACATAACTGCAGAATGCCCTTAAAATAGAGAGAATGCCATTATCCGTTAATGTGGATACTAACATAGTTATTGTTTATTTATAGGTTTATTTATATTCTATTTGTGTGTCAACGGGCCTTTACAGTACCCTGTTTACACTAGTACGTTTTCGTTTTAACACACCGTTTTAAAATGAAAACGATCTGTTTCCAATACGTTTCAGAAAAGATATCCGTCCACACTACACGACCGAAAACGCATTTCACATGACCCTTCATGCACACTGGGCATGCGCGTACAAGTGTAAACAATTACCGATTTCTTTAATAATAGCTTGCCTCTTGCTCATGTAGGCAGCTGCAGTTTTATAAAATGCAGTTTAACTGCATAATGGCTGCTAAAAAGGACAACAAAGTCAGCAACGGTTCCAGTTACGTCTCCATGTTACTGTTTACACCGTCATCAAGGCTGGTCTGTTACAGAGTCGTTGAGTGAGACGGCTCTGGGGGGTATTCCAGAAAGCAGGTTATGTGACATACCTAGATATGTTTAAGAGTAAGTAAGCAAAAAAACGGAGGTACCTTTCAGGGTATGTAAGTAGCCATAGCAACTCACTCTCTGATAACCTGCTCCGGACCAGGTTTTGTTCCAGGGTTAGTTTGCTTAAGAGGTATTCAGACGCGGTTTATATATTTATATTAATATAACTAAATTTGTTATATAGTTACAGTTAAATTAATTCTAAAGCACTATTATAAAAATGTAATGTTTAAATGTTCAATTCAAATATATATTATTAATTATTTTATTGTCATCTCACACATGGATCTGCATTCAATTAGCATCAAACAAACAATTTAATCCTTATTCTCAGTGAATAAAGATTACTTATTATATTAAAAGATTGAAAAAATGAATGCACAACCACCAAATAGGTGGCGAAGTGCACTAAGTAGGTTATGTAAATTGCCATTAAACAAAAGAAGAAGAAGGAAGTAGAATGGAATCGTCTGTTTCCATGGTGAATCATCGATTCGTTGCTCTGTTGAGAATGTCTTTTGTGTTTACTGGGAACATGAGTCGTCTGAACTTACTCACGGACACGTTTTTGGAACCAGCATACCTTGAGTAAGCAAGGTTTGGGTTAATCAACCAAGAGTTCATATGTGACGGTAAGTTAACCTTGCTTTCTGGAATACCCCCCCGGTCTGCAGCGTTTCCAAAAGTCTCCGTTTTCAAGGGTCGAAAACTCAGGAGTGGCATAGACGCCAAGCGTTTTAAAACGCACTAGTGTAAACAGGGTCTAAGAGAGACATTCGTTTGTTTACTTTTGAATGGGCATTAGCATTAGCTGAAACAGCCCAAAAAATACAGATTTTGCTGTTTTGTTTGCATGGATTGAGTTAAAAACGATTGTTATCAGTGTAACGTGTATGCTATGTTTCATTGTGTTTTGGATATCCCTGCTTTCCTGTGTGACCTAGTTTCCAAGTCTGTGTCAGCGTCATTCTGTTCACCTGGTGTTCGTTAATTATCTCATTATTTCCCTCGTTTAGTCTCTCTCTCTCTCTCTCTCTCTCTCTCTCTCTCTCTCTCTCTCTCTCTCTCTCTCTCTCTCTCTCTCTCTCTCTCTCTCTCTCTCTCTCTCTCTCTCTCTCTCTCTCTCTCTCTCTCTCTCTCTCTCTCTCTCTCTCTCTCTCTCTCTCTCTCTCTCTCTCTATATATATATATATACTCCCTGTTTTGTTTGATTTATTGGATTAAAGACTATTTTTGCTGATCTCCATCTTTGTGCACTTTATACAGCCACACGTGACAATCAGATTGTATTCCTGATTTGAAATTTAAATTAAATTTCACAATATATAGATTTCAGGCTTTCCTAATTCACGGGCTGTACTTTGATTCACAAATAGCATCATATATATATAGCCACCAAACGACTTGCCTTACAGGGATTTTGACAATGCAAACTAACAAAAATTGGTCCTCTTGGGTTGAATGACATCATTTAAAAATCAACAATTGGAAAAAAAAAAAACATAACTCAACCATTACTCTGAATATTGTTCCCTTCGGTGCTTATGGTCTTGCTTCAAAACTCTGCTTGTGCCGAACAGTCATATAATCATCAAATAATAATTAGTGGGCAAGAGGTCATGAGACTGGAATATTTAATTTATCAAACCAATTTCTTAAACCTTAAGAAAAGCTATGAGTCTAATCCGCTGGCTCAAAGTTAAATAGCAGAATGATCCACTCTGTGCTCTTTTCCAATTGCTGTCATCTCTCCTCTCAATATCTTCATCCTCCACCCCCCCCAGAACAGAGCCAACAATGTTAACAGAACAGATTGATTCACTCAGACACACTATCACATCACAAAATGTGTTTCCCACAGTCCTCCAGATATCATATTGTCACTCTTCAGTGGGCAGTGTTAGCCTGGAGAAGCATAAGGGCAATCTCAAACCCACGGAGCCCAACTGGGCAGAGACTTGCACAAATTATTAATGTAGCAATGTAAAAGATGTCTGGTCACAAAAGACATTACACATATTGAACGTTGTCATACTGACACATCACATGTAAGTTGTACTTTGCCACTAGGCACCAGATTCAACACAAACAGATGTTCGAAATGGTAAACGAATTACAAGCCAAGGTTATTCAAACAAAACCAAGGTTTACATGAGCACAGCACAGAGACCTCCACAATATTGCCGCGTTGGGCTGAGCAGAGCAGCTTTGAACTACAAACAAATGTCAAAAGATGTGTAAAAATGGCACTGGCCCAGCATGAAGCAACGCCCATTCTAACCAGACCAGCAACCTGACTGACGGCAGTCTACAGGCCTGCTATTACGCAGACACAAACCACACGACCTATAAGTGCCTGTCATTCTCAGGCACATAGTGCAGAGTGAAGGAAAGCTATTGTTTCCCAAAACCGGAATTACTTGTTTTCCTCAAATAGAGCTTCTCAAGAGTTTAAAGCTGTACAAATGGTTGTCTGTTCAACATGGTCATGCGATCTTACAAGAAACTGATGGAGATCATTGAAGCATTGGCAAACTAAACAGACAGACAATGAGTTTATTCGGTGGAAATGAGTTTTGGTGGGAACCTCCATAATGTTCTACCAACATAAAGTTTGGGATTATCAGTGCAGCTCCACTTATAAACAGTGTTGGATGTAATGCATTACTAACTGTAATTGAATACTGTGTAGAACAATTATATATAAAACAACAGTGGATTTAATGTAACCTTCTCCCTTTAAATACTTTTGCAATTTCATATTATTTATTTGAAAGAATTAAAAGGGACATTTCATGTCTATCCTTATATTATTCAACTGGTGGAGGATGATATGGGATTTAGAAAATAATTAGTAATAATGCAATACTTTTTAGAGAGAGTAATTAGTATAGTAATCTAATTACACTGTTGAACATGTAATAAGTAGCCAGAAATGAATGACCTTTTTAGAGTAACTTAACCAACACTGCTTATAAATTTTTTTTTACCATATCTTTTTGGACATGATACCATGCTAATACTTTGTTTAAATACAATGGTAATGTTTTGGGTCTTAAACTTTGATGTAATATTCCCATATTGTTCTACAACTCAGTTCAGAGTTACAAACCTACAATGTATCACTAAATTGTGTAAATGAATGCCAAGTACAAAGAGTGCTGATGTTCCAGCCTATCCCATTAACGCTAATAGAAAATGCTAGCTGTAACCATGTTAGCTACAGGCTAACAACTCTAAAAACATAAAAGAGTCTGTTTGATGTGGTGAAGCGGATGATGTTACAAGTACAACTCCTCTACATTCACAGTACATTGATATAATCATTCGATACCATGGCATAACCCTCTGGCATTATTGTTCAATGCAACCACCATAGTAATTTTTTTTAAAGAATGTTCTATCTAAATATTCTGGGAATAAAAAGTGTAAACAGGCATTTAATTGTTATTCAAACATCCAATTAACCTAAAAAATATCTCAGAACAAAGACAACTGACACTGCTTTTACCACAGATTCATGTATTTCAGTCTGATATAAGATCCACTGTGGTGTAACAATGAAGCAACAGAGAACAATACTAGCATTTCCTGTTCTCTGGATGAAGTATAATCCAACCATTGAGACAGGTAAGGCGAGGCAGCAGCCCACCAAAATGACTCACCCACTATAAGAAACGCCATCTGACTGTAGCATATATTATTTGTCATCCACTGTAGTACACATCACAAGAAACTCACAATATACACTAGTGTTCAAACGTTTTTTGTTGAAATTAATACTTTAATTCAGCAAGAATTTGTTATTGCTGTTCTTTTGAACTTTCTGTTCATCAAAGAATCCTGAAAAATGTATTACAGTTTCCACCAAAATAAGCAGCACAACTGTTTTCAACATTGATAATAATAATAAACGTTTCTTGAGCACAAAATCAGCATATTAGAATGATTTCTGAAGGATCGTGTGACACTGAAGAGTGATGGCTGCTGAAAATTCTGCTTTGCATCACAGGAATAAATTACATTTTAAAATACATTACGCTAGAAAATATCTATTTTAAATAGTAATTATATTTCACAATATTACTATTTTTACTGTATTTTTTATCAAATAAATACAGCCTTAGTGAGCATAAAAAACATCTTTCAAAAAATCATGCTGACCCCAAAGTTTTGAACAATAGTTATCCACTTCAAGCATGCAATATGCAAATATCCTATATGGTCAAAAGTATAAACATTTCATTTCAAAACCATCAGTATTAATAGAGGGTTGATCCACTCTACACTGCAAAAAAATATCTGTTCAATAAGTTATGACAACATATTTTTTTACACTGCTTTAAATCATCAAAATAAGCTAAGCAATTTTCTACTTTTTATACAAGACTCAACTAATTTTAGTTAGTTTAATGCAATTTAAGTTGAAATTACTTAAAGGGTTAGTTCACCCAAAAATGAAAATTCTGTCAGTAATTACTTACCCTCATGTCGTTCGACACCTGTAAGACCTTTGTTCATCTTCGGAACAAAAATTAAGATATTTTTGTTGAAATCCAATGGCTCAGAAAGGTGCATGCGTCGTGGTGCTTTGTGAGTTCACGTCAAAGGCCCAGGCGGAAGACAGAAACTTGTTGAATAAAGTCGTTATTTTGATTTTTTTGCGCACAAAAACTATTCGCGATGCTTCATAAAATTATTGTAGAACCACTGTAGTGAGATGGACTTTGTAACGACGTCTTTAGTACCTTTTATGGGTCTTGTGACTGCAAGTTACATTGCTGCCAATGGAGGCATTTCTGAGCCATCGGATTTCAACTAAAATATCTTAAATTTGTGTTCCGAAGTTGAACAGGTCTTACAGGTGTCGAACGACATGAGGGTAAGTAATTAATGAGAGAATTTTCATTTTTGGGTGAACTAACCCTTTAAACATCCAAGTTGATTGTAGCCTACTGAAAAATGTAAGGCATTTTTAAAGTGTAAAATAACACAACATTGATGCAGAGATAAGATCCCTTTCAAACTGAAACAGAAACGGGCCTTCATCAAACTCAAGCCACAAAGTTGGAAGGTCAAAATTGTGTAGAATATCACTTTAAAGCAGCACTAGGTAGGTTTTGCTCTAGGGGTCCCCCTACAGTTGGGAAACAGTATTGTCCACACTACTACTGTCGTAAACTCTGTCATCCGTCATCAGGGGATGCATCGCAAGTGCATTTGTTGACATGACAACCATGACGCCGCATTCACACGGGGCGTCGGCGTCAATGCTTCTCGGCCCGTGTGAATGCGGCGTGATAGCCCTGAACACTGCAGGAGGATTTTACATGCAGGTGTTCTGCTTGCGTTGCGTGTGAAATGTCTTCATCCCAGGTACAGTGGCACATGTTTCAGCATGTCATTGTCATATGAATATAATTTCATGGGTTTAATTTTTTTTTCAAACGCCAAATGATCGCGATGCTCACGTTTACAAGCCAGCGTCATTATAGTAGCCTAGTCTATTGGTTACCGTTTTACAGAATCTGTATGATACTTCAATTCAATGTTTGAGTGGTAGGTAATAACCATATATCGTCAATATTATAATATCAAGCTACTATAGATTAATCTGCAAATTTGAAAAATCGATTTGCATTATAGCTTGAGGCAAGACAAATAAACCAATATCACAGACATGTTAGGTATCCTAAAATATGATTTTGTACGTCTTATGTATTTACTTGCAAGAATGTAGCCCCTCCTCCTTCAGCTCACGCCAACGAGCAAACGCTGGCCCAATGTTGATCCTCGTCCTGCCTTCACTTTCTCGTTTCCTCTTTTTGCGTTCCTCCAACAAAACCTTTGCTTTCTTATTTTTCTGTGCTGCCTCGGCCATGACTATAACATTCGGCAAACAAATGATAGTTGGGCTCGCACATCCAAATTTAAGTGGGGGTGGTGGTGAAAGTGACGTATATGCCGTAAAGCAGTCGAATTTTGTAGTTCTTTTTGTTCTCGGGTTACTACCCGAAACCGGAAGTTTAAAAGTACGCTTAAAAGCGATACAGACCCCGTCAGGCTATGGCAGACGTGTCATTCAACCTATTGTAAGTCGATGTATCATCACAAGAGTCTTGAAAATATATTATAAAGGTTGAAAAGTTACCTAGTGCTGCTTTAAGCAGTAACATTAAACTCTGTCACTGGAATTAAGGGCCTAACCGAACCTGTCAGTTAGAAGGGGATGTCAACATGCAGTTATCCATGTAGTGAATATACAATTGAGCGCTAGAAGCAGAATGACTCACATCAGACCTTAACAACTGACATTACAGTATTTACTCAAGACACTCCCATCCAGTCTGCACACACACACCTCTGTCTTCTGATCTGAAAAGGTTAACTAATTTGCAAATCAATATGACATCCAGAACATGATTCAGACTGACGTCCCAGAGGCCTTGTGCATGTGTTGTGAGAGAGAGACATGTGTATTTGCTAAATAAACAAGTGAAGGTCTCCCGAGAACCAGTGAGGAACTCGGCGTTCATTGTCATGTTTCAACCAGTCACTTCATGCAGTTTCACAGCAGTCTGAGCTTTGATATTTGACAGAAGCATAATGAGTGTGTTCAGTGTGTCTTAGAGGAGTACAATACATACAGTGCAAATATAATTTACACTGTCCTCCCTCAGGTAGCCTGTCACTATCTCGACTCCGTCTCATGTCTCTGAGGGTTACTAGGGTATAAAGTACAGAGCTCTCTGAAATCATTAATGATTAAGCAACCCCAAAGAGAGGAAATCATCGGTTTTAGAGGTGCAGGATACAGACACTGCATCTGCTTTAGGGTTCCTGAGACATACAGTCCAAATTAAAAGTGGACTATATGTCTTTATGCATCTACACGAAGGCTTTAATTTGCAATAATGACAGACTAACTGTACATAGTGCTTACAAAATAAAGAAATAAATTGGTATGAAATATTTATTTACACCATATTAGCATTAGCAGTATATTTATTGAAAACTCAAAAGTAATACAATTTAAAGTAATCATAAAAATAATATTTAAATGAATAGTATACAATAATTTAACAATATTATCTTTACAAACAAAACAATAAAAAAAATAATAATAACAATAACAGTTACAGACAATCTTTCTATTTGATAATAATTCTTATTTTTTCCCAGGATTAACCTTATTAAAAAATGTCCATTAATGTAATTCCCTCGATAAATAAAAACATGAAATGATTTTATGTGAAAAGAAAGGGAGCACGGATTGTTATGAGACACATGCCTGCATGAAACTTTTTAATGCCAATTATACAATTTAGCAGTCATTGCAAATATTTGACTAAGAATATTTGGAGATTTTTAATTGAAAAAAAATATATTTTATGCAATATATGTCTCACACGCATACACACAAAATTCTTGGATCAGACCAAGAAAAAGCCAAAACAGATTTTTGAGTAATCCAGGGATTTAAGAAAATAAATATTATTATTGAAAAAAACGTATCAAAAAAGACTAGGCAATTAATACAGGTAATTTTGACAACATTTGCACATTTGTCTTGGTGTCCATCCATGCTATGACCAAAACAATTTTTTTTTTTTTTTTGAGGAATACGTGAAATCTGAAATAAATAAATAATTGAATAAACTGATTTTTAAAATATTTTTTTAAACATAGCCTTCTGGGTCAATTTGATCCACTTTATGCATTCTAGGGTTTAAAAGGTTTCTTTTTTTCCTTTGGTAATGTCTCATCTCACTTAGGGCGCCAAGTGAGCCAAGAACACTAACGTTTAATGTATTCCTTTTGCACACTTTCATCTCTTGCCTGATGTCACTGAGCAGGGGTTTGATATTAATTGATATCTCATTTTCCATTCACAGTGATAATCTGAGCTCATGCCTGCACAGGGATGCTAAATGAAATGATGAGGAGAGATGAGCTCATTGGTTTTTGTAAGTGCAGTAGAAGCTGCTAAGTAACTTGATGAAAAGATCTGTCAGACTGATGTATGCAGGGATGGATTATGGTCCTGCAAGGCTCCAGCCACTTGGCTTTTTCTTAGCTACACTTCCCTCTCTGCTGTTTCTAAGCTTGTACGATACGCAAGTTAATGCGTCATGTTTATAGGTAGTAGGTACCATAAAAATGTATTTCAATAAAAATATAATAAATGTACACACACAGAAGTTGCACACACTTGACGCAACACAATTGCAACCAATCAGAAGATCAGGTGTTTTTATACAGTTATACAGAGTAGGATTTTGGACCAATTACATTTTACTGTGACCGGGTCTTACACACCTTAACGGCACAAAAGTACAAATCAGGGTTAAATTATAGTTCACTTAAAACTAAAACCATATATATTTAAATAAAATATAAAGACACGTGTTTTACTTCAAGCAAGGGAACATTGCTTATTTTCATTTAGTCTATATACTAAAAGAACTAAAACTGAGATAAAAGATAAGAAATAGAATTTTTTTCATAAAATACAAAAAATTCTAATATCTGAAACACACAACAAAATTGCTAAAACGTTCAAATTAACTAGGAAAAATGAAACCTATTTCAAAATATTATTAAAAACTATAGTATGTCAAAGATACTAAAATAACAGAGTAGCATCAATGAGCAGCTGATTATGAATGCATAATTAATTCGTTTGGAAATAATGAATGAATGGTGTTTCGAACTCAACAGAAAGCCGACAAAGCACAGCATTATTGTATTGTACATTATTGGACGAATGTTTCAATCATCTGAAGGTGAGAAAAAGTAATTCCACATATTTTACATAAGCTACTTAATGCAATTATAATCCTCCAACCCTGCTTGTGATCGTCTTCTGCACTGAAAATCTGCTGCAAAGCTCCTTCTCTAGGTCATTGACCTGGCAGGGAAAGGTAGGACTAGTCTTGGAGAGTGAACCTGCTGCTCTGCTCTCTCAATGTTTTTACACTCAACACAGGCCTCAAGTCTCTTAGCCCTCTGAACTCTCTGCGATTGTGTAACTAAACACTGGCGATAAAGGAAACCTTGGGTTGACTTATTGTGCCTTCTCTCCAGCATTTCTGCTTCACAGATGTGAGAGAAAGCGGTATTATTGTTCAACAGCGAAGAGAGATACAAAATTCAAGCTGGCAAGCAGCGAGTCATCTAAACGGCTGTGATAGAGCTCTTGCTTACATCTGAATGATTAAGTACATAGTTATAAACAGTCCCTGAACCCACTCCCCCTCATGTAACCACACAGCTGATTCTCTGCATCTGCCTGAGCAGCCATTTTTATTTACTTGAAAATTAACCGTACTGAAAAGTACTGTAGTGGCACAGTAGTACCATGTTACAGTGATACTAATGGACACATAATGATGATTATCATATTTAAAGGGGTCTTATAATGCCCCTTCTTACAAGATGTAAAATAAGTCTCTGATGTCCCTAGAGTGTGCATATGACGTTTTAACTCAAAATACCCGACAGATCATTTTTTATAGCATGTTAAAATTGTCACTTTTTGAGGGTGAGCAAAAACGCACCGTTTTTGTGTGCGTCCCTTTAAATGCTGCAAATGAGCTGCTGCTCCCAGCCCCCTTTCTAGAAGAGGGCGGAGCTTCAAGAGCTCATGTTACCTCACACAGACACACACTGAAAACGTCCGAAACTGTTCAGCCTTTTATGTTCAAACCAGAGTCAGACAATGATGGAGAGACTCAAGAAGAAGTGACAACATGTAGAATGCAAAAGGACGTTTCTGAATGGTTAGTTGATGAATTTATGTAGCTGATGTGGCGATAACTATCTTCAAAGTCATTTATTAGCATATTCTGTCATGATAATCTATAAATCGCTCGTGTAGGAACTGTTGTAAGATGCCTTCAGATCCAGAGAATATATGATGTATGAAGATAACAGGTTTAGTTTAATTACGTTTATAACTTATGTTGTCATCTTGCTTTTATGACATGCTATTGCATTTGTGTTACGTACTGTATTGCAATAAAGGTGAAAAGATGGATGCGACAGCCTGAGCAGACTCCCAAATATGCTCTACTACCACAACTCTTCCTCTTCTCAACATGGTCTTTGTTGTGTGTTCCCGGCGTGGGATATATGTAAATTTTAGGGTTAGTGATGTCTCGAACCTGTGAATAAGCTCATTGTAGTCCCTGCCAGCCGTTTGTTGTAGTCTTTAAAAAGCGATTTCTTTCAAATAAAATATCTCCCTTTGCTTTGAACTTTGAGCGTTGTAACTTTGCAGATGTTGTTTATGCTCAAACAGCAACATTGCACACTAACTAAAGTTAAAAAAGTGAAATCATAATCAACCACCCCTCATAGTTTTCACGCGATGTCACACCCTTATAGGAACGCCCACATGGAGGGCAAAACAAGGCTTTCCTCCATTGCCTGCCAGTCATTTTATTAATATAAAAGTACTAGTAAGACAGCGATATTAAGACCAAATTCAATACATACAGTATTGATGATGCATACTAGGGCAAGCAGATAAACTCTACAAACACAACACAGCTTTTCATACAAGTATTTTTTTCATAAAAACACCATTTGTAACATACCATTGGAGAAGACCGTAGTTCTGGGGGTCACATCCAGGTCTAAAGGGGGTCTGAAGGGGTAACCCCACAGAGTGGACGCAATACACAGCAACAGCAGGAACAGCAGCCGTGCACTATGGGTCATCATCTTCAGTCTGACCAGGAGGGGTGAGTACCACGAGACCGCCGCTCATCCCCCCTCTCAAGGGAGGAGAAAGTCACTCACGCCGTCTCTTAAGACCCTTTCCTCTGGTGTGCACAAATGCTGTTGTTTTCCTCTTCTTCACTAAAACGTAAAACAGCTGTCCTTCCCCTCAAGTGGTTCACTCTGCAAAACAAGCAAAAACAAGACGGTTAAAACAGGTACAGAAATGACTAGTCAGTGCTGATGTAATAGGTAAGCTGACAGGTGATCAGGTGAAGCGTGTGCACTGACGCTGTAGTTAAATCAGGTTTCTCAAATAACACAATTTAACTGTGCTTCTCTGCCCATATCGCCTAAGGACAACTTACTATCAAGATTCTCATGTTTGCATGGAACAAAGGAACGTGGGCATGTTAAAAGGAAACCAGTAAAGCCTGTGGCACTAAAAGGTTGGCTTAATAGAAATGAAGTCTTCTTTTCAAATATTAAAAAAGTCTGAGTGACACATGCACAAAGCACATGGACACCCAGAGATACGTCAGACAAATATCAAAGGCTTTATTGGATGCAGCGCCGCGTCCAATGACACCGAACTTTCAGGCCTTTAATCCTGAGCTCTGTCTGAGGTGACTGCATTGAATAATAAGCCAGTGATTAATGTATGACAACTGAATGGTTGCCTAATCCAAAAGAGCCAGGACTTTACCCAAATATCACAAACTCAGCCAGAGCTCATCTCTGACTTCCCTCACCTAGCATCAAAAGCAGGGTGGCTTAGTCAGGAAATGCTCTAGAGTTTTCATGTTCAGAGTTCATGAGAATACTGCAATAAACTAGAAATTAGGAGCCAACCAAATGATATGTTAAAGCTGCGGTCCGTAAGTTTACTCTTTGTCTCCATCTCTGTTTGAAACCTGCAATTGCAGTTATTTCATCTTTACGTAGGTTGTGCATCGGCACGGCTCCTCAGCACGGATGAATCTAATGTTTCGAGGAGTTTGTGTACCTCGCTCTCAGTCATCGCACCGGTGTGGATGCTGTACTTCGGAATCACAGATTCTACGTCTTGGAAGTATGACAAAAATAAGAATTTTCACCGGAAAAAAAGTAACATGTCTGCCACTTTTGTTTTGACCAACTGAGGGAAAAAAAGCATTACAATAAATCACGCTAACAACGGTGATTGAATCGAAACAATCGCTTAGCTCATATCACATCAAACCGTGCAAATCATTATCATTGTTATACTTTGTTCTCAAATTGTTAATGTTTACAACATCAGCATTGCGTGACTATGTGTATTTAGTGTGTTTTAGCGTTATCTGTAGATTTCGATTTCTGTACAGCCTAATCTTTAGCTTTTGACTACAGATGAATCTCCAGCTGTCACTGATGATTGTCGTTTCGACCTTTCTGGATTACAATCCGCCATCAAAATGATACGTTTAATTATTCCAGCTGATGTGAGAAAAGGCTATAAGGATCCACCACCTGCAGCATCCTCACATGCGATACTAGCCGGACTCCTACTTTATGTATACAGACGTGACATAATGACGCAAAGACGAACGACGCCATGCTCTAATTTCCCGCGGAAAGCTACCAGTACCACTCAAATTAGAACACATTATTACAAGCTTACCGTTGTGAATCGGGCTAAGGTAAGGAGATTGTTTTGAACACTGGTTTGGATAATTTTTTAACCAAAAAAAGTTACGGACTGCAGCTTTAACAAATACACAGACGTCACCTAAGTTTAGTAATAAAGACTTTATGAATTTCTTCACTGAGAAAATCAAAAGCATCAGAAATACAATTATGTACAACCTTTTACAGCGTTTTATGATTCAGCCTCAATTATCGCACAATTACAGTGTTTTACAACTAGGGATGCACCGATACCAGATAACACTCGGCAACAAATGCTGCAGTAAACCCTTGCAAGACGAGAGAAAATGTCAAGAGATAACCCAAGAGCTATAAAAATAACAGAGGTGCTTACTTAATTCATTATTCTTTGTGATAAGCACATAAAAATAATACTTTTTTCATTCAAGTAATAATAAAGAAGCTGTCCTACATTCATTAGTCTCACTGTGTTGTGCTTGGAAAACTGCCACATCACCCAAAAAATAAAAAAATTAATAAATGTAACGTATCGGCGAGTACCAGGAAAAACATATCGGTACTCGTACTCAGTCCTTAAAAATGGTCTCGGTGCATCCATATTTACAACTATAGGACAGAAAGAGCTAAATAAACGTATCATTGCATCTAAACCAACAACATGTTTATTAGATCCAATACCCACTAAACTACTGAAAGAGTTGTTACCTTTAGCAGAAGAGCTTCTTCTCAATATTATTAACTCGTCTTTATCTCTAGGTCATGTCCCAAGAGCCTTCAAACTGGCCGTTCTTAAAGGGATAGTTCACCCAAAAATGAAAATTCTGTCATCATTTACTCACCCTCAAGTTGTTCCAAACCTGTATGAGTTTCTTTGTTCTGCTGAACACAAAATAAGATATTTTGAAGAATGTTTGTAACAAAGCAGATAGAGCAATCTGCCCCCCCCCCCCCACTATGGTATTCAATGGTTGCTCTATCTGCGTGAACTATCCCTTTAAGCTTCTCGTTACAAAAACACAACTAGATCCAAATGAGTCCAACTGACTAGATCCAAATGAGTCAAATTACAGATCCATTTTAAATTTTCCATCTATGTCTAAAACATTAGAAAAAGTCTGCTCAATTGTGCTCCTCCTTGCAAAAAAAGGAAAGAAACAAAGACAGGGTTCAGGCCCAATCACAGCACAGACACTGCACTTGTGGCATCTAGCTTCTGACCGAGGCTGCATCTCAATATTAGTTTTACTTGATCTTAGTGCTGTGTTTAACACTATATAGATCATAAAATACTATTAGATCGACTAAAAATTACACTGGTATTCAGAGACAGTCATTAAAGGGTTAGTTCGCCCAAAAATGAAATTGGTCATTAATTACTCACCCTCATGTCGTTCCAAACCCTTAAGACCTTTGTTCATCTTCGGAAAACAAATTGAGATGTTTTTGATGTAATCCGAGAGGTTTCGGAACCAGCCGTAGGCAGCAACGTCATTGCAACTTTCAAGGCCCAGAACGGCTTGTTCTGAGACAATGCTTATGATTTATGGGGATAAAAAAAAAAGGAGTGGGTGGATTTTTACCATTATAGGGTGGTTGTGTACACACACTGCCAACACACATTTATGTTCAAACACAATGTAAAAGTGAATTTTGCATAATTGGTGCCCTTTAAGGTTGAACCACTGGAGTCACATGGACTATTTTAACGATGTCTTTACTACCTTTCTGGGCCTTGAAAGTTGCAATGATGTTGCTGCCTATAGATGGTTCAGAAACCTCTCGGATTTCATCAAAAACATCTCAATTTGTGTTCCGAAGATGAAGGTGTTATGGGTTTTTGTACAACATGACAGAATTTTCATTTTTGGGTGAACTAATCCTTTAAGATGGTTTAGATCATACCTATCTGACCGTTACCATTTTGTTTATTTAAATGAGGAATTACCCAACTTAACGTCAGTAAATTATGAAGTGACTTAAGCACCCAGTAATAGGGGTCATCGAGTACTAAATGTTGCTCAAATTAAACAGCTTTTTGAAAGCCACTTATTCCACTGGAGTTTTCATCTTATGTGCGAACATCAATTTAATAAACATATCTAGCAAAACTACCATTTACCTCTTTTTCTCCATATTGACACTGTTAACTATCCTTACTACTGTTGGTTGTTACTGAACTGTAGAGTATGGTTGTTACTTAAAAAGGAAGAGTCATTGTGTCACAGACTCACACACACACACCAGCACACAATCTGATGTGATTTAGGAGGACAGTGGCCTGAACATCCAACTCTTTGCCTCCCTTCGTCCACTACTCTAACACACTCAATCCCTCTCTTCTGTAAACACTCCAGGCTTCTCCCCCTCTCTCAGATAAACACACTCTCTCTCCCTCATTCCATTAAACAAGCTTACGCACCAGATGAGAACTGTTTTCTTTTCCCTCTATCTCCACTTTAGAGAGTGCATTCCCAGTGGATTCTAGGCCTCTGTATTCTTGTTCATTCAGAACTATTTCACTCCTTTCCTCTCTGTTTAAATGAAACACGCAAAACAAACTTTCTCAAACATAACTGCACAGATGTGCTTGAATTCACACCTGCTATAGCACAGGAATCCGCAGTACTGTGCCAGAGAAGTTCAACAGATCAGCATCTCTCATTCTGCTCTCAATACAGTTCTCTACCAACACCAGAAACAACGTCAAAGAGCTGAAAAGTCATTAAAATAAGTCTCTTTGTCTCAACAAAGCTGCATCTATTTGATCAAAAATGCATTAAATAATGTGAAATATTAATATGAATTTAAAATAACAGTTCTCTTTTTATATATATTTCCAAATGTAATTTATTCCTGAAATTTCAGCATCATTACTCCAGTCTTCAGTGTCACATGATCTTTCAGAAATGAATCTAATACGCCGATTTGGTGCTGAAGAAATATTATTACATTATTAATGTTGAAAACAGTTGAGCTGCTTAATATTTTTTGTAGCAAATGTGATAGCAACTTTTTTTCAGGATGATTTAAGGTCACTTATGACCAATTTAAGGCATCTTTGCAGATTAAAAATTATATTTAAAAAAAAAAAATCTAACTGACCCCAAACTTTTGTATTTTATATTACATTATATTGTAAATTATTACAATATTATTATAAAAAATACTATATTCAATAGTTGAAATATTGTAATATAATTTATAAATTCATAAAAATGTCATAACTGGTACACTTAAGGCCATATAAATATTTTGCTGAAATAAAATAAATCACAATAATATGCTTTGAAAGGTCTGTGCAAAGAAATTCCTTCAGGGGCTGATTTATGCCAACAAAGCATTAGCAGATATGACAGTATGTGGTATTAAATATCACTGAAAGTTTCAGGAATCAAATAACTTTTCTGCTGAACCACTCAGAGAACAGTGTGGATTGAATAATAGTTTGGTCCAAAACTAGAATCCACTTAAAGTGTAAGAGGTTTATGAATGAAATCCATTACAGGATTATAACTACACAACCATCAGCAATATTATTATTCTGCCAATTCAGATGCCCTAGAGAGAATGAAAATTATAAAGAAAGAAAGAATAGGTCAGACACATGAGGACCAAGATCTTCCCAGTGGAAAATCTCTTAGCAATAACGGCATAAGAAAGCAAATTAAAGCATATCAGTTGGTGGTGCACGCTGTATAGCCCACAGCTCAGCACAGTGGTGTTATGCTGTGTGGTCAAATCAAACCGAAAGAGATCAGTCAAACACATACTGCTATTTCTTATTCTGCTACAGAGCATGTAGAGATGGGCCAAAGCCAATTCCAGACAATAGAAGATCAGCTGCAAGTTCATTTAAAAATAAAGTGTTGAGTTGTACAACAGGGTACATGGTATCAGCCCGTAGGATGGACTGAATCAAGTGACAAGAATTGAGCAGCTGCAGAGAGAAAACGATAGCTCTGTTTCTGCAAGCAGCTCAGCTCAACAGTGACTGCATGAGACCCTTCATGCATCTTTAACCAGCTGTCAATCACTCTGAGCACATTTGCATCCGAGTCCCCTCTAAAGGGAGAGCAGCACCGACAAGCACCCTAAATTCATATCATGATTACATGAATGTAATCGAATGACGGCGACATGCTATATTCCATGACCTGCAGAGTCTTTGTGAAGGAAGGAGCACAGCAAAAATTGACATTTAAACAGTTCAAGGCCTTTTGAGTGTCTAGACAAATCTGCCAAATAATCTTCCACAGAAATTCCACAGCACATCTGCCATCTAGTTCATCATCACTGAAACATGGTCCATCAATATTCCACCACAAGGCAATGAACAAAGAAAGTAAATAAATAAATAAACGTTTCATAGAGGATGGCAGACCATTAAAGCTAGCTTAAGATGTTGGTATAACAACGAAATCAATGTGTGGCTTATGAATAAGAATTGCATAATTATGAAAGCCGTCTTTTACCAAAATGTTATTCTTGCATGCATAAGACCTTGAGAATAGCAATGATAGTGCCCGATTGTACACTGGGCCATTGACCGGATGCTGAATCGCATGAGGGACTGTCTCTTTTTCAGTTGAGAATAAAAATGAGATTCTGTTGAACTATAAAAGCAGTTCATAGAGAAGAAAAATCATATGGCAGGATGCAACAAATCCCTCACTAAAGGCTCCTTTACACAGCTGAGTTATAGCTGATCTGAGCAGCTCTGTATCTGCTCCAAATTCTGCTTGAAGAAACAATGCCACATAAATGTCTTAGTAAAAATGCTCTGATGCTGCGTTGCATCTGTGTAAAAATGATGCAGCATTAATGCAGCTTTAAACTTTGTGGATGCCATGAAAGAGCATCTATTTTGTCATTTAAAATCTTAATATGCAAGACAGCATATAAACAGCAATGCTTCAGCATAAGAATCATCATTAAAGGCTATAGACTTTCAGTATTATGTGTCAATTGTGTGTTCACATATTGAATAAAATATTAAATATTTTAATTTGCTTATATTCTTGACAAGTACATTCTGCTACTGGTGTCACTAAAAAGAATTCTTAGATGCCATCTTACTTGGACAGTTAAATGTGTTTGTGCCAGGAAAAAATGCTCAGAAAATTCTCATTGTCAGGTGACTAATACTTTGTGCATTAATCTGAATAAACGCAGACGTGTCCGCAGTCTTTCTGACACTCTTTCACATCACGTACCAATAGCCTGAAGTAGCCCATCTCTCAGTCATATGCCCTTTAACACAGTTTAATGGTTAACTTTTAATGAACTGCTCTTTGACAGAATTTTTTTTACATTGTATGGCAAGCCATTCTCACATGCATCTATTTTTATGTTACTAATGTAAACATTCACTTCCTACTAGTATGCTTTCCAAATGTTGCTGGTGCATATTCTGCTTTCTCCTGTAGCACATATTTTTAGATACTTGCAACCATTCGCTAATACTTTGCCACTGGCCACTATTCCAATACTTACAAGTGAATATTCCATTTTTACTGGTAACAAATAATAAATTCTGTAGGGATTTGTGGTTCAGATATTGACTATTCTAATTGCTGTTGGCACATATTTAAGTTTTATTAGTAGTAAATAATTATTGTGTGACATTACTTGTATCTTATAATTACCAATATCTATCCCAATAGTTTCTAGTGTATTAGAACTTTATACATGTATTTATGAAAAAAATAGTATATATCCTGATTGTTACCAGTAACATTTTTATCTCACTAATTAATTGTTTTACTTGTTATATGAAACGACTAGTCAGAATGGTAGTCCAATCAAACACTGGTAACACTTTACATTTGTTAACATTAATGTATTAACTAACATGAACTAACAATGAGTAATACATTTGTTACAGTATTTATTCAGCTTTGTTAATGTTAGTTAATAAAAATACATGGTTTGTTGTTCATTGTTTGTTCATGTTAGTTCACAGTGCATTAACTAATGTTAACAAATACGACGTTTGATTTTAATACTGTATCAGTAAATAATGAAATTAACATTAAATAATATTAATAAATGCTTTAGAAGCATTGTTCATTCTTAGTTCATGGTTAACAAATGTAGTTAACTACTGTTAATGAAACCTTATTGTAAAGTGTTACCCAAAAATCTAACTAAAAATAATAAAAGATTATTAATAACAATTTGAATACACAGAATTGTCTAATAAATAGTTGTCCAATTAGGAAGACTAGCGCTGCATCCCAATCCGCATACTATCCGTACTAAATAGTATTCGAAAAAAGAATTAGTATGTTCCAAATCGTAGTATGTTGAAAAGAGTACTCCAAAGATTCCCGGATGGTCGTCTATTTCCGGTCAGAATTCGAAGTGCAGATCGATGCGCACTCTAACAGCTGATATTGCCCACAACCCATTGCGAGATGGACCAGGATTCGATTAGAACTACAAACGCGGATTAAAAAAGTGTTAAAAAACTACAAACATGACGGTTATGCGAGTCTGACGGTTAAGTAGAGAGGATTAGATAAAGGGGTTTGAGTGAGCAATTATCTTATTTAACCTGACAAAAAGATATTTATTCAATGTTAGCCGCATTATATTTCACCTGCAGCAGCACTGTGAACTTTTGTAATGATACGTTTGGCCATTAACTTTGCAAACACATGAGAGGAGTCTCTGCATTAAAGACCCACGAATGGCAGATCAGAGCGCTACTACATTTCTCTCCAATACGGTAGGAAATTAAATTGAATGTGGAGGATTTGAACTGTGATGATGATTGACAGGGCAGTTTAAACGGTGACCCATGTAACTAAGCAACAGAGTCCGTCAAAGATGACGAAATAGTATGTCCCAAAGCTTGCATACTCTTCTGCTACACACTCAAAAGTATATACTTTTTCTTCAAAAAAAGAGTACATAGGCTACTTTTAGGACGTAGTATAAGAATATACTAGCAAATGTTTGAGTAGTAAAAAATGAGCTATCAGTAAACAAGGAATAGTCACTTGTCACTGGATTAGTGACTGGTATTCAAAAATAAGCATTATAGTGACTCATTTAATAGATACTATGAAACATAAAATGATGCTATTGGATTTCTTTCAAATAGTTAAGCACTAGTAAAACAGTTCTTTTTAGGGAATAAATGTTAATGCGGCTTGCCATATACGTTGATGTTTCGACTCATCGGAATGATAATTTTCAGCTTTTTCGTGTCGTCTATATGATGTTGTCTTCACTCAACATGTAAGAGACTTGTTCATACTGATCTGTCGGAAAGAACTTCACTTTCGTGCGATGCTCACAGACGTGCATTACCGACAATTAATATCACAAAAAGAAAAAGTGTACAGTATAAAGTGGTCTACTTACTGAAATGCCTTTCGTCACAAACCGTCCAAAAACGCAGGAAAGTCGGCTAGTAGTTACTGTAAAGCCAAGTAACGTGAGGAAGAGCAGAGAAGCGGAATGAACTCAGCTGTGATATTCGCTGTGCCCGCGCGCGCGCCTCGTCAGTCGTCACAGGTAACTACTGTACGCCCTCCTGCGCCACCGTCTCACAATGCGCTCGAACAACAAACACGCTTCTTACGGGCATTATTGGGGGGAAAACCATTTGGGCTACCGCATTCCTTCGCTATCTATTGGAAAAACCACACTTACACAATTATTAGCTCTAATAAACAAAGAGCACTGTTAAAACACGCGATCTATTCACTGTGTTGAATATTGCAAAACAGATCAAAGAGCAGACTGATGCTCACTACAAAACACACAATTGTGAATATCCATCAAAGAAACATGCCTTCTTTTTTCAAAATCATACGTGTTGCTCCGTTCCACCATCATTTGGAAGAGATGAACAATGCAAGACTAGACTATGAACAAGACTATGATGTAAACACTTGTAAGACCAGGCTGGTCTCGGGTGTGAGTGGAAACACACAGACCTTTTTTATCAGAACAAATATTTATTTTCATAAAAAATAACCAAAGGGCTTTATATCTTTTTAAGAAATACAGCATTTTTAAATAATTAATCCTTATGATAAACATTCCTGTGGCTTTTTTTTCTTCTTTGAGGAAGACTGGATTGCCAACAATAACACAATAATAATAAAAATACACTATGTCCTCCATGTTCCTATTGGGATGCTAAAACATCCGGAAACCTACAGAAAAAAGTTTGACAATGACTTGAGCCCTTGCTTTTGCTGTTATATTGTCTGGATAAAGATACCCCAGGTTTTTGGCAAATTAAAAAAATAAACGGAATAGATTACACAGCAGCATAAAGAGCAGATCCTGAAAACTACCAGTGTGCACATTACCCAAATAGACGTTAAGTTTTATCAAATGAAATATATGTACATAAAAAAAATGTTTAAGGTCTTGTTTTCAGACAAACAGAGGCCAAACATTTAATAATATATCTTATATCTTAAAAGAGAGGAACCTTGTAAAAACAACTGGTAAATGCAGAACATATATGCAAAATGTATATTATAAACAAGATGTAAACAACTACAAACATCGCATGTGACACTTAAAGACAATTCAAAAATCCTCACATAATGTGCATATGATGAATGGAGGGCAACAAAGGTGTGGTGTAAAATTCTAACATGACCTGAGAATGTTTCAACTATTCTTTCTCAGACTCCTTCGAATCCACGCACATCCCCTCTCAAATCCCTTACTCTTTCATCTCTAACAGCTCCTTATCTTTCTCTAACAAGTCCTCAAGCTCCTCTAACGCATCAGTGTTTTCTTCTACAGGTATGTGCTTTCTGTCTTCTTCATTAGGCTCTTCGTCTTTAAGAAGCTCCTCCTCTCTGTCCATGAGATCGTCATCATCATCATCCTCATTCTCTAAGTCTTCATGACTTTCAAACAGCTCTTCATCAGATATATCTTCCAACTTTGCATCGTCACCTATCTCCATCAGCTGTTGCTTTGGCTCGTCACGTTTCTCCTCTACATCGCTGCTGTCCTTCACACCATTGTCATTGCCTCGTTCCATCTTCTCCTCACACTGTTTTGGCCAGTCCACCTCTTCCTCTTTGCTCTCAGCATCTTCGTCTGACTCTGTACTGCTCCACTCCGTGGTCTGAGTTTCATCTGCACTCTCTGAAGCGTCCTGTGCTTTGATGCAGGACTGGCCCTGAGGACTGCTGGGCACCTCATCCTCTGGTGGGGGCTTCCAGTAATCATACAGCTTTCCCTGTGAATTACACAAGAGCCCAGCTGAAGGGATAATTCACACAAAAATGAAAATGCAGTCATTCTTTACTCACCCTTAACTGTCGTGCCAAACCTGTATGACTTACTTTCTTCCATGCAACACGAAAGGAAAATATTGGTAGAACATGCTGGGCTGCTTTTTTCCCCATGCAATTAACAGTATGATAGAAGTAGTGCTAAAACTATATTCTTAGTGGCCTTTCACAGAGAACGCATTTTGTGTTTAAAAAGCGAGATGCAAGGTTTAGAGACATTTTTAAAAGCTGAACTTTTAACTTGAATGCTTGAGGTGTCATGAACGAGATGCTGCAAGAGACACTAACACAACCGTCAAACATATCTGCAAAGAAAGCAGTGGAATTCAAAAGCATGTTCTGTGTGAACGGCCCTCAGGTCTTCCAATGTCATACAATAGCTTTGTATGATTTTCACAGAATATCTTAACTTTAGCTCCAGCATCAATCAGATGTAATGAATAAATAGCTTATACCGGGTTTGCGATCAACTGATTTATTGAACACGTAGATTTTCAGCAAATTCGAAGCTGTCATATTGTAAGATAATAGTACACTTTTATGATACTTTTATGGTGCTTTTGCTAGTTTTTTTCCCCAAGCTTGAAGAGCAACCAGGACATTTTTCAAGAAAATCTCATCATATGGTGATCAGGTTTAGGAAAAACGTTGGAATGCCAGTCTCTGGTGAACGTGGGTACGACAGTTAGCGGAAGTAAGAGATTACAGTATGTAAAGTTTTAAATATGGATATTTTTCTTACACAAACGCATCGCTTCGCTTCAGAAGGCCTATATTAACCCCTGGAGGCATGTGGAGCACTTTTATGACGGATAGATTCACTTTTAAAACTGCCATTAGAAAGCCAGGACGTTTTTTATATAACTGATTGTATTCGTCTAAAAGAAGAATGTCATATACAACTAGGACGACTTGAGGGTGAGTAAATCAGGGGCTAATTTTCATTTTTGGGTGAACTATCCCTTTAAGTGAACTATTCTTGGTAATACCTGACACTTAAAAAAAACATCACTGACACAAATTTTTCAATCTTCAAACAATGTCACTAATCCTTCAAGTCTGACTTTTTAGCTAAGAAACACTGTATATTATGAATGTGAAAGACTCACTGCTTGAATTATGAAAACGCATGCAAGCAAAATGTTAAGTAATAACAGCTTTCATCTGCATCAGTTGACTGTATTTTTTCAGATTTTACCTCTTGAGGCCTTGTTCGTGTGAGAAGCACCTGCCACTTGGTGTATATTCTTGCAACAAAGTCTTTCACCTACAGAAGAAAAGACAAAAACACTGCCAATAAAAATCTGAATCCCTTTGATATCAGCAGAATGAGGGATTCTCAGAGAACAGAATGAAGCTGCCCTTCACCTTGCTTCTGTACAGCATTTTCTCGCTCTCCCTTATGTCACACTTAATGTGCTTCTCCAGCTGAGAAGAAAGACTCTGCAGATCATTCTGGCAGTGAAAGAGGGCTCAAGTTAGTCCAGTTAAGTAATAAACATGAGGTATAAAACAAAACAGACAAGATAAAGACTAAGGCACAGTCAGATGTGCTTCACTTTATTTAAACTATATTGAGAGAATAAATTAGACCCCTGACGTAGTGAGCTTTTGCACTTGGATTCAAACTCCAGAAGCAAAAACGCAGGAATTGGTACGTTTGAGTCAAAACTGTATGTGGTGATAATATTGCTGGCCATTACAAGACTCTCCTAAATATTCAACTCTTGACATTCTATAGTCAAATATTTTTGTAATGATATTTGTGTAGTAACACTGACAACCATTTGCACTCCAACTCATCGTACAAAATCAAAGTTTCAAACAAAATACTTCAATACTTCAAGTAATATATGTATATATATATATTTTTTTTTTAATTATTTTTAAATTATTGTTATTCTACACACAAACACGCACACAAATATAATACACATATACATATATATATATATATATACATATATATATATATATATATATATATATATATATATATATATATATATATATATATATATATATATATATATATATATATATATATATATATATATATATATATATATATATATATATATATATATATATATATATATATATATATAAGGATGATGCAAGATCTGACAAATTCTTCTCACCCTATCGGGTTTATTTTACCATAATGACCATCTGATTATACATTGTCTCTCATTTAATAATATTAGTGCATTTATAAATGAAAATTATTATACATGATTATTCCTTTTGTTCATGTAGTGAAACACAACCTTGATATTTAACTATTTTTACTGTATTACTGCATTTTAAACATTTATCGGCAGCACTTTATTTTACAATCCTGATCTGCTTTACCATACTCTGTACTTATTATAGCAATTACTATAATAACAGGGTAATAGCTAGGTAGGTACTAACTCTGAACCCGTTTATCTCTAATTAGCAACAATGACTTATGAAATGTTGCAAAAAAGCTGGTTAAGCCATTTTACAGAAAACACAAATATTGACATATACTGTATTGAATATTGTCAAGTCTGAAAATTAATGAATGACACTGATCTTATTCAAGACGAAATGAGAAATGCTAAAAAAAAGAGACCTAGAAAGAAAGGCAGTTAATAGATTCATGCATACTGAACCAAATCCCTCCAAACATCACCAGTCTAGTCAGTAAAATCATTCCTCACTTCAATTCACACAACTGCTTTCTCTTTAGAGAGTAAAATAAGTTATATTCATAATTGGTCCCTGAGGGTGAGCGTGGTACCAGAAGACAGAGTGGCGCTGTGTCCACTGACAGGGTCTTTATGCGACTGATTCATTAACACTGCTCCTTTATGACTGCACTGTAAAATAAGGTTGGGGGGGAAATCTATTCACAGATGCATTATGATTCTTCTGGATTGATCCAAAAAAAACAACAACAATCATAATCTGATTTCTAAACCCATTATTAATAATTCTGTTGGATGGAAAAGTATATTTAGAACCAAACATAAAAGTGGCACAACAACGAAAATTAAGATACATAGAGAGCTGTATTGGAATTGGATTGTATCTCCCTGAAATTGAATCAAATTTTGCAGATTGCCTCCCTTAATATAAAATGGTATAAAAACAGAAATTGGACACTTACTCTCTGGGTTGAGGGTAAAAACTCGAAATTGGAGGCTTCATTTGTCAAAGTCAAAAGGCTGTAGCAGAGGTAATATGCCTGTATGAAAGAAGATCATTTATCAGCTTATTAAAACTAAGTGGTTTCACTATATCACTCTTGGATATTAAAAAATGATCCAATAGCCCTCAGCCTTTAGATGAGTTTCAGCTCACTTGTTGGTCTAGAGTGACATCACAATCCTCTGTTCTCCTTGCAGACTTGAGGACTTTCAGCAGGGAAGATGGACGCATTTGAGGTAGGTACGTTTTCAGCTCAGATAGCTGAAAAAATAAAATTGCCAGAAACAAAGATGAACTCATATCAACATCTCGTGATTACTTCTAAAATGAAAGTGGTTTGACAAAAGCATGGCCTGACGAGTGTAGTCGGTGAATGATACATCTGCATAATTCCACCCATCACAAATGATAAAGCATCTATAGACCATTTGGGTGTTTGTAAATAGCAATGATCTATTTTGTGGGCAGATCCTACCTGGTGGCAGAAAATGAAAGTTCTGCAGTAGCAGTCAATGGAAGCCACGGAATAAATTTTTTTTTCCTCACACAATTCCAAGTTTATCTCATAATTCTGAGAAGAAAAATGAGAATTGGGAGACATAACCTACTGTGTTTTTTAATCCGAATTGTGAGATTCTATCCCAGAAATCAGTCCAGTATGTGGCTTGTAACCATAAACATCTGCGTTTGTGCATCTTCGACGACGGTATTCTATAAAAATTAAGACTATCTTTTTTGTATTCCGATTCTGACATCTGAAGACACAAGACAACCTTTTTTTCCTCTTATTTCATAGATTTTGCCCGTTTTCCTCCACCTTTTACCACATTTTTTCAGCCACCACAATGCGTGCGCAGCTGCAAGTGACAAAACTGTGACGTCTGCTCACAAATGGTCTATAGAGCTAAATTGTCTGAACATTGAAAAGCTACTATTCTATAGATTATTCTCACCTTAAACTCTGTGTCTGTGAGTCTGTAAGTGCAGGTGTGATTCAAAAGCTTTGAGATGATAGACACACTTAGGTGTCGTTTTAATTGCCTGTTGATGAAACAGTAGATGAATAATCACAGAAAGCTCTTACAGTAAACGTTGATTCACCTACTTATCTCTACGGTCTAGAATATTTTACATTACAGGTTTTCACTCACTTTCCACGACTGCTATCTGGCAGAAGATAAACGAGTCTCCTGAGGTTGTGATGATCTTCTGATAAATCAGTCAGGATCTGGCAAGCTTTAGATATCTACACATATTTTTAAAAAAGAGAGAGAGAAAGCGGTGTTAAATGTGAGAAAATTATGAACTGACACTTTTAAAACTCTGTCAGCGTTTTCTGTATTTTTAGTATCTATATTTGGAACACAGAAGAAGAATGTACTGACTTTTTATTAATTATATAATGACATTGAATTCCAGGCTCCAAAATGACAATTGTTTGGAATGGCATGAGGGTGAGTAGATGACAGAATGTTTATTTTTGGGAGAACTATGGTGAACATTGAACGCATTGTTTCTGACCTGTACATCCCAGTTTGTGATGTTTTTGAGCAGATTCTGGAGCAGGAGGCTGAAGTTTCCAGTTGGCAGCAGCTGAAAATGAGTCTCCAGTCCAATTCTACACACCATCGCCAGAAGCAACAGCAGCTCCTCGTCAGTGTACGCTCTCGGACACAGCGCAGTACACAGAGAGAGGTACTGAACGAATAAAATAAAAATACAGGCACAAATTATATTGACAATGACTTATTACATTTAAAGCTAATTTAGCATTAAACAAACTACTTATACACGATAAAACATTTCTTCGAATATTAAGCTTACCTTGAGAACACTCTCTAAATTATGCATTGGTAAAATGGCATTGTCTTTCATGTCAGATATTACTCTGTCTTGGCTGGTTTCTTCCAGCTGAATGGCCTCTCTGCCAAAACATACAAATCCACTTAAAATGTAGACTTAGCATTATTATGAAACTTTTCCTATAATCATGGCTTGTGTCAAATATTTGAAAGACCAAAACATAACAGTACTACAAAAGTTAATACTGCAGATAAAAAGGTATATATATATATATATATATATATATATAAAAAACACTCACAAAAGGTCTCCCTCAGTAAAAGGGGGTTGCAGGGCCTCCAGAGGGAAGAGACTGATGAACGATGCCCCCATGTTCAGGAAAACCAGAGTGATGTCCCGTATAGAGGGTTCCCACACTTTAAAACGTTGGTTCTGGTGTTCAACTACAACACAACAGTCAATTTCAGTACTTTATCACTTGTACAGGTATAGCACAGTTGGCCATTATGAGGTATTTTGAACATACCGATGTGTTGAGCAGCAGACAGAGCGATGGTTTGCAGGGACTGCATGATCAGTGAGGAAATGATGGGGTTTGGGTGAGCGGACATCATCTGAAAAAGAATTATTGTTATTGGCTGGTACATTTCCGGCAGATAACTGCCTGTTGTTTTTAATTATAAAAATTATACTGAATAAAGTGAATTGATTTCGGCTATTGTAAGATACGAGGTGAGTCTGCAAATTTGTATGCATGTTGGAGTGCCACAAGCATAAGCTCTCAGGAAAGTAACCTGACTGAAATGTATCAGTTTTGACAGGTTTAAACGTAAATGTCCTAAGGTTATTCAGGTTTCCCATGAGAGAATACAAGCAGGCATGAACAAAAGGCACATTTTATAACTGAAGTCAGATGTATATCATGGGAACAGCATGCCCTAAAAATGCAATTCACATAACAATACAAAATGAAAGCTAAAAATAAATATATTACCTAATACAGCTCATTAAAAAAATGTATCAACAGATCAAAAACAGGTGCAAAAAAAATATGCATAAGACAAAACATACTATCCCCAAAAAGACCATTGCATTAGTTTACAGAATACTAAGAAGCATTCATGTATTTTTAAGTGAAGTTTAAGTTAAGTTTTTTGGGCCACTATACATACTTCCAGATGTTATTGACTAAGCATACAGTGTTTTGTAAGACAGAAAATATGAGGAAAGAGGGTGATTTTACCTGGAAAAGCCAGCGTGTAACCTCAGGCTGACAAGGGAAAGAAAAATAGGCTTTCCTCAACAAGCCAGCACTGATCAGAGACAACACATGTTCAGTACGGGCCCTATAGAAAAAGAATCATAACATTTATAGCAAACAGCACATAAGCCTCTTTCATTTTATTCCTTTCTCACATGAATAATAATAATACTAATAATAAATACTCATTCTTTGAGAAGTGAACACATTGACATACTTTGAAATAGTATATCAACTTAGTGTAATTTTGACGTTTTTAACACCTTTTTAAATGGTATCATTAGGGGTGTGCAACATATATATTCTGCTAAAATATCGTAATTGTTGTTTTAACGATGTGCGATCTGATATTATCGAGCATATCCCTCACACACACCTAGAGAGTGCATGCATACACTAAGTGATGTAGTCTTGTGCAGTGCGCATTTAGAGTGCTTGCTTTCAGTGCGTGATTTACTCTAATATATCATTTAATATAGTTAATAAATATCACGTGAAGAGTGCAGTTTTTCTCCAGGTATCAGCCTGATAACAAATGTGATATTGATTTTATCTAAACAAGTTTACTAAACAAGAAGCCAATATCAAGTGACTAACATTTTAGACGCCCGCGTCTCCGTTTCCTCTGCATTACAAAGATGATTTTTGTTGATACTTATTTAATTTGGTTGGTAACTTTGTATTGGTAACTTATTATTATAATTCAATTTGATAAAAAAAATTGTGAAATTGACACAAAAGATGATGCATGCATATAATTAGGTTTAAAAAATACATTTTTGAAGGTAAAAATGCCCATAAAAAAGTATAAAAATCAACTGATAAGTACTGGAGAAAAAAATATTTCTGTTACTGCTGTGAACTGACCACCACGCAGAATATGAGGAATATCAAAAACTTTAGGAGTCAGCTGTCCACGGCAGTCCTAAACCTGCCAAGGTACCAGCACGATAACACACTCAGCAAAATATTGTTTAATTATCGATAAAATCCGAGAAAATATAGAGATATCCTTTTTTGTCAATATCGCACACCCCTAGTCGAAGGTATCATACAAGCAAGAGAAAACTGGATTTGACTTGTGATTGGGTACAGAGTGTCACATTATTGCCAGTCTTACTGAAGGAGGATTTGTTGTGATCTGTTGTGCGGAGTCACGCTAATCTTCCTCAGGTCTAGCGTCTGGTGGTTGAAGAGTCGACCAAACTTAGCAGGTATGAATACTTCCTCTCCTGGGTGGATGTCCCTGATGGCACATGAGGCGACCGAGAACCTTTGCAAAAATTCCCTAAAGATAAAAACAAATTCACAGATTAATGATAAATATCCAAGAGGCTGACAATATTCAACACATCACTAAGCAGCATACATATTCAAACTATATCATTACTAAACACTGGATTTTAAAAACAGATGGTGTGAATGAAGCCCGCCAATAACAAAATACCTTTGCTCAAGTGAGATGTCTTCCTCTTTACTTCCACTGTTCACATCCTCATCTAAATTCATCAAATCTTCTTCACATGACTCAAGTAACTGTCTCTCCAACTCTTTTGACCTGTGTATTAAAATAAAAAACAAAGTGAGTCAAGTAATTAGACATTTATTAAGGTGAGACTGTAGGCTAAATGCAGCATGCTTCATCTTGACAAATTCTGTCATGGCATAATCACAGGTCTGCGAGACTGACGGTATGAATGAACAACTTTATGAATGTGTCAAACTGTATGAACAATCTCATGTCACACTGTGGCATCTCAGTTTTACATCATCTACCCATTCACATTGGCGACTGTGTATGAGCTGCATTACACAGGGTGTCTACAGATATGAACAAGTCAAATTTAAGACTTTTTAAGACCTTTTTAATACCACCTTTTGTGAAATTTAAGACCAAACCTGTGATGGAAATACACATTATATTACATGCGTGTATGTAATAATGAATGCATTTAATGCAAAAAGAAAACAAAATATCCCCCTGAGACCCAAGCATAGCATTTTGTTAACTGTAGTGGATATTATGTTTTAGCGATTTTTTTTCTGACACCATACACGTCACATTTTTAAGTCTGCGTGTCCTGTACAGAGCACACTCAGGGATTTTCAGAGATACCATTTTGGAGGTTTCGTCATGACCACTTCCTCTTCTGTCTCTAAATATGACTGGCACTGACTGAATGATCAAATTTTACATTCTTATGGAAATATGATTATATTTTGCAATTATCATTTAAATCTAATTTTAAAATAATTTGTTGTAAATCAATATCTCAGAAAATTATGATGAGGTTTTAAAATCAGAATATGACTTACTAAACTTATGTTACTAAACAGGACCTCGATTTCACACATCCAATGTAGTGGACATCAGAGCAACTTAGAAGCACTTAAAGCATGTAAATCAGGCATTTTGGAAGACACAAGTGAACAGGAAAATAAATTATATATCAATATTCCCATGAAATATTAGATATTCTAATTAAAATGTTGCCAATTACTACACCCATTAATACACTTTTTTCCCCATTTATTTTTTTTTCTTGCAATTTTGTTGTGTGTTTGTTTTGTTATTGAGAGGAAAGCACGCAGTACATATTTACATATTCATCTAAACGCTGCTCTCAGCAGTGTGGGCGGTGTCGGATGTTTGATGACAGTATATCGCTGCTCACGTATTTCTAACTTTGTTTTACCCCTAAACGAAGAATGCAAAAGAACACTTAGACTTATGAGTTTTGTCCCTAATTCTAAATACAAGCAATGTAAGACATGACAGTTCAGTCAAAAATGACAATTCGGTCATCATTTATTAAAAATTTACTCCACCAAAACTTACTCATCAAAAAGTTTATAGTTTGTAAAGAAATCCACATATTTAAACCGACACATACATAGAGCACATCAAATATCGCAAACATGCTTATTTGATGAGGTTTGTTCTTGTGTATCATGAAAGTAGGGTTGAGCTTCCATTTAACATATTTGATGAGCTCTATGTAAGTGATCAATGTTTATGTGTAAATAAATTAAATTAAATCTGTTCTGTTCATGTCTCGTCAGAATATTTTTCTTGAACCGCTCGATTCATATGGACTTTCAATAGAGACATAAGGTTTCGCTAAACATATCTTTATTTGTGTTTTGAAGATGAATGAATGCCTTTGGGTTTGCTTCCCTTGGTAAACACCACTAATAAAAGCGGTCAACATTGATAGTTTGACCTCTCAATCATTGATATACAAAGCACTACAGCAATCCAAGCACAAAATAAGACACACTAGGAAGTTGGGGGGAAAAACAAAAAACAAATCAGGTTTTCAAACCAACCTCTGATATTGTTCCTTCTCTTGCAGCATCTGCTCCAGTGTATTTCTATAACTAACGGCTTTGGTTTTCACTGCCTCAGGCTAATATAGATGGAGGGGGAAAAAAGAGAATTTGGCGTCGATGCTTGCAAAAAGATCAGGCATGTCAAAGATTGATTAATGATAAATGAGGTAATGATGTGTTTTCAGAACATTCACTTACTGCTGCTTTTTGGACCGGTGTGTTGGGCTCTGAGAAAGCATCTTTCTCGGGAGTTACCGCCACACAGACACTCCAATCCAGGATGGCCCTCAGGGACGGCAGCTGCTCATCTTCATGACTACTGCTACTGCTGCTCAGGCTTATAGCGCAGTGTTCTCTCAGGCTCAGCTCATCGCCCGAGTCATCTTCCAGCTCAATATCTAAGGGATCTTTCCACTGGAGGCAGCACTTCTGTTCTCTTGATCCTTCTACTTTCACCGATGCAGCTGGGCCAGGCATGATAGCCTTGGGGCTGTGTGACTGCTCCACTTTCAACGGTGTTCTTTCATCCGGTTCCATCATACATGAACTGGCTTGCTCCGCAACGCTGGGTGATCTTAGATCAGTCTGATGGGGGGATAAGTGAATTTTACCACCCTCCTTATGGCTGGATGAGGGGTTTGTGTGTGTGGAAACAGTACAAATTTCTCTCTCACCATTTGTTTTTTTGTTATGAGTTTTGGTTGATGATAAGCAATAGTCTGGAGTAAAGAGGGTCTCGATATTATCGAACGTTGTGCTCGACTTCGGAGAGACTTTGCGCAAATGCGGTTGGCTGGGTGGAGTTTTGGGATTTTTGTTGGCACGTGCAACCATAGCGTCTTTAGGCTCTGCAGTTGTGGGCGATTTAGTGAGTTGAAATGAGTGAGGTTTGTCACTCCCCGTGTTTGAGTCCTTACATGGTTTAAACAGCTCCCTGGGGAGGGAGGATGAAGGTCTTTGTTTGTTGTTGATGTTTGATGCAGTAGGAGGATTTGTAGGAGACTGTTTCTCATTTATAGTTATCACAGACTCATTTCTGGACTTCACAAAAGCACGTCTGACATACTTTAAAGGCGAGTTCTTAATGGAAGAGCTGGGGGTGTGTTGGAAATCACCACACGGCCGTTTAATTTCCTTCTCACGGTCTGTACTACCTTCTCTTTTTCTCTTTGCAGATAAGGACAGCCTGCCCTCTGTTGGCAAAAAGGAGTAATGTACACAGAAAGGGAACCAGTTTAGTTTGAGAAGTTATACAATAAACAGCTGGGAATTATCAGTAATACAACAAAGGGTAATAATCCTTACCTGGACTAGTCTTCCGGTGAGGGGTGTTTAATTCCTGTAACACAATGGAAAACACGTTTAACATGCACTAATTACTTCCACAAAGGTGACACTTCATTATATAAAAATGTTCAATGCAAATGAAGAGCTTGAACTGTACCTTCTGTAAGGACATGTTGCTACAATGGGAGGTTTTGTGGTCTATTTTCTCCGATCTATCTTTTTTCTGATCAGGATGGTGGATGAATCGTTCCAATGTATTAACTGGGGTTTTGGGTCTCTGCTGGACAGAACAGGAATTATGGCTCTCAGAATTACGCCTGCAGTGAGATGGCTGAGGAAGTGTATGTCTCCAATCGTTCACAGCTGTCTGAAACAAACCTCCTCCAACCTGAACACAAAACATCAGAACATTAATGGTCATGAAGTTAGAATCCAGTAAGGAGACACCAGCCACAAGCTATAACAATTATGACTATAATAACTAAATCCATTTTTTTAGACAAATTCATTTCCAGTACATTGGCCTTTCCAATCAATTGCTGTCGACTAGAAAATACTCTTCACTAATGAAACATTCAGATTGATTTGAGAACCATTTTGACCGATTCACTAAAAAATTATTGTCTTTAAAGAACAATTTGCTCACAAATCAGACATCACAATAACAAGTTTTATTCTACGCAATAGCAAGATAAATAGCCATTGAAATATTTTAGATCTGAGCAAAGATACAAAAAAAAGAAAAAATGGCATGACTTTTAAGATTTATTAATTTTCATCACTTTCATGTCTTGGAAACCCCTATTTTAGACTATAAACCAATGTAAAGACAACAGCAAAGAAATATTCAATAGTACAGAGAACCATGAACATGCAAATGTGTTGTTCAATTATTAAAATATGAACTTAAATTCAACAGAAGTACTTCAATTGTTTATTTATAAAAAAAAAAAAAAAAAAAAATATATATATATATATATATATATATATATATATATATATATATATATATATATATATATATATATATATATATATATATATATATATATATATATATATATATATATATATATATATATATATATATATATATATATAAAATATATAAATTATTGGGTTTTCCAGGATGCAAAGTAATTAAAAAATATATTTAATAATAATAAAAATATATAATAATTATATATATATATATATATATATATATATATATATATATATATATATATATATATATATATATATATATATATATATATATATATATATATATATATATATATATATATATATATATATATATATATATATAAAATGTATGCTCAGCTCTAATATATTTCATCAGCTATAGCTTGCTATTGTGTAGAATAAAAACCTGTCAAATTTGTCAAAGGATCCAATTTAGGTCAGTGTTCAGCTGACAAAAAAAAGTTTTAAAATCCCTCCATTAGAACATTGTTACAAAAGTAGATTGAGACTTAATTGAGATTAAATGAATAGTTGCATTTACCCTCAAGTTTTCATTCAGCTCCTTACTGAGAGCAAAAGAAATTTCTCTTTCTCTGTTGTAGGAACTGTTCCTTCGCAGATTGTCCTTTTTAACCGTGGGATTAAGAGAGCCATTCTTACTGAGGTTAATGTTGCCATGGTTTGGTTGTAGTTTTTTCATAACAACTTTGCAATTCAGAATACTATCCTGTTCTGTTCGCTTGTTTGAGGCTTTGAGTGCAGCCGAAGTGGACTTGTTCCTCTGCTCTATCTCAGGGTGTTTAGTGAGTGGGATGCATTTAGGCTGTGAGCTCAAGAGTTTTGGAGTCTTCTCAGAAGATTCAAGACATGGACTGACTGACAGAGGATGAGATGTGGCATCTAAACTGTTGCGTCGTGGTATACCAAGTGGAATTATTTCTTTCACTACAAAATAAAAAAAAAACACACTGTGAGACATTTAGACAATAAGTGCAAAAGCAACCCCTTCAATATCACCATGGACGCTCAATCACCTCACAAACCTGTATTAAATATTAGAGCATGTTTATTAAGATTTTCAGCTGGCATAGATCAGACTGACATGCAAATAATAAAGAGCAATGATATAATGACAGTTGGCTGGAATACACTACACAACAAATACAAATTGTTGTCCTAATTTGCATTCTGGAGGAGACATGTTTAGTCAGTCTGCAGATTTTGGGTAGTCGGAGGTGAAAATTGCAGAAAATCATGTAGTGTATGATGGGCACAGATTAAAATGTTTAACTTCTTCAGAATTAGATTCCATCCAGAGGGAGGATATCAAACATGACTGATATTTTGAGCCGATTTAAGAACATCTTTTTTTTTTTTCATTTGTCACGCATTTCTGTGTGAGTTGTGTTCAGAACGACGTCAAAGTCTGGTAGTGCGTTCAGTGTATGATGCCCAGTTTCTATTACAAAGTTTGAAAGTGTATGATGCCTGGTGTTTTAAAGTGCCCCTATTATGCCTTTTCGACATTCCCTTGCATGTATGTAATATAACTGTTTGTAAATGTAAAAGGTCTGCAGAGTTGCGAAGATCAAAGTGCATGATAGATAATGGGAGACATCGTCTCCCAAAAGAAATAAATGAGTCGTCAGTAAATCCAGCCTTACTTCTTATACTAACTGTGCATAATGCCATCATTTCATCTTATTAGATGCCCGCAAATAACATCTACCACTTAGAAACATCCTGCTCAATTGTGCTTACGATGGTGGTTGAGGGCGATCAGCTACTTCTTCCTGTTTCATTATCAGACTCGGGATCAAATTGATATAGTAAAGGCCATGGTTACTGTTCATATCACTGTGTGTACAAGTGCTGAGGAAGCCTCCGGAGCCAATATGGTAAGGGACGTTTCGTTTCCGGCACGCGCTGTAAGCAATAGACCGATCACAACAGACTGGGCCATCTGACCAATCAGAGCAGAGTAGGCTCTCAAAAATGAGGGGTTTAGGGTTAGTCTTTGCCTCTGACATCACGCCCACGGCAGATTTACTTCGGGAGTTTCGAAGTCATCATCTGATTGGTTGAATTGTACAGGATTTACAAGAGACGTGTGTGTTGCGTTCTTTAACAGTCCACTTGGAAACAAAGAAGTCATGACAGCGAACCCCATCATGGAAGAAGAAAGCCATCGTGTTTACAGCAACTATCGCTTATTAGGATCAACTAAACGCTGGGTTAGTGCTTCCGCTAAATTGTAATTTTCCTTCAGTACTCCGTCTGGGATTCTCCGGTTTTCTCCGATCAAATTTTAACCGGTCCAATCAGCGAACAGAGGGAGTGCCTGAGAACAATGACGTTGATGTTGTGCGCTAGTTTGAGATGACATGTGTCACGACCAAACGTTAGCGATTGGTTATGGCAGATCCAGAGTGGCTCTGGGCAGATCCAATAGTTTTAAACTTCAACAGACAGAGTACACGCCTTCAAGGAAGTAAACGCTTGTCAATGGAGAGTGGCCAGACTCTCTGTACAAATGAAATGTACGAGAGTCTGGTAGGACATCGACTTTACATTTTTCACGCCCCTAAACATGATGCAGGTTGCTTTACATGTCGGTAAGACGTACCCTTGGCCAATGAAAGCTGCGATGGAGTCCGACCTTCTGCTATCAATCTGAAGGTCTGGCTAAGCGAGACCGGATCCTTGATTGAACCATTTCAGACACTGTGATAAAAGAGGTGATGCTGCAATGTATATAATGAGAAAATTGACCTTGGATGCACATACATCGACAGGGAGTGCAGAATTATTAGGCACGTTGATTTTCTGATCATATTTTTTTTCCAGGCACATTTGACCAATTCCAAACCACAGTAATCCTAATAACTACTATTGATTTAGTATTTAATAATGTATAAGTGATATATAATTGTTCATGAAGGCTGGAAATGAAAAACACCTTATATTCAGGTGTGCAGAATTATTAGGCATGTTTTCTTTTACAGATAAATTGAGCCAAAAAAGAGATTTAAAGTCAAAAAGTATTAAATGCCCATGAGAAGGATGCAATACTAATGCAATACTAGACATTGCAGTTAAAGCATGACCATTGGACAGTGAAATGCTCGTTGGGTCAGCAGGGTCAGACAAAAACAGGTGGTGAAGAAAAGACACCTGTTAACTGCAAAATAATTAAGAATTAAGGTGAAGAATTAAGGGTGAAACCATCAGGAACCCTTTAGTCTCCAGCGCCACCATTTTCCAAAGCTGCAACCTACCTGGAGTCTCCAGAAGTGCAAGGTGTCAGGATCTCAGAGACTTCAGTTAGGTAAAGAATCCTAAAAAATGACCCCCACTAAATAAGAATCACAAGCTGAAGTGTTGTAAAATACATGAAGAAGGTTTTTTTATAGGCTTTATGGACAGATAGGTTGAGAGTGACTCTTGAAGGACCAGCACCACATCCTTTAGTACCACTGTTTGAAGAATTCATCTTCCAGAATCTGGCAGTACGTTTTTGGGAGTTCATTTTAGTCCATCCTGAAGTCCGTTTTGCAGAGATGGACTAAAAATGAACTCCCAGAACGTACTGCCAGATTCTGGAAGATGAATTCTTCAAACAGTGGTACTAAAGGATGTGGTGCTGGTCCTTCAAGAGTCACTCTCAACCTATCTGTCCATAAAGCCTATAAAAAAACCTTCTTCATGTATGTTACAACACTTCAGCTTGTGATTCTTATCTAGTGGGGGTCATTTTTTAGGATTCTTTACCTAACTGAAGTCTCTGAGATCCTGACACCTTGCACTTCTGGAGACTCCAGGTAGGTTGCAGCTTTGGAAAATGGTGGCGCTGGAGACTAAAGGGTTCCTGATGGTTTCACCCTTAATTCTTCACCTTAATTCTTAATTCTTTTGCGGTTAACAGGTGTCTTTTCTTCACCACCTGTTTTTGTCAGATCCTGCTGACCCAACGAGCATTTCACTGTCCAATGGTCATGCCTTAACTGCAATGTCTAGTATTGCATTAGTATTGCATCCTTCTCATGGGCATTTAATACTTTTTGACTTTTCAGTCTGAGTTAAATCTCTTTTTTGGCTCAATTTATCTGTAAAAGAAAACATGCCTAATAATTCTGCACACCTGAATATAAGGTGATTTTCATTTCCAGCCTTCATGAACAATTATATATCACTTATACATTATTAAATACTAAATCAATAGTAGTTATTAGGATTACTGTGGTTTGGAATTGGTCAAATGTGCCTGGAAAAAAAATATGATCAGAAAATCAACGTGCCTAATAATTCTGCACTCCCTGTATTGTAGGAGACCTCCAAAAACAAAATTAGGAACCTTTAAAATAGCATATAGGGGCACTTTAAAATCAGTTCCAATAATCGTGTAGTGTATTCCAGGGTTATGTCTACAAAACAGTGAAAGAAATCTGCAAGCCAATCCATTCAATATTACCATTGTAGCCACAGCAGTAAGCCCACAACCAGACCAACAGCGCAGATCAACAGCAGCCCAACACACCAAGCATCATCCCTGTACAATATATATACCACACTCGTGACCTATATCTCACCCATAGAGGTGATGTGCTTCTTGAGGAAACTTGACATTTTATACTGATGAAAAAGTCTTTAAAAGTCTTCTGAGTGATCTGTACAAAGTGAGACGCATGCATCAAGTGTTAAAACAATTCGATTCACATGTATTTGTATAGCTCTTTTCACAATACAAAGCTTCAAGGAAAATGCATGCGTCAACAGGATAATTTAGAGTCATCTGTTATCAGAGGTGACTGTGTCTAAGTGAATGTATATACAAATCATGCAGTGTATTCATTTAAACAAGGTATTAATTTAAGGCAGAAACAATGAGTTGATTAAAAAAAAAGGAATACATGTTGTTAACAAACGCTTAGGATGTATAGAAATTTTTTTTGCAAATTTTGCATTGGTGCATGTTGATTCAGAGTTTGCTTTACCTGAAGGCCTCGCAGGAGTTGTAAACAAGTGAACTTCCATGTGCATGCAAAAACTATCATTTGTTTAAACAACCAAATCCTGTTTTGTGAAGTCTGTGCCCTTACACCACAGCGCATAGAACAGCATCTCTACAGTAATGATGAAAAAGACCCACCTGTGCTACATGCTTCCCGTTTTCTATCAGGGGGGCGTGTGTCTGCAAAAAGAAAGACACAGGAGAAAACGTCAGCAGCTGGTCCTGGGGGAAAAAGGAAATACTTTCAGCGCATCCCTGTCATTTGTGTTGACTTTCACTATTTGTACTTTGTAACCGAAACGTAACGTATATGGGCGGGAAAAGAGCAGCTATAGCTATGCTAGTCTTGACAAACGAAAGTTCTGGCAACAACAGGTCAACGTCAGTTCAAGTTTTCGACCTAGATTGTTTTAACCGAAGTGATGTTTAATGACAAAACCATAAACAAACAATTTCACAGAAAGGCAACCGTTAACTTAGTTGGAAGACGCGTTACTTACCATTAGATGCTCCAGCACGAAGCTTTACCGCAGCTTTAACACAGTCAAGCGAAAACAACTGTCCGATAAAACACGAATTCACAATTCTAACAAAATATTATGTATACAATGTACATTTTGCAAGTACACTAGTAAACCAACCCGTACTAGCTGTCAAACACCGAGAGTGTCGCTGACTTTCCCGTACAAGGCAGTTCTGAAAAAGACTAAAATGTATGTTTAAAAAACCCCCGTACAAAATAAATTGTATGCGATGCGTACCAGCCATTGTGGAAGTTTATTTGATACACTCCACGACCATGATGAAAGGTCTGTTGTGTTTGTCGGACTTGGGAGCCGCCATCTATAGTAGGTAGGAGGAGCGATGGATGGTGTAGTTCACGGAAACGGCCACTAGAGGGCGTTAAGGTCGAGCGCAGTGCAGTAGACAGTAAAGCCTTTTTTCAGCAACAAAAAATGATTTTATTGAGCCAATAGAAACTCCAACATGTAAAATATATTTTTCAGGGGGAAAAAGACAGATACAATAAAGTTAGATCCCTTTTTCTTGAAGATATTATTTCTGTATCTCCTGCAGTCTTTTACTGGAATAATATATTTAAGGAATATTTGAGAAAGATTTAGTCCTTACAACAAAAATATTTTGTCACTAAGTTTTAACCCTGTTAAATAATTTATGATTAAATATAATAATACTATTGACACAAGATGCTCATTTTGCCAAGTTCACACAGAAACTGTTTATCATGTATTTTGGTCATGTTTATACAGAATAACTATGGACAAATATTGACACATTTATTAAAGATAATATCCAGCAAGATATATATCTGTAACCTTTAAATACATTATTTTTTTAATCTGACCCCACTAAAAACAAAGCTTGCTTTGTTATAAATGTAATTTATTTTCTTTGCAAATTTCATAACCATAAATGTTTTTGAAAGATGTTAATACCTTAACACATTTCATCCTCATAAGAAAGCAAGTAAAACAACCTAAATTTGTAATGGCTTTAATTTAACTGATGTATAAAATATCTTACCCTCGTGGTCTTTTTTCTATCTTCTCCTATTTTTCCTTTGTTTTTGTTTTGTTTTTGTATTGTTTTTTTATCAAATCATTGTTAACCTTTAACACATTGTTGATATATTTTGTGTATTGTATACGACTGTAGCCTATATCAATGTATATAATTGTTGTATATCATTAATGTCATCTCTGTACTGTTTGCAATCATAATATATATTTTTAAAAAAAGATTTTATATTAATAACAAATATTTGTCAATTGTCATGACAAAATAAAAAACATACATCTAAATAAGACGGCATTAAATTCACTGGGAATGATTTAATATAGCGTTTAGATTTATTTAGGCTATTTCTTCTTAAAGAAATTTCTTCTCCCCCCTCCCCCCACTTTTTTTTTTCTTTTAGCAAATTCGCAGTTTTACTGATAATATACACTTTCAAGAAAAGTGGTGGTTAAGCAAAAACCTGATACCAATAACTGCAAAACCAGCTGTTCCCAGAAAGTGTTTAAATCTAGTGTTTAACATGCCTAAACAAGAGATGAATATAGCAGAAATCATGTGACATAGCTTCATGTAGTCATTTAACACCTCACAAACATGAAAATAAAGAGTCTTCTCTGTCAAAGCCTGACATATGAAAACAATAGTCAGGAAAAGGTTGCAATGGGACAGTTTATTGAATCTATTATTGAACAAATAGGTCTATTATAAAAAAATTGCATAGCCTATTTTATGTTTTGTCGCATCATATTTGATACATCAGGCTTTTATGGCCCATATGTTACAGTGAGAATATGGACACATATATTTCAATGCTTATTTATCATAATCAAGCTCTTTGTGGTGGCATTAATACACCCCTAAAAAGCCTGTTGTATTATATTTGACATACATTTTAACATGATTTTTCTAAAGTAAATAAATAAATAGCTATTATAAAAAAAATATATATATTCTTACGTTATTAGTTATTTTAGCCTAATTAGTAGGCTACTAATATACTAATATGCGACCAGAAGGCATGTAGAAGATTGTGTGCAACAATGTTTTGATCATGTTGATCATTTAGAAGCCTTAGAAATTCACGTATCAAATATGGCAGGCTTTATAGGGTTAAAACTTCAAGTATAGGGCTCTGCAGGAAGGTAATAGGAGTTACTAGATCAGTGGGCGAGGCCATAAACAGAGGGCGTTTTTCACTGCGTTACCTGATTTGTCCACATCACAGTGTGGGTAAGGTTTAGGGGTGGGGTCGGGTGAAGGGGATCATTTTCATTGCATGATTTATAAACACCTATCAGTTTGAAAACACCCACAGATTTATAAACGCCCACTTTTGTTCCGCAGAAACCTCGCATGTCAACACATTCACGGTTCACGCGCCGCGCGGCGTCTATTCTACAATATACGGTAGTGGCGGCAGTCTGGTATTATGTTACGAAGCGTTCGTGCAATATCTGACTTTTAAATTCAGCTTGGAGTCTTGGACACGAATATAGGTTATTGAAGAAAAAATGCTTATAAGCGTACACATTTGTGCTGCAATAATACTTTGCATTACACACCCCTGTCTTTCATCAGAAAATCAGACTGTCAGTAATGTTGGTAAATCTGAATCTAACGATTTAAAGGCAATATTTAATCTGGATGGAAATATTACTAAAAGTGTGGACACAGCAAAACCCGCTGAAGACCACACTCAACCGCAGAGGAATACCAGTGAAGATGGAGAACAGATGAACAAAGAGACCCATGGAGTAAAACCAGGCGAGTTCATGATCAATCTGAGAGTTGAGGGAAGTTCATTTAGTAATGTTTAATGCCCTTTTATGGCACGGAGTTATAACATTTCCCCCTTAATAGCCTATAACTATTTTATGTTAAAGTGATCACATTTTTACGTTTTAAAAATGAAAACTGGCACATTGACAACTCACCAACATCTCGTTCACTTTTTTCTTCTTCTGTGGAACATAAAAGAAGATATTTAAAGAAAGTTGTTCATTTTTATTTAATTGTATTTTCCGTTCAATGGAAGTCAATGGTATTCAAAACCATTGGTTACCAACATTCTTCCAAATATCTTTAACCCCTTAACTGTCAACTGTTTTTTTTTTTTTTTTTTTTTTTGCAAAACAGACATGAAAATGCACTATCCAAACTTAAATCGCTGTAATTCAAGAATGCTTTGTAATACAGACCTAAGTTTGGTCTTGTTTTAAAGAAGACACTCGGCAGATTATTGCTGAAGGGAAAGCAATTCAAAAGATGAAGGTATGAAAGTTTAAATTGACTGTAATTTTTTTCATTTTAATATATATATAAAATATATATTTTACAAAAAAAATACTATAAAATCAAAGCCATATGTCTAACCAAGTTGTGTTCCAAATTTGAAGTTGATATCACAAAAATTGAAGTTCCCATGAGATTTTGTTTAGGTGCTGTACCAAAAATAGCCACCGGGTGTCATTCACATTCCATTGGTTTTTTAATGCATTTTCCTGTAACAAATTACTAAATTTCTGTCCAAATATTACTTCCATCACAAAACAGTCACCAAATATGGAACTTTGAGACTCAGACCTTTCCGACAATGTGTTTTGTCAAGATTAGAAAAGATTTTGATTATAAAGTAGTTGGCAACATGGAAACATGGCACTGCCGACTAGGGGAGGAGCCCGCTAGAAGAATTTAGAATACCGTTTCCATGGTAACGCAATGTCTGATTTCAAAACGGTTTTCACAGGATTAATTTTGAGTTCGTAAGATTTTATGATACCTAATTTATGATAATTACTCAAATAAATTATACAAAAAAAAGGCGATCAAAAATTAGCGCCAGTCGGTGACAGTTAGGGGGTTTATGTAGCCTAGTTCTACAGCAGAACGAAAGTTATGCAGGTTTGGAGTGATGTAAGAGTAAATTATGACAGATTTTCATTTTTGGGTTAATTATACATTTAAGATGTCCAACAGGTTATAAGTATATATTTCCACATATAGTGTTAGTGTATAGCATACTTACACTTATATCCAATAGTCTCTAATGTTTATTCAGCACATATTAGTAGGGTGAATTGAACTGGTGGGAATACAGTAATGCTGAAGCAACAAACATGATGCTGATTCACCAGACTGTTTTAAGCAACAATAGTGAATCAGTGTGATAGTTGTTTGCTCAGCATTCCTTTATTCCCACCAGTTCTTGAAGTAATTTCAATTGAAGTAAAGTGCACCAAATGAAACCCCTTGGAGAAGAGAGGGACATTGTTGCCTACACTTAAAAATAAAGGTTCTTAACTGGCATTGATGGTTCCATGATGAAGGACATACACAGAACCTTTCCACTGCACAAAATGTTCTTTATAGTGGAATAAGGTTCTTTAGATTAAAAAAAGGTGCCTTTAGGACCTGATCACTGAAAGATTATTTTCAGAAATTAAAAATGGGTTGCTGTGAAAACTCCTTTTTGGACCCTTTATTTTAAAGAATGTACTGCCATGTGATTCTTTAGAGTGTAACCGTTCCAACTCGACCTGTTCCAAGTGGGATTAGAACCGGGGTCTCTGGTGTGGGAGGCGGGCGCCTCTTGTGATCAGGGGAGTGAGGTTTACACACACAGCTCTTACTACGTCCGTTACATTTACCTCCCATAAACCTCACTCCCATCTGGGTCATGGCACCAAATGTAAACGGTCCTACTCGACCCGCTCCAAGCAGGATTCGAACTGCATTCTCTGGCGTGGGAGGCAGACGAGCTAACAAGGACTCTAAAGACCGCAGCCAGTTGTGTCAGTCACTAGCGCACAGTGTTGGGGGTAACGCATTACAAGTAACTTGACTTACGTAATAATATTACTTTTTCAAGTAACTAGTAAAGTAACGCATTACTTTTCAAATTTACAACAAAATATCTGAGTTACTTTTTCAAAAAAGTAATGCAAGTTACTTTTTCACATTTATTTAACTGACAGCTCTCCTGCCCCCATGTTGTGAAAAATAAGTGGAAAGGCGTTGTGTGTAAACATGAGGGTTATTGTAGTTCTAGACTAAATGTGAGCATTTACTCATCTCACTTGCACAATAAAGATTCTGTACTCCTCAAAATGAATAAAATCAGTCAAATGCAAAATCAGAGTACTCAAACCTCAAATATATAAATGTTAAATAGAACAAATATTTTTATGCATTTAATCTACCTTTATTGACCAATGTCGTGCTGCTGACCTTTGATGATTCAGTTAAGCCATGAGCAAAAATTACTAGATTTTTTGTTTTTATTGGTAAAACGTTTTTCTCCTGCGTCCTATTCTTCCATTATCCAGAATGGCACCACATTTATACCTCAGCCTGAGGCTTATTATTTCAATTTTGGTATGAAGAGGTCTTTACATTTGCACAAAAAAGGACTTTTTTTGCTATTAAAAAACAAAACTAAAAAGCAAGCCCAGCCCAGGTGAGAAAAAGTAACGCAAAAGTAACGCAAAAGTAACGTAACACATTACTTTTCTTAAAAAGTAACTAAGTAACTCAATTAGTTACTTTTTATGGGAGTAACGCAATATTGTAATGCATTACTTTTCAAAGTAACTTTCCCCAACACTGCTAGCGCACCTCTTGAGGCCAGGGGAGTGAGGTTTACACACACAGCTCTTACTGGCCTACGTCCATTATCATTCATTCAAACATTCTAAGGCTCCTCTTTGGCTTAATAAGTAACTGTTCATCAGCTTTAAATTAGTTTGTCTCAATCTCTATCAGACTGTCCACCACTGGGTTTGGAGTCTCTGAAAGTCTCTGATGATCAGCTGCAGTCTTCCTCGTATTTGAGCATCGGGCTCGGTCCTCACAGAGGACGCCTTAATATACAGGTCAGCCCACTGTGTGTGTTTGTTTAAGAAGATTTTGAAGGTAGATTTGATGTAGTATGTTATGAATTTGCATATTTGTGTTTGTAGTCTGGTCTGGAGGATGATGATGAGTATGACGGAGCGTGGTGTGCTGGCGAAAAGGATCAGGAACAGTGGTTCCAGTTGGATGCTCTCAGACCGACACTCTTTACTGGTGTCATCCTCCAGGGCAGAAACTCTATCTGGAGGTCATTGTGTGTCTTATTGTATAATACATTTTAACTTGCAATGAAGTGTTTGAAAACATTGCATTCAGTTCACACTTAAGTGAACCGACTCTTCACAAGGATCAGCTTTTATAGTATGTTTGCAAATTAAACCTATTTTCATTATATTTGTCTTACCAAAAGTCTATATTTGTGTGTGTGTAGCTTGAACTGGGTCCTCACGTATAAGGTGCAGTTCAGTAATGACTCATCGGTCTGGCAGCCCTGCATGAACGGATCAGAGGAGGCTGTAAGTTTGAGTTTTATAAGTACTGCTAACCTTTCAATATATAGTAGAGGAGCATGTAAATCTTTAAAGCCTATTGTCTGTAAAGTGATTATTTTTCTTTTCTATATGTGTACTATATTGTCTCTCCTGATCTCAGAATTTCTGTGCAGGTGTTTGTCGGGAATGAAGATTTGGAGACGCCGGTGTTGGCTCTGTTTCCTGAGCCCTCAGTGGCCCAGTACATTCGCATTAACCCACAGACCTGGTTTAGCAATGGCACCATTTGCCTCCGCGCTGAAGTGCTGGGTTGCCCAAAGCCAGGTTTAATATTACATGACTGTAATTTGTAATATATATATATATATATATATATATATATATATATATATATATATATATATATATATATATATATATATATATATATATATATATATATATACATATGTTGTTTTCAATTATTGAAAAGTCACTCAGTTAACCTCTTATGCTCTGGGACCATTTTTGGGTATTTCCGCCTGGATTTGGCCTATCCAAATTGAAAAGCTTCCCATACCCAATTACAGTGCTCTAAATACACAATGTTGGTGTAATTTTACAGGAAACCCTTTGAAGTTTCATAAACCACTGCTAAAAGTGATACACATTTATGTATATGTTATCTGAGCTGTAATAAACCCCCGAAAATTGTTTTGGTTATAAATTCATTTTTGAAAATGTATAACTCTAGGCCCTGTGTGGTCTAGCACCCTGCAGATAGTTTTGACTGTTTCCACTAGATTCCAGAAAATACTGGAAAAAAGAATTTAGTCTGTATCATGTTGTATGCAATATTTTTTCAAATGGATCTGAAGGGAGGAATATTACCTTTTTGTATGTAATTTCAAGTATTTGCTGCAATCTAGTGGAAATAGTCTGCAGGGTGCTAGAGCACACAGGACCTGGGTTATACACTTAAAAAAAAATGAATTTTTAACCAAAAAAATCAAGAAGCGCCTCTTTTTTCGGGGGTTTATTACAGCTCAGATAACATATACTTAAATGTTTATCACTTTTAGCAGAGTTGTATGTTACTTCAAAAGGTTTCTTGTAAAATGACACCAACATTGTGTATTTAGACCACTTTATGTGGGTATGGGAAATTGTACCAGAGTAATTTAGTATAAATATTATTTTGTGTAAAACAAATGCCAAAGTGATGCATATCTCCAGAAAGTAGACATTCTAAGCTTTCAAATGGTACCAGATATGATAGATATGATAGAGCTCTTCCACAGACATTTACATTTTAAAGTATATACTTGATGATGTCATTCCGGACCCTGATCAGGGTCCATAGAGAAGTGCAGTTTGACAAAACTTGTCTGTGTGTGTAGATCCTGACAGCCCACAATTTTCTGAAACTGAGAGCGGATCCACAGATGACTTTGACTTCAGACACCATAATTACAATGAGATGAGGAAGGTTAGTGATTTTAGACCTTCATATTCTTCCTGCTTATTCATGCAAGTGAACTGACACAAGTTACTCTCCCTCTAGTTAATGAAGTCTGTGACTGACGAGTGTCCAAATATCACACGGATCTACACTATTGGGAGGAGCTACACTGGACTGAAGCTTTATGTTATGGAAATATCCGATAACCCAGGAAAACATGAGCTTGGTAAGTGTTCCCTTTATTCAGATCCCTGAATCTCATAGGCCACACATATATATTCTGGTGCAATAAAATTATGTTGTTGTAGAGAATTCATTGTTCATGCCCTTTTATTATTTTCCTTACACAGATAGAAGAAAATATGTTTTCTTTGCTTTTAGGCTTTATTTTGCTCATTCATCATATCTTTGTGTAACGCATTGTTGTCACACATCTGCTTTTCATCAGTCATTTGGCCAGAATAAACATTCCATCATTGATCAGATGCTGTTAATCTTTTGCCAAAGACACATTGTCAGCAATTTGACTTCTTTAATCTAGTAAAACATTTTCCAATTTAATTTTTTTTCATGATACAATTCCCGGGGGATAAAGAACCTTTGTCCTTAGTCCTGACCTTATTTTTTATTGTGCGCTGTTTCGTGGTGTAAATGTGTGATTTTAAATGTATTCCTGTTCCAAACATTTTATTGTTTAGGATTTTTACTGTTTGCATATAGGTGAGCCAGAGTTTCGCTATGTTGCCGGGATGCATGGGAATGAAGTTTTGGGCCGGGAGCTCTTGCTAAATCTTATGCAGTACATCTGCCGTGAATACAACCGAGGCAATCAGCGTGTCATCCAGCTGGTAAAGGACACACGCATCCATCTGTTGCCATCTATGAACCCAGACGGATATGAAACAGCCTATGAGAAGGTAAGCCAAAACAGAGAAACTTGATGTCCTAAAAATAAAGGTTCTTTATTGGTGTCTATGTTCCACAAAGAAACTTTAACATCCATAGAACCTTTCCATTACACAAAAGATTCTTTATAGTGGAAAATGGTTCTTTAGATTGTTCAACTGTTCTTCAAACTAAGAAAAAAATGGTTCTTTTAAGAAGTTCACTGAAAGGATTATTCTTCTATGGCATCAGTGCAAAAAAAGCTTTATTTTTACAGAGTATCTATTTACGCCAAGTGCAAATAGCCCGCCTTTTTGGCAGAGGCTATTTACACTAACTTTGCCCACCAATGTCTGGTTGAGCCAGACAAAAGTACAAAAGAAACCTGTCTAATAACAATAGTTCTGTCATGACAACTCTCTGAGAGATTGGTATGGTAATAGAGATTGGCATGGTAATGGATATGGCAATGTTTCTGTATTTGGTCTTGGAGGAATAGATCCACTCAGCTGCTGCTGCTGCCGAGCAAGTACACAGACTTGCTACTGCCAATACATTCACAGACATTGCTGTGTAAGACATGCTGCTGCTGCACATGGAACATACATGAATTAACCCCCATAGCAGATCTATACAGGTGGAGCTGGGGAAGGTGGAGGGTTTTCTGAAAGCGCGCTACAGACTGCTAACAGCAACACTACCGGTATTTGTTTGAATGTTGAGCCGCAGCTCATTGGCCGCTGATGTGACAGCAACCAATCAGCTGTGCGATGTAAATAATGATGTGATTGCTACCAAATGAGTTAAAGACCTATCAGGCTGCGGCATCTAGAGTTTCATGCCAGAACTAGGTGACAGTGGTGTGGAGCTTTTAACTCAACCGGTTCGAGTTCGAATCCTCCTTTTTCCAAACTCGTTCTTCTTCATTTTACCATTGCATATCAGCATTTATTTTAAATAAAAATGAAGAAAGTATTCAAAAAGTGAGAAAAAATTTACCTAGCAGGAATTTAATAGAGGGAATAAAGTGTTTAACTGGTAAGGTTAGGGGCAGGGACAAGTAATGTCCCAATAAGCAAGCATCCATTTATGATTTTAATAAATATAATCATATTCACTGACTATGTTATTACTGCATACTGTTTTATAATGTACTACAATACATTGAGGTGCAAATAGTATCTCACACTATTTTCACTAAGTATTAATAGCATCTAACAAACACTTAGACTTGGTGCAAATAGCATCTAACTACTATTTACACAGAAAATATTGCTTAAGTGTAAATAGCATTTAACGCTCTTTGCCTTATTTGTGTGTACAGAAATGTTTTTAGTTACAGAAATGTTTTTAACTATAAAAGTTATAGTTAGGAATTTTAATAATATTATAGAAGTAATTAATTTCTTTTAGATAATTATCATTATGCATTCTATTTGCAATCACACCAAACTTGTTCACTATAGTGTGATCTATAGTGTGATCACAGACGGTCTTGTGTTTGAATTTGTGCATGTGTTTGTTTCAATAGGGCTCAGAACTCTCTGGCTGGGCTCTTGGACGCTACAGCTTTGAGGGCATTGACATGAACCATAACTTCCCTGACCTCAACAACATCATGTGGGATGCTCAAGAGTTGGCCACAGACAAGAGGAGAGTGAGCAACCACTACATTCCCATGCCAGAGTACTACACCTCAACCGAAGCATTAGTACGTATACAAAAGCATTGTCGTACTCTCTTGGTACACACTTATTATATGTGTAGTCTACTTATAAAATGTTTTGGGTACTGTTCACTAACCTCCATATAAAAATAATTGTTAGTTGGCCCCTCCCCAGCCCCTGGTTGTCTTATTATTCTTCAAATATAGTCGAAATTGTTTGACAAAATTGTTCATTTTTTTAGATAATGTAATCCATTTTATTTGTCTAAGAAAACAGCAGAGCCTTGAGCTATTTCAGAGGTTGCTCTCAGTGTCTCCTCATAATGTTTGTTTTATTTGGAGGCACAGAATTCTCGGATTTATATATTAAAGTCGGCATGTCTTTTTTTCCTTATTGTGAGTAAAACTTCTCGAACAAGCTCAAATGTAGGACAGGACTTAATTTTGCCCGTGGTGAATTGATTGGATTGTTAGATGGATGTGGTTTGCTCTTGCTGTGATGTCATGTGAGTGACAGGTTGTTCCGCTTCCTCTTGCCAGTAAACACGTCATCAGAGAAGAGAAGAGATGTCGCTGTAAGAGGGAGGAGAAGATATTTTGGTTGAAGATTACGAATGCACGTGAATAAAAAAAATTAAGAAGTGCATGGAGAAATCATTTAAAATACATACCTCAATATTCAATAAAAACAAGAACTGTCAATTTGCCTTTAATGGTGACATCAAACCTTTGAATAGACTTTTAGTCTTTGCCTTACAGAGAAGGACATGTTGTGCACAGGGGACTCAAGGTCAAGCAGATCTGTGAAGAATGTGAGCACTTCCTCTCAGCTGAAGCTCCCTGTGCTGGGCCTCCAATACGAAAACATACTGCAATACACTGAATAGAGATTAATTAGAAATCATGAAAGATGAGAGAGGGAGACTCAAATATGAAGAAACATAATAAAAGAACACAAAATTATCATATTTTCTGTGGATTATGATATTATTATTATAGGCAAAGTTTAACTTTTGTGCCTGGGGGAGGGGCAATTGGGGCAGAAACTAGACCCAGACCCTTGAATTACAGTCTAAACCACATTCTGAGATGGCAGTTGTGTTCATACAGTTCAGTCTGTCTTTAGCAGGCTACATATTATATATTCTATAAATGTATTCGTATATACACTACCAGATGTTTGAAATAATTAAGCTTTAAAGAAGTCCCGTATGCTTAAAAATACAGTAAAACATTTCTTATTATTATAAATGTTGAAAACAAGTTTTGCTGCTTAATATTTTTGTGGAAACCTTTTTTTTTCAGGATGCTTTGATGTATAGAAAGTTCAAAGTAACAGAGCTTATTTGTAACAGAACACATTTATACCTGTCTATACTGTCACTTTTGATCAATTTAATGCGTCCTTGCTAAATAAAATTATTCATTACATTTTTTAAACTTAACTTATTCCAAACTTTGGAATTTTAGTGTATCACATTGTTACATGTTTTCAGCTGATTTCAACATTGATGATAATAAGAAATGTTTCTTAAGCACCAAATCAGCATATTAGAATGATTTCAATATTAAAATAGAAAACAGAAAATTTGAAAAATAGAAATAGACAATTATTTCACAATAATACTGTTTTTACTGTAATTGTTCAAATAAATGCAGCCTTGGTGAGCGTAAGACACTTCTTTAAAAATATTCAAAAATCATAATTATTCCAAACTTTTGACTGCTAGTGTATATATTAAAGAATATTTTTATATTATAATATATATTCGCACGTTCATGTTAAAGGTTGCCCCGGAGACACGTGCTGTAATCAGCTGGATGCAAGATATACCTTTTGTATTGAGTGCTAATCTGCACGGGGGAGAGCTGGTGGTCACTTACCCTTTCGACTGCACACGTGACTGGATCCCTCGACAGGACACACCCACCTCAGACAACGATTTCTTCCGTTGGTTGGCTACCGTCTATGCCTCGACCAATCTGGTGATGGCAAACCCAGATCGGAGGATCTGTCACTCAGAAGACTTCCTGCAGCACAACAACATCATCAATGGAGCAGACTGGCACACTGTCCCAGGGAGTGAGTACACATCAAAGACTTTCTGTCCATTTTTGTTGCTTTACCCATTTGAAACAGGGTACTTTCTAAAATTTAATTTTAAGAGATGACCCATCTCGTAATTAAAATAGAGGTCCTCACTGTGAAAGTCTTGTAGAATATATTCATAAAATAATATATAAATATAATAAATATATTATATTTATTTAAATAAATAAATGTAAATAAATTATATATATATATATATATATATATATATATATTATATATATATATATACACACACACACACACACTATTCGACAAGGATTTTTTTTTGTTGGCAAACGGATTATGAAAAGCAAACAATTTAAAACAATCTAGTAACTTAACTACACTTTTAAATATGAATTTATATTAAATTTGAAAATGTATTAATCTATTTACGTTTTTATTTTTGTTAATACACTAATAATTGTTTGTTTCATTAAGGTGGCAATCCTAGTTTCATGCTCATTATATAAAAGGCTTTATGTTCTGATGAGATTCATTATCATATATATTTTTTCTTATATTTTATTTTTGCTTCATAGGCATGAATGACTTTAGTTATCTCCACACAAATTGTTTCGAAATAACTGTAGAACTGTCCTGTGACAAGTTCCCACATGCCAGTGAGCTTCCTATTGAGTGGGAGAACAACAAAGAGTCTCTCCTGCTGTACATGGAGCAGGTCAGTCCTGCAGAAACATAATCCTACGAGATCCTAATGTATCCAACCCTTTTCCAATTTCATCTGTTCTTTCGCTCTTCTGCAGGTGCACAGAGGTTTAAAGGGCGTCATCAGGGATAAGGACACTAAAGCTGGCATTGCAAATGCTATCATTAAGGTGGACGGCCTGGACCATGACATAAGATCTGGTATACCTCTAAAATCCTTTTGCCAAAAAAAAAACTGCATTAAAGAGGACCTATTATGCTTTTTTTACATTTGCAACTTTCTTCAGTGTGTATTGTTGCTGTTTGAGCATGAAAAAGGTCTGCAAAGATACAAAGCACACTCAGATGTGAGTTATTCTCTATATCACTAAGCAATATTTTTGAAACGCTTAGTTTGGTCTTGAGTTTTCTTCTGGGAATGTACACGTCACAATATTCATCATTTAAATAATTCCCACCCAAGACGTATGCAAAAAATGGAGTTGCTGCCCTCGGAGGACGCATTCCAAGGTAAAAAGGCATCAAGGCACGTCCGAATCCAATGATAGTTCACTTCCTGTCTCCTGAGATACCTTGATCTGATCGATGAAGCCAGAATAGATGTATCATTCGCTGCCTCCGATATCTCACAATCCTGTCCTTTCTATTATGTGACAGTTGAGCTAAAAAATAAATATGGCTTCCGAAAGTTGTGTTTTTTGGTCAGTTTGTGTGTAAACGTACGATTTTCACCACTTCTGATGTCATTTCTAGCGAGAAATTACTATTGTAGTAGTTAAATATGTTAGTTATATCCAAACCTCTCTCTATTTTGTTGTAGATCATTAAACCATTACGCTGCCTGTTCAAAGTTTGCCTGATGAGGCAGCATGGCAGCAAGTCAGCTAGTTTTCGGACGCAGCCATAGTGTGTTGAAACTTGCAGTTGTGGTAAGGGGCGTGAAAACTAATTCTAGTAGACCCCAAAAACAAAATCAAGACTTTATAAAAGGGCTTAATAGGTCCTCTTTAAAATATTTTTTCAATACAGGATATAATAATGTTTGATTCACATGTTTGTAGCTCTAGGTGGTGATTACTGGCGTTTGCTGAACCCAGGTGAGTACAAGATAATGGTGTGGGCAGAAGGCTACTTCCCCCGCATCCGCCGCTGCTCTGTAGGGTCAGAGCCCCGCGCAACCATCTGTGACTTCACCCTCACCAAGACGTCACAGGATCACCTAAAACACATCCTGGCAAGCGGTGGGAAAATTCCCCGGGATGATCAGGTACGGATCCGAGCCATGCGAATGCGCAAACTCCGCATCAGTACCAAGATTCTTAATCGCCGCCGAGAACAACAGCAGCGCCTTAACAAAGTTAAACGGAAGTGAGGAGCTCATTTATAAAACAATAAGCTGGCCTGTCACAGGTTGAAGGACATTGGTATTGAAGATGTTCAACATTTGAATGTTTTTTTTAACCACTAACACAGATTTTTAAGAAGATTCTGAGATTGTAGCTGGTTTTCTACACTCAGAATATGGTATTGATGATGATATTATAATAAAGCTAATACAATATTTGACAGAAAACACCTCTCCGCTGTCTTAATTCAGTGATGTATAGAAGCTTGTTTCCACCACAGTTCTCTCCACACAATTCTAAATTCCTTTTATCCGCAATTCTGACTTTTTTCTCATAATTTCTAACCATGATTATTTATTTTTCTGTGGTGCTTCCTGGGGAGGCAGTGGGCATGGGTGCTTCCTCTTGTGACAAGGTCCTCCTGAACTCAGCCTTCTCTTCCTCAGTTGGAGCAAAGTTGGACAAAGTGGGCACTGGTGCTTCCTCAGTGGGATTAGAGTCGACTACTAGGCATAATAAGAGATCACTTTTGATAATTACTCTCAATATCTGCGGGAAAATGTGTGTCCATCTCAATGTCTATGGTGGTTGCATCCTTGACTGAAGTTTTTTACCTTGGAGGTCAGGAAACCAAGTCTTGAGTTTTGTCTTGAAGTCAGCCTTCTCTTCTTCAGTTGGTTTAGAGTCAGATACTGGTGGAATAAAAAAACATTTAAGAGACAATTAGTGTAAATAATATACTAATAATCTTAGAGAAAACAGTATATTTTGTTGTTGTGGACCTGGCTGAAGTTCTTACCTTCAGTGCCAGGAAACCAGACCTGGAGCTTCCTCCTGACCTCAGCCTCCTCTTCCTCAGTGGGTGAAGAGTTGGCTTCTGGTAAAAAAAAAAATTAAACAAAAATCGATCATTGAAAAACACTTATTGATCCACCATTAGTTTAAATGTCTGAGTAAAATGTGTGTCCCAAAATGTCAGGTGGTCATGCGCTTCGTTGACGTTCTTACTTTGGAAGTCAGGAAACCAGACCTGGAGCTTTTTCTCAAACTCAGCCTTCTCTTCCTCAGTGGGTTTAGAGTTGATAATTACTCTTAATATCTGCGGGAAAATGTGTGTCCATCTCAATATCTATGGTGGTTGCAGCCTTAGCTGAAGTTTTTACCTTGGAGGTCAGGAAACCAAGTCTTAAGTTTTGTCTTGAAGTCAGCCTTCTCTTCCTCCGTGGGTGAAGAGTTGGCTTCTGGTAAATAAAAGAAAAAAAAGATTGATTGAAAACACTAATGTCTAGTGTAAAATGTGTCCCAAAATGTCAGGTGGTCATGCGCTTCATTGACGTTCTTACTTTGGAAGTCAGGAAACCAGACTTGGAGCTTTTCCTCGAACTCAGCCTTCTCTTCCTCAATGGGTTTAGAGTTGGCTACTGGTGAATTAAAAAAGAACAGGGAAGACAAAAATCATTATGAGACAACAGGTAATTTACTGCCTAATATTTTGCGGATGTAACCTTATTGTGAAGATTAAAAAAAACAACATCTAGTGTGGTTCTGGATCTGGCAAATTTTCTTACCTTTAATATCAGGAAACCAGACCCAGGTGGGCACAGGTGCTTCTTCAGAGGATGTGGCGAGCACTGGTGGTTCCTCTGGGGAGGCAGTGGGCATGGGTGCGTCCTCTTGGAACGAGGTAGGCACAGGTGCTTCCTCAGGGCACATAGTGGGCACTAGTGCTTTAGGTACAGGTGCTCCCTGAAATTATGAGCTTAAAAGATCTTCAACCTCCATTATAGCCCACCACCGCCCTGCGTGGAGGGCTGTGATGAGCTCATCATACTCATCCAAGGACATGAAGGTGAAGGCGGGCATGGTGGACATGCTCAGCTTGATGGATGCGTGGTAAGACATGTTATTCAAGTGTATAATGGCTGTTCGTGTGCAATACTGTGAGAGAAAGAGAGAGAGAAGAGATGACTTAAGTAGCCTACACCCAGAAGCTCCTGAAGCAGGTTGCCATAGTTTTATATCCTTCATTAAATATATTTATTTATTATTATTTACAATAAGCAATATTCCCAAAAGGTTTGGAGGAATTAAAAATTAAAGGGTAACTTCAGTGATTTAGCATTAGGCTTTGTATCAGTAGAAACCCGGTAGTATATTCAAATGATGGTACTTTCCTCGTCATTTTGCGTCATCGGATGATTTTTTGGCCAGAGGCTAAAGACTACAGCCACTAGATGGAGCTGTTCCGCATGTTATCAACCCGCCCATAGGGGAGAGATCTCACTCACAGAATGTAAGACACAGACAGCCGCACGGACAATCATAACAGAGCGCGGTGCAGTGTAAAGTGAGTGTTTCAACTTGAATTCAATGAATTCCTGTGATAGTTTAGCTTTCATATGCGATCTGAAAACGTGCCAGACTGGCGCTTAACCTCAGCTCTTCATGATGAATGAAATCTGACTCCTGCTGCGCCTGTGCCGTGACTTTCGTTCGGCTCACTCACACTTTATTGAAAAGACACATTCCTTTTTTTTAATTGTAGTGTTTATTCTCTTAGTTTATATCTTAGAATTGAGAGTTTATATCTCACAATTGTGAATTTTTATCTCGATTTGCGAGTTAAAAGTCCATTACCTTTTTTATTCAGTGCTGAAATATGTTAAAATACATTCATTTCCAAGTTACATGTTACTTTGAACCAGCTATGTTCCCATAGCAAAGCATTTCTTTCAATTAGCCTACACATGGAAATGTGAAATGAAGTTCATGAAGAAAGGGAACATTTTATATGCTTGATATAAAAAAGATTTTACATTATTTTGACACTCTTCAAACCAGTTTATTTTCCACACCACTACTTTAATTTAGTTATAGACAGTACCGTTCAAAGGTTTGGGGTCAGTAAGAACTTTTATTCTGTAAGAATCCATTAAATTGATCAAAAGTGACAGCAAAGACATTTGTTAATGTTAAAAAATATTAATATAAAATTAGTTTAAAATAAATGCTGTTATTTGAACTTTCTAGAATCCTGGAAAAATGCATCACGGTTTACACAAAAATATTAAGCAGCCCAACTATTTTCAACATTGATCAAGAAATGTGTTTGATTAGAATTAGCAAATTAGAATGATTTCTGATGGATCATGTGACGCTGAAAACTGGAGTAATGATTCTGAAAATTCAGCTTCGCCATCACAGGAATAAATTACATTTGAAAATGTATCAAATAAAAAAACTTATTTAAAATTGTAATATTTCACAATATTACCGTTTTACTGTATTTTTGATTAAATAAACGCAGGCTTGGTGAGCAGAAGAGACTCTTTCACATTACAATAAACTTACAGATCCCAAACTTTTAAACAGTAGCATAAAACCCTCTGGTATATGAAAGGAATCAATTCCATTTCTATTTTATGTATGATCTACACCAAAGTTTCACAGAAATTCGGCCAGTGCCCCAATGCAGCTCTTAACCTAAAAGCAGTGACACCCGTCTCAAATGATCTGGTAAGTGAGAGTCGTGTGCCAATGCTTATTCAGCGTGTACTCCATCAGTCTAAGGAATGCTAACACAAGTCTTGGTTCTTCTTAAAAAATCTCAAACAGCTCTTTTGTTTACAGCATTTTTCTTCCCAAGCCAAACAAAAGCTATGGAAAGGTTTCTTTATTTAATATATCTGTAGCACTGCATCCTTAGTAATGTTAACAGGAACAGAGTGAATCAAATGAGAATCAAGGATGAATAAAGTTATGGTAACTTTTACGGTTACTCTGCTTTTCAATTTCAATTTTTTAGAACGCTCACTATTTAAATAACGCCTAAGGAGGAACCACTGATATTAGTCCCAGAAAAGCTGAACATTCAGATTGTGTCCTCTATTTAGTCTCGAGAAGGCCAATATCATCACGTCCAGCCATATAAAACACTCATCCATCAGCTAAACCTGCATCAAAACTGCTATATCCCATTGTCTTTATGTCCTGAGTTCAAAGCACGGATGTGCATCAGAACATTTCATAACTGCTGATTGTCCATGTAGAATCCAGAAGCATATGAAAAAGAGAATATTACAAAATTCCCAGTCCATTCAATTAACCCTCGACAGAAGTCATTTTCATCCCAATAGTCACACGTACATGGTACATACTGCATTGACAATCTACAAATCAGACCTCAGTTAGTGTTAAGGACAAGCAGTCCAAAAGTAAATACAAACGATTAGTAAAAGTGACACACTTCCAGAAAAAAATGTTTCTGAAAATGAATATGGCATTGCAAAGTCTAAAATGTTTGGCAAAATGCAACAATTGCCTTGAACTGTGTACAGTTACATAAAAATGATTGGCTTAAGCATTTACTGCAGTGCTGCATGGATGAGCAAACAAAAAAACATTCCACAATTCTCTAACGCTGACGTGACTCATTCATCCTCCATCACGGAGAAAAACTAATGCTCTTTACTTTCATTCTCGCACAGACTGATAAGTTCAGAGTTTACACAGTGTAAAGAACAATTACATCTAAAAATGACAAAAACGTACAAGGTCATTCACATGCAGCGTGACCTCTCTCTCTCGCGCGCGCTCGCAAGCGCACACACACACACACACACACACACACACACACACACACACACTCATACAAATACTCCGTTTAAGGTAGTTTAGTTCTCCCATCGTCCAGCATCAACCTGAAAGGCTTCTGCCATTTGCAGGATATCAGTGTAAATTCGAATGAATTTGTATGTTAAAAGTGTGGTTGATACAGAGCTACGCGTCCACTAAGGCAGCCTGATGCAAACTGACAGTGAGTGGGTGAGAACTTTGAGGTGAGCACCACATCGCTGTGAGAGTAGATGGAGCGGACCTCCCGCAGCAGAGCCGTCCGCACAGGCATGCAGTCCGTCAACTCAGCGCAGTGCTCATCGAACGCCAGCAAACGCACGCCGTAACCATACGGCGAGCAGATGAGGCGGCCGTCTGGACTGAAGCACAGCTCTTTAATGTAGCCGCGGCCGACGTTAGCTTCCTCGATGTAGTGCGTGAGACGCAGAGAGCAGCGAGGAGACACTGGTGGTCGAGGTGGAGCTCCCTCTTGAAACTCGTACACACACGTCCACTGAGAAACAGAGATACACAGAAATGAGTTGAAATTCATTCTGCTGTCAGACTGTGCGTTCCACACTTGTTTTAGGTTCCATCACTGACCTCTTGGTCGTCCATGTTGCTGGAGCAGCGTAACAGAGTGGCCCAGCCCTTTGGATGCAGTTGCAAGGAGGTGATGCAGTTCCCACGGTCCCTCTCACCCGGGATCTCTGGGGTTAACACCTCAAGACTGTTCCTGGGCGACAAACCTGGGCAGAGACAAAATGTGAACACTGGAGTAAAAATAAAAACTAGTAAAACCAGAAGTTGATTAAAGAAAAGTGTACAATCATAAAACAACAAAAAGACTAACCAACTTATGCATTTACAAATTTCATAAATCTTTTTTTTTAATGACATTCCAGCTTCTATGGCTATGTTGCAAATTTCATGAATCATTGTAAAGTTTACCCTCTCTGTGTGGATGGTTTTTGCTGTCAATGGTGTGACGAGCTCCACCTGACCTGGAACCTGCTGATGAACCTTCTAAGAGAAAGAAGAGATGATAATAATAATGGGCACAAGATTTCGCCACACCTGTATAGTTCACTGTCATATCAGGCTGTTTTATAGGTTTTTGTGCCATTCAAATCTGAATTAAAATGTTTTTAAATTCCAGTTCAGTTCCTGAGGTAGCAAACAGTGATAATCTAAATGTAAGAAAGTAGAATTAAAATCGAATAAATTAAAATGTAATCCGAAATTCATAAAATTTAAACAACCAGAGTTTTCAAAAATACTTAATATTATTATTTTTTATAAATTAATATTACTTAGATAAAAAAAAAAGAGAGAAATACTTTTATTCAGCACGGATGTATTAAAAAGCGGCAATAAAGACTTCTATAATGTTTCCATTTCAAGTAAATGCTGTTCTTTTGAACTTTTTATTGATTAAAGAAAAAACATCAGTTTCAACTAAAAGATTTAGCAGCACAACTGTTTTCAACATTGATATTAATAAGAAATGTTTCTTGAGCAGCAAATCAGCATCTCATAATGATTTCTGAAGGACTGAAGACTGGAGTAATGATGCTGAACATTTTGCATCACAGGAATAAATGACATTTTGACATATATTAAAATAGTTATTTTAAATTGTAATGCTTCACAATATTTCTATTTTTTTTCTATTCTATTTTTTTTCTGCATTTTTGATTAATAAATGCAGCCTTGGTTAGCATAAGAGACTTAAAAAAACATTTGAAAACTTCTTACCAACCTCAAACTTTTGAACGGTAGTGTATGTTATTGTTATGTGTTTTAATAATACAATAATAAATAGTTATTAACTATTAATATTTGTATAATACTTTTACCAGAAACCGCTCTAGTAAAAGTTTTAAATTATGTTTTACTGATTCTGGCAAGTCCAATGTGTTAGTGCTGTTAGATTTGAGTGCGGCGTTTGACACGATTGACCACTCTGTTCTCATCTCACGTTTGGAGCACTGGGTGGGCATTTTGGGAAATGCCCTTAAATGGCTTCAATCCTATTTGATTGGTAGAAGATTCTCTGTTAGGGTTGGTGAATCTACTTCCAATGCGGCTCCTCTTATGTGTGGTGTCCCTCAAGGTTCTATTCTTGCTCTGATTTTATTCTCCTTGTATATGCTCCCCCCTGGGGGCGATTTTTAGGAAACATGGCATCTCCTTTCATTGCTATACCCTTCTGACGATACCCAAATCTATCTGCCTCTGGGAATGAATAACTTTGGTTTGGATACCCTGTTGGCTTGTCTAGCGGATGTAAAGGCCTGAATGTCCCTAAATTTTCTTCACATCAATGAAGGCAAAACAGAGATTATAGTTTTTGAATCCTCAGAAGCTACTAGCTCCCCTTGTGCAAATTTTGGTTATTTGTCTTCATGTGTGAAACCACTAGTAAAAATGTGGGTGTGTTTTTTGATAGTGCTCTTAAATTTGACAAACAGGTTAATACCATTGTCAAAACAAGTTTTTCTTCATCTCTGAGTACTTTCTAAAGAAAAATAATTTCTTTCTTTTAACGATTTTGAACGGGTGCGGGAAAACATGCTTTTATTTCTACAAGGCTGGGCTACTGTAATTCCCTCTATATGGGTATTAATCAAGCATCTTTGAACCGTCTGCAGATGGTACAAAATGCAGCTGCTCGGCTCCTCACCGGTGTTCGTAAACGTGAGCACATTACTCCAATTTTGAAATCCCTGCATTGGCTCCCTATTCTTTATAGAATTGATTTTAAAGTTTTACTGCTGGTTTTTAAATCATTGAATGGATCAGCTCCAGTAAATATTTCAGATTTACTATCCATTCAAAATTCTGGAAGGTCTCTTAGGTCAACAAACCAGAGACTGTTAAATGTTCCCCGGACTAGGCTGAAACTGAAAGGGGACCGTGCCTTTGCCATTGCTGCACAAAAACTTTGGAACAGCTTACCTGTCTCTATTATAACTGCCTCTACATTGCACAAGTTTAAAGCAAAACTCAAAACCTATCTTTATTTTCTCTGGCTTTTAATTGTAGCTGATTTGTGCTGTGTCTGGTCTGTTTTGTGTCCTAATTTATGTTTTACATGGTGCTATATTTTGCTGATATTTGATATAATGTACAGCACCTAATGGCGCTATATAAATAAAGCTGAGTTGAGAGAGTAATATTTGAATAATTTTTATACATTTCATTATATTTAATAAATATAACATTGCCTTTTTTTGCAGACCAGCGGAAAACCATTTAATTATCCAAAATTATCTGATTTATCGTAAAGGGGTACTTCAGCGCTCGGAAGATGAATGTGTATTTAAACTGGGTCATATATGTTGTAGAAATGTGAAGTTATTTTTGAATTTGGTGCCTTCTAGACTGAGAAAAGACAGAAAATGTATTTTTGTCTCATGTGGATGAAAGACAACTCACAAGGCCACTCCCAAAGCCACGGCTACTGGTTATCACTTGCCTACCGCGGCACCGCCCCCAACGTCGTTTTGATATTCACAGTAATAAATCATTTCGTTCAGTTAGAGAATAGACTCTACAATTGGCTTTATGCACAGCTGCATTACTTCCAGAACTTCAGCCAGCTCCTTTGTTTCCTGTCTGCCATTATTGGACAAACTGATTAATCCAGGTGTGTCTGATTATTGTTGTGGTGACTACAGGCACACCTGGCTTAATCAGTTTGTCCAATAATGGCAGACAGGAAACAAAGGAGCTGGCTGAAGTTCAGGAAGTAATGCGGCTGTGCATAAAGCCAATTAAAAACTGAATGTGTCTTTTCAATAAAGTGTGAGTGAGCCGAACGAAAGTCACGTCACAAACGCAACAGGAGTCAGATTTCATTCATCACGAGAGCGAAGAGCTGAGGTAAGCGCGGCAGTCATTCACAACGCGTGTCCAGTCTGGCGCGTTATCAGATCATGCCTATGGAAGCTAAGCTTTCATAGGAATTCATTGAAAAGTTTAAACACTCACTTTGCCCCGTACTGCTCCGTTATGAATCGCTCATATCAGGGGGACATGAGGGGGGAAAGTACGATAATTTGAATATACTACCGGGTTTCTACTGATACAAAGCTTAATGCTTAATCGCTGAAGTAACCCTTTAAGTTTATCTTACTGGAGCTTAACAACAAAGAATTTTACAGCATATATTTATATTAATAGTGTTGGACTAATGAAATCCCTTGTTTAAGTGACTGAATCGCAATTCAGTAAATATCAATTAAAATTCTGTTTAAATTAAAGGAAGAGCATTCTTAAATTCAGAATTTTGCCCAACCCTAACTGTAGCAAATATAAACCTTTGGATACTAATCCATTTCCATGTTGCCTTCATATCACCTAATTTCAGATCTATGGATTCTTACTTTCCAACTCACATACAACTTATTTATGCTTTATGTATATACCTGTGCTGAGCGGAGCCCTGCGGGCCCGTAGGATGCGGTAGCTCCCGACCTCAAGGCTCTGGGTGAGGTCAAGGTCATGTAAGATGAGCAGGTAACCAGAGGATGTGGAGATCAACATCTTACTGCAGTCTGGAGTCAGACGCATCCGCATTAGATAGCGTGTGTGGAAAAACTTCTTGTGCGGACAGCCATCTTCTGTGAACCTAAATGCACAGAAAGTACAATGATGCACATTTTATTGCTGCCAGCCTAAGGCACACCCGTGCAATAATCATGCCGTTCAATCAGCATCTTGACATGCCACACCTGTGAGGTGGATGGATTATCTCAGCAAGGGAGAAGTGCTCACTAACACAGATTTAGACAGATTTGTGAACAATATTTGGGAGAAATAGGCCTTTTGTGTACATAGAAAAAGTATTAGATCTTTGAGTTCAGCTCATGAAAAATGGGGGCAAAAAGAAAAGCGTTGCATTTATAATTTTGTTCAGTGTACATTACTCCATCTACCCTTGTAAATCCCGTCTGAATAGGGCTTAACAGAGTATTCGCACCAGAGCCCGTTTTATCGAACCAAACCTGCCAAGTGTGAACAAACCCTTAATTAAAGACAGCTAGGAAACACCCCTAACCACACGTACCTGTTGGTATCCCAGGTGATGACATTTCCGTCAAATCCTGATGTCACAAGCAGACGGGTGTGAGTATCATACTCAATGTTCTTGACCCAGCTAGCATGGCCATGCAACGTGCACACCTTCGAGTTGAGTTTCCGCAAATCCCACAATGCAATGGTGGTATCATCAGAGCAGGTCGCAAACAGCCGGTTGTCAAGAAACCTGAATAGTACACGACATCAACCATACAATTTAGCACACAGACATGACGTCATGGCAGTTATCCTCATGAACTTTATGATGGAAAAACTACATTTTGTATTATGCAAATCCTAGTGTTCAACATGCAAATGGTTTTGAATTAGTTCTTACATTAAAAACGTCTGTTATTAAAAAGAGCTTTCGCTCACGTAACTGAGGTTCCTACACACTGCAATCGATTATGACGTGTGCACATGTACCTTATGTTGTTTACACAGTCCTCATGAGCCTCCACCAGTGTTTTAATATGTCTGGAAGAAACGGGGTCAAACAAAAGCACTTCTGTCTGCTCACAAGCAACCGTCAAAACTGACCTAGAAAAAAACAAAGGTGTTTAAAAACAGGAACTATTATATATATATATATATATATATTAAGTTTTTCTTAAAAAGGATAAATTCAATATATAGAATAGATACATATAGTGTTAAATATTGTATTACTTTATTTTACATTGCTTTTATTTGAAACATAAAAGACATACAATTCTATACACTGAATTTCTACCTAATTTTAATACATTTCATTTCAATACATTCAATTATTAATGTATATTATTTCTTTATAGTTTCTCAAAATGATTCCCTTGCACTTCTTTAGCAAACCATTTTAATTCCCCCATAAGTCTAAAATTCTATTTTGCAATCTAATATTGTTGCATTACGATTACATTGATCTATCTCTCTCTCTCTCTCTGCAGTTATGAAAATGCCATTGATTTTAGGCTTTGTTCATTACTTTTCCCCACAGACAAGGCTTAAGCTAGTCCCAGACCAAAATTAATGTTTGAGCAGTTTTAACTGAAAGCAACTTGTGTTGATATCTTAAAATATGTCTGTGCCATTATTTTGTCTCAAGATGCAAACCAGTAATGTTTTTCTAAAGCATGTTTATAAAAGTTACTTAAATGTCCTAATTGCTCTAAGGCCTAAAACAGGCTTCATTTATTCTAAGCCCTGTCTGTGAAACCAGTTGTCATAACCAAAACAGTAACATTTTAATTAAAAAACAAAATGTCTATATTTTTAAACATCAAAAACGACTTGATTGCTCTAATTGAAAATGAAACAGGTTACCATCACAATACAAAAAGAAAACACACTTTAAAATAGCTGAAGGCCATGTTTTCCAGCACATATGATAGCACACGGTTGGTTTAACGAATACGTTTTTAATGTTTAGTCAAAAGTGCACATAATTGAAGAGACACTCATAACTTGATTGAGTACGGGACTCATGACAAGGGTAACACAGACTCTGCGCTTACCCGTCCGGGGAGTACTCCAAGTTGAAGACAGCCCCGTGAGTTTGTGTACTGAGGTTTACCGAATCCGTAGCCGGGCTCATGGACTTATAAAGCCGTGTCATTGTACGGAATTGATCCCGCGCGGGGTCTACGAAAGGCCCCCTGCGGATTGTCCTCCTGCAAATCCACGAGAACAGAGAGTCGCACGCGTTCGAGCCCCTGCATCCCGAGCCTGTCCCGCCGTCTGCGGCCAACTCGAGCTTCGAGCTGCCCTGTATCTCGGCACTCTCGCGGCCCGCTTGCGGTGATAATGGTCTCGTGGAGCCCCTGTCTTCATCGCTGTCCTCCTCCTCATCCTCCTCGCGCAGCACATCAGCGCGCGGCTCTACGGGCTCCTCATTGTCGCTCGGCTGTCCCGAGCTCATTGTTGCACGAATGTCGCTGGCGGCTCCGTTTTGAGACTCTTCCAAACTCACCCTCCTGCAGTGGGGGGACAGGCACTGGATCTGTGGGCCAGGCCGTCTTGCAATGTGTGCAGAAACTGCTTAAACATCCATTAATACAAACACTAGAGTCCTGCGGATGTCTGCGTATACAACAGACTACGTATTTCCGGTTCCTTCTCCGCATAAATTAAAACCATAGATACGTTTAATTTCTTGTTTTTTAAATAAGATTTTTAGACCAAAAAAAAAGAGCACAACGCACATTTTCTGATGTATAAAATGAATAGGTTTTTATTTAACTATTGACTTTTAATTTACTATATATTCAATGAGTGAAATTTTGATTCTCTAGTCGGATAGTAAGACAAGACGAAGTGGCATCAAACAATGTATGTTTGATTCACATTACTGACTAACTTAGTGAAGAAACGAAGCTTGATTCACTCGAAACACCACAGGCTAGCAGCACCTGCTGGTCAAAACGGCGGACATGCAATGACAGCTCAGCCCAAACATGTATAACACCTTGTGACTTGACGAGTTGGAAACAAGTTTCGACCCACTGATTCGAAATAAAAGATTCGAAAGCGTATGGCTACTACCGACAACACGAACCCAGTGTGTTCTTGAGAAAATATTTATTAAAGGCTTCCAAAGTCTGAGAGAAAAATAATGTTCCACAAAGCAGGTTCTGTTTAGAATGATAATCTTGTTAAAATAAGATCACTTCAATCACTACATCAGTAAGGTAAGTTCTATTAACTTAACTGAAAATAACCTTTTATGAGGTATAGTTATGCAAAGCATATTAGTCAGCATATAAGAACTGGAGCTGAATTCAAACCTGAAACCCTGAGATGCTGCATATCATCCTCTGCTGGATGTTGTTGTCATACATTTGCTGCATATTCTTCTCAGTGCCACATTCTAATATTATGACAAAACCCATTGTACTGCATTGGCATCTTTACTTTCTTAAACTCAAAGGGATAATTTACCCAACATTTTTAATTCTGTTATAACTTAAATCACCTTAATTTTGTTCTAAACCTGACTGTCTTCCTTCTGTGGAACACAAAATAAAATGTAGAAGAATGTTAACCAAATCATTTTAGCGACCATTGCCTTCTACTACATGGAACATTTCTCAAAACATTTCTTTATGTCCCACAGAAAAAAGAAAGTCATTCAGGTTTTGAGTAAATGATAATGATCATAACTCTCTACAACATATCTCTAACTCTCTGGGATTGACTCTCTATCATGCTGTCGTAGACTGAGCGATACACACTGAGGACCTCGAGTGCCGTGGGCCGGATGTGAGGCTCCTTCCTCTTGCATTCGGAGTAGATCTGAAACAAGTGGAAATGAATGACGTCACTTCCCAGGACATTCCCCAAAAGGAAACGCGTCACATCTGGAATCTTCCAGATATCTGTCTTTTCATCGTAACCAGGCATGGCTTCATCTGAGAAATGAACATCCTCGCCATAAGGCCACAATTGCTCAGGGGCAACAAAGTCCCCGGCGAGCTCATGGTGACCGCATTTCACCCCTTGGCTTCCTCTCTCTACCTCAGGCAACGCATCCAGGTCGTTGGCCAGAAGACGCATATCGGATGTGAGAAGAAACTGACTGAGAGTTTTGTGCAGGTCGTTGGAGTCACACATGACCCGGATGCCCACTGGACTGCTGTGCAGGTATGCCAGGAACGCGACATAGTCTATTGCCAGCTGTAGTCGAGTATGCCAAGAGTTTCGCCAGTGATATCGGTCTTGCTCAAGGGTGGCATCGAGCATTAGTGCTGATCCAAGAGGGTGGTACTCCGTAACAAACATACCATCCTCCTCACACGCCCCTACAAGCGTCACGACGCGGGCGCTCTGCAAGGCACGTAGCATTGACAGTCCGTGGAGGAAATCATCTGTATACTGCTCTGATGACAAGACAGAGAGCGCCACCTTCTGCCCGTGCCACTCCGACAGATAAACCTAGAAAACACAATTATGTATGAATGTAAGTCTCTAATAAAAGCAGTCGGAAGATATCAAAACATGTTTGATATTTTGAGCCGATTTTAGAATTCATAGAGTATGAATCATTGCTAATACGTACAGTACAGTACATAATAATACATACAGCAATAAAGTCATAATACGCTGACCAGACAATGGAAATCAAGGGAGCGAAGTCACAAAGATCGGGTAAAGAAAAAAAAATGTAGGCCTCAAAAATGATAAAAGCTGTGTTCATTTGTGAAGATGATTATGATGAACACAGAGCTTATTTTCTGCAATAATCCAAAAACCACAGGAAAAATCCTATTGGGTTTTGTTGAGGGAACGTCCACGGATCGCCTGCTGAACATTTGATTAAAAAAAGAAACACTTCAGAAGTTTCCAAGTCATCACCTGATTGGTTGAACTCCTGAAAACAAAGCCGTTGTGACACTAACCCCTCATGGAATAAGAAAGCAGCCGTGTTTACAACTGTGACAATAATAACGTTCAACTAAATGCTGCATTTTCACAAGCGTGTGAACTTTACAACATAGACTCTTTAAAAGACATACAAGTTTTACACGCCGGTCTGTTATAGGGACGTTGACCTTACATTACATTACATTACATTACATTTTCACGCAAATCGATTAATTGCATCCAAAATAAAAGTTTTTGTTTACATAATATGCATGTATAGGCCTAAAATGTAAAAAGGTATAAGAAAAATGTGTTATATTTATATATAAATCTCAAATATATATAAAGTGTATATATATATATATATATATATATATATATATATATATGCAAAAATATATATGCACAGTATATATAAACTATAAACATTAATGAGTGTGTATTTATATATACATAATAATTATACACAGTACACACCCATATATTATGTAAACAAACTTTTATTTTGGATGCGATTAATCGATTTGACAGCACTAATGATTTTAATTTACCGTAAGCAATTAGTTGAATTTTAACCTCATTTTGCACATAATGTTGTACATAGCCATCACTATATTTGTTTTTATTGCCTTCAAATTGCACATTTTTAATTAATGGATTCAAACGTGCCCCTAATAATATTTGAACTACATTTATATATTTTTTATAATAATTTTATAGTCAAGAAAGTACTCAAAAGATTAATTGATCATCAAAACAATCGTTAGTTGCAACGTCTCACCTTCTTTACAGCCCCTTGTCCGATAAGCTTCACACGGCGGACCTCAGCGCGAATTTCCGGGCACCGTAGCCAAGGAGTACAGGAGGTCATTGTGCCCACTTTAAAGTGGCGAAGCGGGCACTGCGTGTGTGCCGAGAGAGGGTTAGTGTCCTGATACAGGGCATCTAGGTAGAAATACAGCAGCAGATTTGCGCAAAGGAGAGCGGCCAGGCAAAGCAAAACTGCGGGCAGTCCACACCTCGCCCCAGTGATGCCATAGACAGCAGTGCCACCCATAATGACATCTTAACCTATTGAATAAAACATATGAAGAGATTTCAGACAAATATTAAGTGGAAAATGAGAACATATATAAGAGGTATGGGTTATTTCGAAGGTAACACCATAACAGATGACACCCATAAATGCTTTTAAGAGATTTTGAGAGTACTGAGTGGCATCTGTTCAAGTGCATCATAATGCATTTAGTCTAAATTCACGATGCTGCTCGCTGCATTTTTAAACGGACTAGTGATTTATGCACTGAAAACAGAAAGGTATTTCAAAACATTTTGCACGAGTTTTTGTCTAATATGATTTAAATAATTAAATGTCTTTAACACACCAGTTTGCATTAGTATGTGTACTGGTTCACCAGCCGCAGACACAGTGTCCTCCTGTTCATGCGATGCCAATGAAATTCCTTTCTCTTGTGAAAGCGTTGAATAATTGGTGGTTCACAAACACGCTGTGAAATTTCTCAATGTTGTTTTTCCGGACTGTCTATGTCTCGCTCTATGAAATTATTAAAAGAGCAGCGCACCGGAGCCCGGAGGCACATCGCCATCTAGCGCCATCACGGTGTATCAACCTCGCAATCGAGCATTATGAGGTCTATGACACTGGATGACACTGAGAAATAAAGCTTCAAAAAAGTATTTTTTTTTTAAATTTTATTCAAAACTAATGTAATGCATATTTTTGAGTCATGAATTAAACAAATTTCAGTTGTTAAATAGCAATTCAACAATTTTATGTCAGGCGGTAAATCAAATAGTTGTATGTATATACTGTAGTTGTACCACTTGACATGGAAAGTGTACCATACTTGAAATTAGCAGTTTTTACCAGTATTTGAGAGAGATCTACAAACCTTTTCATTCTGCCACAAGGATCAGTTGGCCTCCTCTGAATGATGCATTATATCATGTTTACTGGTATTACATTTTAAATTCATTAAAAAAAAGAGCCATGTTTGCAGTCGTGCCACACTGACATTTGAGAATATACAAATAGCTGGACAAAAGTTTTTCAATTATCTTAACAGCTTTTAAACTATACTGATATGTTTAGAATGTGCTTATAATATGAAAGGTTTCAACCATAAAAAGATGCCATAGTATTTAGTTATAAATAAACTATTCTTAGTTTTATTGTTCTTAGACAAATGGATAACAGTCATTTGTTTGGACAGTTGCACCACCTGACATTTTGGGGGCTTAAAGTTTACTTAAAAAAGAAAAATGTCCCATGATTTACTCACCCTCAAGACATATGACTTTCTTCTTTTTGATGAACACAATCAGAGTTATAATAAATACCCATGCTTTATAATGGCAGCGTCTTCCAGAATTTCCTTGCATTATACAAAAGATCAAACCAACATGCAAACAAGTGATAGTTTTCTCAGAACATCAACTTTTGTCTCTCAGAAAGTGTCCAAGACGAGGTCTCTTCATGTTCTAAACAAATGTCATTATGTACAAATTTTTGTGTGTATTTATGAAGCATTATAAGTGTATCGTAAATCCTGATGTTTCCAAGCTTTATAATGGCAGTGAACGGGTCCCACGAGTTTGAAGCTCAAAAAAGTGCATCCATCCTTTATACTCCACACAGCTCCGGGGGGTTAATAAAGGCCTTCTGAAGCGATGCGTTTGTGTAAGAAAAATATAACATGTTATAAAGTAAAATATCTAGCTTCTACCAGACCGCCTACCGTATTTAACTTACGGAAAAAGCATAACTGGCGCAACGTATGACGTCGTATGTAGCGTAAGCGTTTTGAATTGCAAGAGGCATTACACTTTCTGAGTAAGTTGAATAAGGAAGGCCGTCCGCCGGAAGCTAGATATTTTATTTTATAAAGTTTTAAATATGGATTTTTTTTTTTTTTTTTTACAAAAAAACATTGCTTCACTTCAGAAAGCCTTTATTAACCCCCCGGAGCCTGAGCTACGTTTATAATGGATGGATGCACGTTTTTGAGCTTCAAACTCGTGGGACCCGTCACTGCCTGGAAACATCAGGATTTGCAATACACTTAGATAATGTTTCATAAATACACACAAAACATTTTACATAATGAAATTTGTTTAGAACATGAAGAGACCTCGTCTTGGACACGTTCTGAGTGACAAAAGTTGATGTTCTGAGAAAACTATCATTTGTTTGCATATGCCACATGGTTTGATCTTTTGTAAAATGCAAGGAAATTCAGATATTTTTAGGTCACCAGGATTTGTGGGGCCACTTTACCTATATATGGCACAGTTTTTATTATTATTTATTATTAATTGAAAGAAAAGGATATTTATATTTTCATATCAATATTGAAAGTATTACTTCAATATGGATCTGCTCACTAACCTAGATAAATTTCAAGACACCTCTAGCCTAACAATTTTCCCAAAAGTGGGTAAAAACCCATTTCACACTTAAGGTGCTTTTGTTATTAGTTATACACACTATGTTCGTTGACCCACACGTGAGTTATCTTTTATTCATAAGAGAACACAAGTCGGCTTCCACGGTTTCCATGGATAATGTTTATTAAATATTAAAGAATGTGGTGTCGAATTAACACCCTCGTGCCACAAAGCCTTTATCTGCAGATCAGGGTAGACCTTTAATGTCACGGCAATGCACTTTACCAGGAGCACACTCTAATTTCAGGCAAACAAAATGTGTATAATGTAGATGTTTTTTAAAAGGCAGAATGGAGCGACGCACATCCAGGGCTGAGGAGGACCGAGGACCGAGGAGAGTGAGGTTCCGCGTCGCGTCCGCGCACAGCGGTCGCGTCCTGCAGGAGGTGTTCAGAGAGCACGCGCTCGAAGACTCCGCGGACACGGACACCACTGTGAGCTCAGAGCCTGAGCCAGAGCGCGCGAGCTCGCCCGTCATCACGGAGGCGAACAGCCACCTGAGCGGCCTGGTGGGACCAGAACCGGACGACAGCGGCAGCGAACCCGACGAGCTGCTCATGTACGCTAGTTTAACCAAGGAGAAGCTTTTCACCGGGAAACGCGTGAACATCTTCAGCAAGAACGGAACCATTCGGGGCGTGAGAGACAAAGTGAGCGCGGGACAGGTGTTGTTTAACAACCTGTCCAAAATATACGGGGTAAGTTCTATTTAGAGCAATAGAGTTACTTAATACATTTATTTATGTTTAAAACAGCTGTAAACGGATTTTTTATTCATAAGAGAAGAAAATGAGAATGGAAGAGTGAGTTTCTATAGCTGGAAAAAGGAACTCAATCACCCTTATTACGCCATTTGGGATTAATGAGTGACTAATTGCTGTAAGAGAGGCTATGTTTACAGAATAACATTTCAAGGTTATTCCAGGTTATATTTCACCCAAAAATCACAAGAAATAAGAAATCACAACGTAGAAAAATAAAGAATGTGGGCCTATCTTCTGCAATGTGTTATACATGGCAATTAAACACAAGAATGTGGATTTTTATGCAAAAATTATGATTTCATGAAATGTAAGGTCTTGCTTGTTACATTCAGAGCAAAATTATAGAATGCCTATTTATAATTATTCCCAATTATCAGTGGATTGTTTATTATTATAAGAATTATTATATTTCATTAAGGGTTTCCGAGTGTTAAGTTAAAAGTTAAAGTTTGGACATACCTGTTTATTATTTTAACATTTTAACTTTAATATACAAATTATGAAATAACTGCACCCTGTGCTTTTAAATAACAGTTCACGTATTTGTTGGCTTCTTTGACTTCACTACCCAGTCCAGACTTTTTTTTACTAATTTTGTTAAGTTCTTATGTGGCGCAATTTATGTTTGTGTACAAAATTAATAAAAAAAATTTAGTTAGGTAGGTTCAAACTTAACTTTTAGAATACATATTTTTTACTTCAATATGTTTTAATGTACTGTTACGAACCTGTAAGCCACATTTACTCTTAAAAATTTTGTATATTTGCCCTCCTTCTAACATAAGCAAATTTCAGATTTATTTATAATTATGACTCTTACTAAGTTTCAAGTTGCCAGTTGTTATATTATTGAGGACTGTTACACCATTGATCTATAATATCTAATAAATATGTGTCTCTCAAAGGACTCGCATATTTTGAACCGGCCTAAAAGACCATGAGATTGCTTGCAGAGGATGCTGGGTCACAAAATAGGGCGTCACCCAGGGTGGATGTGCAACAGGCTTAAGCGAGTGAAAGTGATGAACAGCGGCCAACGTTTTTGCTTTTATGTGTTTTTCAATATTTGTGTATATTGTGGTTCTGTAAATATATTTTACATTAACTTTTTGCTAAAGAATTTTTGAATAAAGGAACCGAAGGAATCTGGAAAGTCAACTGGTTGCTTGGAATGTTCTTTTAGCCTATGTTTGGGGTGCAATTTCTTTATTTTGACCTTTTATTGTTTGTGATGAAATTATGATGATGTTTTTGTAGAAAATATGATGTTTTTATACATATTTATGTCACATTTTAATGCAATAAAAACAAAAGTCACACCAACCTTTTGATTTTTATTGATACTTTCTTGAATGTTAATTTTTGAATAATTATGCATAAGCAATTAACTTGATAACTTTATAAATTAAGTCAAACAAAAAAGCTGCTTCCTCCACACATAAATGTATTCAATAATGAACAAGAATAAACATAATATAAACTGTCCGGCCAAAAAAGGGTTGCTGTTTGGATTTAAATGGCAAATACTTAGTCTATGATTGGATCATTATTGCAGTGATTATGATGTTTCTAGTATGTTATATGTTTGGGAACAGTTCTTCTAACCCTAACTGATGGAGTGTGTAGCTTTTCATTTCTTAAACAACCATAGGAAGACACATCATGGCCATATTCCAGGATGACAAAGCCAAGATTCTTCAGGCTAAAATTGTGAAAGAACGGTTGGGAGTGAGCAAGGAAAATCATTTTCACACATGAATTGGCACCTCTGAGTCCAGACATTGAAATTCTTTGGGATGTGCTGGTGTAGACTTTACAAAGTGCTTGACTCTTGCATTTTCGATACAAGATCTATCTTGGCCAAACATTTATGCACCTCGATCACAACATTTATTTCAATCAAGAGGTGCATAATTATTATTTTTTTTTTTTGTCAATATCTTGTATGAATAAGATTTTATTGAATAAGGTTTAGCTCAGCCTTCTTTGCATTATTCAGCTTTATCCCAGAGAGTGAGATAAATTCACTATCTCTCACTGCCTGGGATCAAGCTTAGCATGAATTAGTGTGGCCGAGTTCATAGTATCTGATTATGTGTGCATTCCAAAATCAATAATGATTCTGCTAACCCAATGAAATTCTATAACAGTTTTGTTTTTATTCATCTCAAAATTTCGGATTTACAGTAACATTGATTTGTTGCCACTTTGACAGCAATGTGCATTATATGCACTGGATTTTCATCTGATCTTAGAGTGATTATTTCTGATACACTCTAAAAAAAATGGTGCTATATAGCACTAAAAGTAGTTATTTGCCTCGTAATCATAGGGGAACCACTTTAAGTGCTGTATAGCACCAAATCTTGGTGCTTCAGTGGTTCTTCAGCGGTTCTTTGGGATGACTGAGGTGCTATATAGCATCGCAACCATAGAACCTGTTAAGATATGGTGCTATATAGCACCAAAAGTGGTTCCCCTATGATTACGAGCCAAGAACCACTTTTAGTGCCATATAGCACCATTTTATTAAGAGTGTAGTTCACATTTATCAGAAGACAGTAAGGAGAGCGAAGACCCCGTAGAGAAGAGCGCATGGATAGGCCACCAGCAGCTGCTGCCCACTCATGTTAAGAGTGGAACTGAAGATCTTAGAAGCTGATAGACTGCACCAGCCAACCACAAGCAAGGCCAACAGCGTTCCCAAGAGCCCTCTGCATTAAAATAAAAGCCATTTGTTATTCAAATGCAATGTACCTGAAATAATACACTCTTAAAAATAAGGTTCCAAAAGGGGGTTTTCGTATTGAATGCCATAGAACCATTTTGGGCTTCCCAAATATCTTTTCAATTAATGTATTTGGTCTTGGCAGACTTCATCTGCTATACTGCTGCTAATAGATACACAGACACACTGCTGTAATGTAATGTTGTGCTGTTCCTGCATGAATAAACAACATACATACATCCCGTAGCAGATCTAGACAGGTGGAGGTGGATGGTTTCAGAGGAACTCAGTACGCTGCAGGACTAACCCAGACTATTTAAATGTTGAGCAAGCAATCTCATTGCAGAATCAGCAAAGCCAATCAGCTTGTGCCACGGTGAGATGGCTTGTAAAGGAATAATCAGCATATGCCATCTAGAGTTTCATGACTGAACTAGGTTCATTATATTAATATGATATCTTTTTCATACAATGGAAAGGTTCCATGGGTGTTAAAGGTTCTTCATGGAACCATACACACCAATAAAGAACCTTTTTTTAAAGAGTGTATGGCAAATGTAAATAGACCTGGACAAATGTAGTGGCCTAAAACTGCTTTTTGTTAGTGGCTATAAAACAATTAAAGAAATGGAATGGAAAATGCTTCTATAGAGTTATGGATACTCACTGAAGTGAAAAAACAACAGCAAAGGCAGCGAGCGCAACCATTGGCAGGAGACAGTATCCCAGGACACTCGCCACACATCCACAGGATATGCTGTAAATGCTCATCAGGTTCAACAGCGTGTATATCCCAACACATCCCAGAGCACTGATGCCATACACATATCCAAAGTGCACTTTCCCTGCCTGCGGAGAGAATCCACACAAATACACAGGTACGTGCTCTGGACATTACATATGTTTGCATTTCCTCTGCGCAATATAAATCACTGTGTACCTCTAGTTATGGTTTTGCTAAAGGTTCAAGGTGTACTTTGTACCATCAATAGTGTGGCTCCCAGAGCCACGCAGAAGAGAATAGGCCCAGTGAGGTCTGTCTCGTTCATAATACTGCCATCAGCAGGCTTCAGTGGATTTAACACAGTCAGAGTCTTCTGCCAGATATGGTCAAAGTTAATGCCCAACTCTAAAAAAAAATAATAAAAAAAAATTCATTTTGAAAATATTTTTTGTTAAGGTTGATTAATGCATAAAGCATTTAAAGCTGAAGTATGTCAGTTCTTTATCCTTAGCCAGAGGTTCTTTCCTCCACCATCCAATCAACCAATCAGATCAGAGGCACAAGTTTACAGTTTGTCAAGTTTAGGCTTACAATCAGGGTTAGGTGCTTCTACATCAGTGTTTTTAACCTATCATAGGTATAATGTATGGGTAGGGTTAGGTTTAAGGGTAAGGATAGGGGAGAGGAATGTTGTTCCAGGATCAACAAAATATGCAACGCCACATTAGCGAAATTTCACAGGGAAAAAAGGTCCATTGTCTATTGTCAATAGGGATATATGAAGCACCACTCGCACAGAAGTCATTTTCAAACCAATCAGCTTTCTGTTGATCAACATGGGGAATTTGAAAAACTTGAACCTGTTGTGAAATCTGCATGGGGAAGTCTAATCGCCCTCAAGTGAAATTCCTGATAGGTATTGCAGTTAAAATCTCGCTCTCAAAGATGAGCTGAACAACGATAAATGTGACTGCCCCTTGACTCGACCAATGGCATGAGTCGGAGGCGTGGCTGTTTTTATTTTTTATTAAAGTCACCATGAAATTAAAATGGACAATTCTTATTTTTTTATGGAATATTGCAGTATTTATTGTAAATTATTTTTTCAATCTTTCTAATCTTTAATCAAAAATATCTTCCCCTCCTTCTTACAGCGACTTCTCTTCTCTGGTGACGTTTACTGGCACGAGGAGGCGGGACAACCTGTCACTCACACAACATCACAGCAAGAGCAATTCAATGATTCAATCAATTCCCGAAGGGCCAAATCAAGTCCCGCCCAACATTTTTTCTCGTCTGAAAAGCTGTTTCAAGCCGATATACGTCACGATAGGAATAAAAATAATCGCAATTTCTATTTTATGCCGACTTTGGGGGTGTATTCTGTTTTGGACTTTTTTCTTTTCCATTTGGTGGTGCAGAAGTTACACACTTCAACTTAAATATATTTTATAAAAAAAATTGTATTACCTTCTAAGAGTGGCGGTTCTTCCTCATATGAGTCTATGCATTCTGTTTGCTCGGGTGGCGCTACAGGCTGATACACTTGTCCAGTATAAGATGTAGTGGCATATTCATCTGCTAAATGCGCGGAATTATCACTGATAATCAGATGGTAAACAATGAATCACAACTAACATTGCACACAGAAACAAGTTAGCTGATATACATTAATAAATGGTAGGCTATATAAAACACATGTATGCAGTTAGCGACATTACACTTACACTTCATGGTATGCTGGATTAACATAGGCTGGATCATAGCCATATACCTCTCCCTGCTGACTGTCCATGTAATATCCAGACTGATAGAAGTCTTGTTCAAAGCTTTGAAAGTCTCCCATTCTGTTTAAAACCAAGAGGCAAGTGTATACAAGTTCAGTTGTGATAAGAACCAGTTCTGAATTGATGTTCTAACCTTTGAAGTTGATTTGAAGATCTCGGTTTGTTTGTACTGAGGCTTTGCTTGGTCACTGAGCAGCTGTTTTGCTGTATGTTGGTATATGATGCTATTAATAGTCTTCTATATTTACTTGAGAAGCACTGTCACTGTGCAGGGAGGTCATGTTTGTAACGCCATCCTGATGATCTGTAGACCCCTCATGATATATTCTGTATCCGTTCATGAAAACGATTATTGTACAATGGTTCATATTAATGCCAACTTTAATATGAGTCACCAACATAATACAGTATTTCTTACATTTTCAAAAATACATCATTACTTAGGAAAATTAGCTTGTATGACAACAATGTTACCATCCTCCCTCAAAAAAAACAAACAATTTTAGTTACATGAAATTATTATGTTATTCATTGTCTTGTAAACAGTTCAACTATAAAAACTGCACTAGAAGATATAAATCATCAGCAAAGTCTAAACTATGGCCATGTTTAGTAAACTGTTAAACTTATTTTCTGTCTGTTATATTAAATACAGTTTGAATTATTTGTTTGCAATAAATAGCCATTCAGAATTGTGGGTTGTGTCATGCAAATACTTTTAAAGTCTTTCCTGAATACGGTTATTTTACGCAATTTGTGTAATCTTTAACACCGTATTATCAGTATTGGTACGCTGGCATCTCTACATGTATAAAACAACAACTTTGGTCTCCTTTTAAGTTGTGGTATAGACATGAACACTTCTTGGTATATCATATGCAATTTCCAACTTATACACTATTTAGCTCTCTTATCTGTGATGAGGTCATGTGATCTAAGGGTCTAGCAGAGCACTGGAATTATCACTGGAACTCATACTGGAAACTGCTGCTTGGGTTAAAAAGGTCGCATGGGATTCCTCATCTTCATTCCTGTGGAAAAGACAGAAAGATCACTGCATTATGAGTCTATTAGTCGTGTCCCAAATGATTGGATCAGGGTTGGAGCTAAACACTGCAGCACATTGGCCCTCCAGGGCAAGATTTGAGGAACCCTGCACTAAACAGTATGGCCCTGTCCCAAATGGAACCCTAAACCCTTGCGGTCTTCCTACGAGTCCGCACTTTCATGACATAACGCCGTTTTGACTGTCGGGAAGAAGTCCGCTGCAGAACCCGCACCAGTGCGGGCTCGGCAGAAGTGCGCATCGACAGCAAAGGGGGCGCTCACGAGCACCCTTCCGAGACCTAAAATGACAAATGGGACACCCTACAGTCTCGTGGACTTGACGGACACGCGCACGCGTGGCAGCCATTGTAAGTCCACAAGACCGAAAGTGCATATGAAGTGTGCCATTTGGGACAGGGCCTTTGTACTCATGCACTAGTGGTTGAAATGGGTACTGCAATCCAAATTCAAATTTCTGGAGAGAGTTGTTTCCCCACCCCATCTTCCTCAGAATTGACGCTCACACAAGTTGCCACTGCAACTGGAAAGCGACGATTCTTACATTGTTGATCAGCTAATGTGTACATTTGCAATGTTTTATTGCTGATGATTTTTAGGTCAGGTACAATTTGCAATCTCTGACCTAGTTTGTTTGCTGGCTTCCAGTGTTTTACGCCAACCAGCAACCCTGGGGTGTCGAAATACTATTAGGACATCAAAATGTTTCAAATGCAATGAGAAAAGAGGTAATACTGCAATGTATATTATGAGAAAAATTGTTTTTTTTTTTAACTTGGATGCATGTACACCTATTGTAGGAGAAAGACCGTCAAAAAAGAGGAGCCTTTAAATAGCATATTAGGGGCACTTAAAATTACAATAGAAATATTTCAGTTTCATTGATAAGTTGATATCTTTTTTTTATCAACCAGAAAACCTGTTAGCATGTCTCACCCTGGATTGCTGCTACACTGGTTCCATTCAGAATCTGCCAATGCCGTAGCATGAATTGGTTTCCTTCAGAAATGTAGAAAAAAATACACAAAAATACACACTTATTACTCCTTTGAGTCAGTTTCTGTTTTTTAAAAAATATTTAGTTAAACTGATAAGTGCAAATAAGCTATATATTTATTTTTACTATACGGTCATTATCACTATCTTTGTCTCACCAACTGTTTTCTTTCAAGGTTAATTGTTCCAAAAATAATTTAGGAGATTATGACTAATTTACCATTTATCTTAATGTGGTTTCATGTGCATAATAAGGTTAAAATGTCACATATATTCCAACATTTGTGCCAAATTTTTTATCACCTAAGATACAGTTCAGTATCTGTTAGCAAGTACTTACTTTGATTTCAGGCCATTTATTTTGGCAAAGAGCAGTCTGAGAACTCTTTCTTTTTGCTCCCAGGTCATCTCTGATATGTTAATTTTGTCTTTCTTTAGATTGCTGAAGAAATAACGGACAGATTTGTTATGGATACGCATCGTCAAGGTAATAATAACATGTTGAGTTGTCATTTCATCAGAATTTTAAAAAATGTCCAAAAAGCACACACAAAAGGTTTAAGACTTACCCTTTTTCGGCCGCTTCCATACCAATGGAAATGTTGTTGGTGCTGTGGGATGATTTGTTGATGGTGGGAAAGTGATTGTCCTCCCTTTTGCCTGATAAGAACTCATCCATCCGTCTGCTACGATTCACCTCTCCTTCCTGTCTGGATAACATAATGTATCTTATAACATAATGTCTCTACACATGGCTTGAAGTTTCTGCAGTAAAATGGAGTCTGGAACGCTTGCTTGTTAACTTTTATCCCTAGAATGAATTGGGGGGGTGTGATATTGACCAAAAAGACCTCAATACCTTCTGGGATTTTATCTATAAATATAAGACAAAATTCATTGGGGAAAATGGACCTGTATATGTTGAATTTTGAGGGCATTTGAGCTGGATTCTACTAGGCCAGGGGTTTTCAAACTAAGATTAAAATAAATAAGTAATTAAAAAATGTGATTAAAATAAATTAATGAACAAACAATTGTTATTCAAATAAAATATAAAAATATTAGTTATTAATCTATGAAATATATTTAATTAGATAAAAATAAATAAATGCATTTTTTTATTAATTTAAATAAAAATGAGATTGAAAAATGATTATAAAATCACATCAATATATTATTATACAATTATAAAAGTTTTTTTAAGTGTATAAATTGGGTGTTTATAAAAGACAGATGCCTTGGATTCATCACATGAGCATGATCATATCTGGGGGTCCATGGCATCTAAGAGATTGAAAACTAGACTACATCAAACAGTGAAAGCATGTACTCTCAAGGTGTGTTTGTTTGTTTTTTGCAAGGTGAGTGAATGATGAAGTGCACCTGTGCGTTAACATCTCCTGCTTCACATGATTTAGAGCCTCATGGAAGAGGATCTCCATGTCTGAGCACTGCTCCACGACGCTGCGGGCTACTCTCTTCAATCGGCTCAACTCCCTGTCCCGTACGCTCAGGAGCTTCTGCAGTTTGTCCAGCTCTACTCCGCTGGCCTGAGTTCTGACAGCAGCACGCTGCTTGATGTCACCCTTCTTCCACTCAAACTCAGCCACCATGCTGACAAGGGTCTGCTCCAGAGTCAACACCTTCGCCCTCAGCTCAGAAATTGTGGTCCGCTGGGCTGTAAGCATAGATATGGTGTCATTCGAGGTGTCCTGGCTCATCTCCTGCAGGGTGAATTAAATTCTGGGTTTATTATCAATGTCTGCTGCTTCATAGGCAAGCTTTATAGTAGACTGTTTTTTCCAAGGGTCTAGTAAGCAAAATGTTTTACTTTTTAAAATTTGTATTTGTACATGTGTGTGTGTGTGTATGTATGTATGTTTGTGTGGGTGCACAAGAAAGGTGTTGTAATTATAAATGCAATAATTAATATAATATACAGTACATCAATTATAATGAATACAATATAGTTTAATAAAATAAATGACATAACAGATTATTTAATTTTTAGTTTCTGTGTTTCTTCATAATGCCCCTTTTTGTTAGCCTCACACCATTTGACCATGAATTTCCATGACTTTTGACGGTGATTACTGGGATAAACCTATTTAGAACCATTTTTTTAATTCATAAGCACATATATATATATATATATATTTTTTTTTATTTTTATTTTTTTTTTTATATCCATTCTCGTAATTGTCATCCCGTCCAGATCTTTTTTCAATCTGTATAAATTAAAATCAGAACCATGATGTATACTTGCAATTGTAAAATGTGTATTATTGTATTATTATTACATATTGTATTGTATTATTTTACAGTTTATAACAGTAGAATACTAACAAATTAGTACTTAATGGAAATTAAATAATGTCACAGTGCAAAAATGATCTGATCACAAATAAAAACAGTAATATTGTGAATTATTATTACAATTTAAAATAACTGTTTTCTATTTTATTATATTTGAAAATGTAATTTATTCCTGTGATGGCAAAGCTGAATTTTCAGCATCATTACTCTAGTCTTCATTTAGAAATCATTCTAATATGTTGATTTGCTCAAGAAACATTTCTTAGAAAAATTTCCAACATTTACACTGCTTAGTATTTTTGTGGAAACCGTGATATTTTTTCAGGATTCTTTGATGAATAGAAAGGTCAAATAGAACAATTTTTATAATAATGCAAAAGTATTTACAGTCACTTTTGACCAATTTTATGCATCCTTCCTGAATAAAAGTATTAATTTATTTCCAACCTTTTGACCGGTAGTATAGGTGAACTACACTGCAAAAATGGTAACTAATATGGCGTGTTGTGATGTCACCTGATGCAGACTAAGGATGTCGTTCTCTTCTGCCAGCGCAGTATTTCTCTTCCGCAGATCCTCCACCTCTTTGATGTGGTAACCCAATGCCTTATTTAGACGCACATTCTCCTTGAACATCGAGCGAGATGCGTCATCCAGCTGTCTGATGGGGCCAAGATGGAGGATGTCATCTCATTTATCTCATGTAAAATGTATCTCACAGACAGTGGTATCAGGTAGAAATGTTTAGTGGTGTTGGGATAGATGGAGAAGATGCTTACATGATGGCTTCATTGTGAGCTTTTTCTGCCAGCACAGCAATCTTTTGCTCAGCATCCTTCTCTAGCTGAACCTAAAGAGAAAGTAGGAGAGACGCTGAGAGAGTGAATGAGAGATTTTGTTGAAATATTTTTTTTCTCTCAGTATAAATACCTTATCATTGAAGAACTTCTGCTCCATTCTTGCAAGTGTTTTCTTGTGTTCTAGATCAGCGTTGTCCATAGTTTCTTTCATCTGTACAAAACAATGGGGCGTTATCCCTTACGCTGTATCATTTTGATAATTGATAAGATAAAGTATAAATTAGGTAAAGGATTTTCAACACAGCATCCTTAAGGGTTAAAACAGATATACTTTTGTATAATGTGTACATAAAGTCAATAGATTGCATTATACATTTTTGAGATCTTGCTCCATTTGGGGCTTCTTCCTACGGAAGTCATTGATGAGCTTAAGCTCCTCCTGAATCACGTTGAACTCGCTAGATCTCTTGTTAAATTTCTCCTCCAGCTCATTGATCTTCAGCGTGAATTCAGTGACCTGTAATGCCAATCAGTATGGTTAATGTTACCTAAAATTTTTTAATAAAACTATATTAACTCATTAAATTTGGTTATTGAAATAAAGCTGAAACAAAATTATATATAAATATTAAATTAAAAACTTAAAATTAAACAACAAACAAATTACAAATGAACGGAAAAAAGAGCTAAATATATATATATATATATATATATACACACACTCACCTAAAGGATTATTAGGAACACCAGTTAAATTTCTCATTAATGCAATTATCTAATCAACCAATCACATGGCAGTTGCTTCAATGCATTTAGGGGTGTGGTCCTGGTCAAGACAATCTCCTGAACTCCAAAATGAATGTCAGAATGGGAAAGAAAGGTGATTTAAGCAATTTTGAGCGTGGCATGGTTGTTGGTGCCAGACGGGCCGGTCTGAGTATTTCACAATCTGCTCAGTTACTGGGATTTTCACGCACAACCATTTCTAGGGTTTACAAAGAATGGTGTGCAAAGGGAAAAACATCCAGTATGCGTCAGTCCTGTGGGCGAAAATGCCTTGTTGATGCTAGAGGTCAGAGGACAATGGCCCAACTGATTCAAGCTGATAGAAGAGCAACTGTGACTGAAATAACCACTCGTTACAACCAAGGTATGCAGCAAAGCATTGTGAAGCCACAACACGCACAACCTTGAGGCGGATGGGCTACAACAGCAGAAGACCCCACCGGGTACCACTCATCTCCACTACAAATAGGAAAAAAAGACTACAATTTGCACGAGCTCACCAAAATTGGACAGTTGAAGACTGGAAAAAAGTTGCCTGGTCTGATGAGTCTCGATTTCGGTTGAGACATTCGGATGGCAGAGTCAGAATTTGGCGTAAACAGAATGAGAACATGGATCCATCATGCCTTGTTACCACTGTGCAGGCTGGTGGTGGTGGTGTAATGGTGTGGGGATGTTTTCTTGGCACACTTTAGGCCCCTTAGAGCTTAGGCCTACCTGAGTATTGTTTCTGACCATGTCCATCCCTTTATGACCACCATGTACCCATCCTCTGATGGCTACTTCCAGCAGGATAATGCACCATGTCACAAAGCTTGAATCATTTCAAATTGGTTTCTTGAACATTACAATGAGTTCACTGTACTAAAATGGCCCCCACAGTCACCAGATCTCAACCCAATAGAGCATCTTTGGGATGTGGTGGAACGGGAGCTTCATGCCCTGGATGTGCATCCCACAAATCTCCATCAACTGCAAGATGCTATCCTATCAATATGGGCCAACATTTCTAAAGAATGCTTTCAGCACCTTGTTGAATCAATGCCACGTAGAATTAAGGCAGTTCTGAAGGCGAAAGGGGGTCAAACACAGTATTAGTATGGTGTTCCTAATAATCCTTTAGGTGAGTGTATATATATATATATATAAAACAAAACAGTAAAAATGATAAAAGCACAAAATTACTAAAAAATAAACTAAAATTAAGACGAAAGCCTAAAGGTAAAAGCTAATTCAAATTATTAAATACTACAACATATACAACAAATACTACTACAATATAAATAATACTAAAATAATGCTGATGGCAACACTGATGACCTTTTTAAAATGAACGCCTGTATTTATTTACTATTTAAATGGATGGCCATTTATTTTGTAATTAAACTGGATGACTGGATTTCATTTCTTATTGTTTCAAAACACTTTTTCATGATTTTATACATTTTTATTGATGATGTATTTTCTGTGATATTGCAATCTTTGTATTGCTAACAGATTAAAGGGGCAAAATAAAACTCAAAACAACAATGATGAGCACTATAACTGAATTTATTCCAGTTTTCCCATATGAGGAAAGGCATCTTACCAAATTCTCGTTTTCCTGAGAAGCCCTTGTTTTCTCAAGCTGTATTTGTTGTTCCAGTGCAGTGATCTGAGAAGACAACATTTTAAAGAGTTAGTTCACTCAAAATGAAAATCTGTCATAACCCACCAAGCAATTTTGCGTTTAAAAGACATCTAATAGCTGTCCAAACACAGCCCTGATGTCTAGGCTAAAACAAGGCTAAATGTGGGTAGTCAGTGAAAATTGTATAGATGTCTAACCATAGAGCAAGAGTCACCTAGAACATGAACATGTCAAAGAAAGGAAACCAGACACCTTGCAATCACTGTTGACTTTGCTTACATGATGGAATATTATACATCTCGCAAGTTATTTTGGGAAAACTGACGTGTAACCAAATTCAAGGTTATTTTGGCTAGGAGTGGGTTACTCATAGCCAGACTATATTGTCTATAGTCTATAGTTAACTGAGACAGTGAAAGGACAGATTTGTTTTTTCATTCGTGTGCCTGTAGCTTTGAACAAAAAAATCAAATGCATCCAATATACCCTCTCTTCATTTTGCAGGTCTTTCTTCCTCAGAACAGCGATGATGTCGATGGAGCTCTTCTCTGTGTTGTGCTGTAGATCAGTGAGCTGCTGGTTGGCTTTGCTCAGTCGTCGCGCTGCTTCAGAATACTCCACGCGTGAACTCTCTGTCATATCACACCTGGCCTCCCACAGAGCCGCGTTTGCCTTCGCCTTCTCTATATCAGACTCCTTATCCCGTTTGGACTCTTGCTTGCCATCTTTTTTCCCTTTTCTATATAAAAAAAATTAAGAGGAAGGTGAATCATCACCAACATCATAAAGTAAAACTATGCAGTCAGATATAACCAGAGGTGGACAGTAGTATTTTTTTTACTCTGCTTAAGTACATTTTTCAAGTGTCTGTACTTTATCAGATTCATTGGAAAACTTTTACTTCACAACATTCCAAAGCCTAATATTGTACTTTTTACCGCACTACGTTTAATTTTGAATATCCTTTAATACTTAAATACATACAAAATTTAGTTCTTACTTTTACTCAAGTACAAGTAAGAAAGTACTACATTTTTTATGTAATTAAGAATTTAGGTGAAATTAAAAAAAAAACACGTTTATTTATGAAATACACTATATTGCCAAAAGTTTTAGGATGCCTGCCTTTACATGCACATCCCATTCTTAATCCGTAGGGTTTAATAAAGAGTTGGCCCACCCTTAGCAGCTATAACAGCTTCAACTCTTCTGGGAAGGCTTTCCACAAGGTTTAGGAGTGTGTTTATGGGAATTTTTTATCCTTCTTCTAGAAGTGCATTTGTAAGGTCAGGCACTGATGTTGGTCGAGAAGGCCTGGCTCGCAGTCTCTGCTCTAATTCATCCTAAAAGTGTTCTATCGGGTTGAGGTCAGGACTCTGTGCAGGCCAGTCAAGTTCAAACTTGTTCATCCATGTCTTTATGGACCTTGCTTTGTGCACTGGTGCGCAGTCATGGAACTAAGAGGCCGGGGCCAAGCCCAATCCCTGAAAAACAACACCACACCATAATTCCCCCTCCACCAAACTTTACACTTGGCACAATGCAGTCAGGCAAGTACCGTTCTCCTGGCAAACGGCAAATCTAGACTCGTCCATTGGATTGCCAGACAGAGAAGCGTGATTTGTCACTCCAGAGAACATGTCTCCACTGCTCTAGAGTCTGTGCGGGGTGCTTTACGCCACTGCATCCGACGCTTTGCATTGCACTTGGTGTAAGGCTTGGATGCAGCTGCTCGGCCATGGAAACCCATTCCATGAAGCTCTCTACTCACTGCTCTTGAGCTAATCTGAAGGCCACACAAAGTTTGGAGGTCAACCAGCAGCCATATCACCCTGAAGCCCAAGACTGGTTTCCCACTGAAGATAAGCAGGGCTGAGCCTGGTTAGTACCTGGATGGGAGACCATCTGGGAAAACCAGGTAGCTGCTGGTAGAGGTGTTAGTGAGGCCAGCAGGGGGTGCTCACCCTGTGGTCTGTGTGGGTCCTAACACCCCACTATAGTGATTGGGACACTATCCTGTAACAAGCACCGTCCTTCGGATGAGACGTTAAACCGAGGTCCTGACTCTCTGTGGTCATTAAAAATCCCAAGATGTCCTTCGATAAAGAGTAGGGGTGCAACCCCGGCATCCTGGCCAAATTTGCCCATTGGCCCCTCTCCTCTCCACCAATCAGCTGGTGTGTGGTGGGCGTTCTGGCGCAATATGGCTGCCGTCGCATCATCCAGGTGGATGCTGCACATTGGTGGTGGTTGAGGAGATTCCCCCTTCTATATGTAAAGCGCTTTGAGTGCCTAGAAAAGCGCTATATAAATGTAACTAATTATTAATTATTATTATTATAGCTATTGCACCGTGTGCCTCAGCATGAACAGACCCCGATCTGTGATTTTACGTGTCCTACCACTTCGTGGCTGAGTTGTTGTTGTTCCCAATTGTTATAATACCACTAACAGTTGACCTTGGAATATTTAGTTGTGAGGAAATTTCATGAATGGACTTATTGCACAGATGTCAACCTATCCCGGTCCCACGCTTGAATTCACTGAGCTCCTGAGAGTGACCCATTCTTTCACAAATGTTTGTAGAAGCGTCTGCATGCCTAGGTGCTTGATTTTATACTCCAGTGGCCATGGAAGTGATTGGAACACCTTTGTCCCAGTTCTTTTGGCAATATAGTGTATAGTGCAGCAAAAAGTACCACATTATGCTTTGGAATGTTGTGAAGTAAAAGTTTTACCAAAGAAAAACAGTGATAAAGAATATATACTTGAAAAAATGAACTTGAGTTGAAAGTATGGTTGCCACCTTCAGTGTGGCAAAATAAGGGACACCCATTCACGACTATACCCCCCCCCCCCAAACAAAAAACAAAAACAAAAAAACAATTCCATAAAGGACAGAAATAAAGAATACGTCATGAAATGATTATTTCAACATTGACAACTTGACAGCTCAACAATAAACCATAAGAAAACATGAGATCAAGTATGTGAACTTGCAACTGAACACATTTTATATTATTTTACATTTGATTATTTTATTTATTTTTAAAGAACTATTTAGTAGCCTATTTGGTGCACTTTAAAGGGATAGTTCACCTAAAATGAAAATTCTGTCTAAGAATATAAAATGAAAGCTGATGCATATAAGATTATGGAAAAAAGTTATGCAGATAAAAGGGCAGATTATGTCAAAGCTGATTGAACAATGGTGAGAATATTGCTTCAGAATACATTATATTTACAACACACACACACACACACACACACACACACACACACACACACACACACACACACACACACAAATATCTATTTTTTCTGGACAAGCAAATATTTTATTTGGACAAGTGAATGACAAGCACGTGAACAGGCATTGGATTCAGAAGGAAAGAAAAGGAAATAAAAAAAAAACAAATATTCAAAATTATTATGAAATATTAATTTGCCATTTGCCTCCTCTCTGCCATCTTTGAAATAGACAAATGCAAGAATAGCCTGCGATGCATTATGTGGATAAAATATAATGAAATAGCCTAGGCCAAAGGTTTTCACATTTCTCTCTCTCTCTCACACACACACACACACACACACACACACACACACACACACACACACACACACTAATACTGCTTTCACGTGCTCTCGGAATTATCGTAAATACGAGTTTCCTAGGTAAACATTGCACATGAACGCCCTAACATTTTGAATCTTGAATGCAATGCGCTCGTAATCACGACTTCAGAAGTCGGAATCATCAAATACCGATAGCACGTGAAGGCAGCATAAGAAATGCTGAATTAAATATGTTTATATTTGTACGAATTGTCATTTTTCAGATCAGAACCACCGTCGCCAAAATCCCACTCTGAACTCAGTTCAAGAGCCCTTAAACATTAAGTTAACGTTACCTTTCAAATTCTTACGACCAGTTGGATGCGCAGTTTTTCATACAAACGCAAGAATATTTGTAATGTTTATATGAATAAATCTACGGACAGAGTAATGTTTTTTACTCACCCTTTTCCTTTCTTTCCCTTCTTTCCCTTTTTAATCGGCATCTCTCTGCATTAATCAGCTGTAGTCAATTCAATGTGTCCGCGCAGGATTAGTTTGTTTACTACCTCTTGCCATGGAGACCGTCACATGGTCCACCCCACAGGATTGCTCATCGCGTTCTAAACTGCCATCAGATCTACATAGATCAGTGGTCCACACATTTTCTTTTCCCAAAAAAACATTAATAACCTTTCAAAATAATTAAAATATTTTCAAAAATGAAACTGCATAACAAAACTGTTTAATGTTGTATCAAACATTTGTGAACTGAAATAAAAAAGAAGCTCTGCACGGATATCCATAACAATGCAGCCCTCTATATAACAGTACAGATGCCTACAGTACAATAAAGTACTGTACATGTACTTCATATCGTAATTAACTACTTTTTAGAGTAAAAATCTATTGTCTTTATATTTTTATAGTGAACATGACCATTATATCGTGGCCTCATTCTCTTTTTGAATGTTATGCATTACTCTAATCAGAAACTGAAAACAAGCTTTTTTTCTTGTTGACGAGCCACATAAAAAGCACACACACACAAGCTCTTACAAATAGCTGTTTATTTGCTTCATAAAAAATATGACTAAACTTAGCTAAGAGACACAATAAAAATTAATTTTGCAATTATTATATAAAATCATAATCAAACAATCCAACACTGCAACTCCATAAATAATACACATTCACAGTTATTTTAAATAAAATATTATACCTAAAATCAGAATGTACACAAACATTATAAAATAAAAATCACCCCATATAAAAAACCTATGACATTCACAGAACAGTAAGGCTTTTTTAAATTGAGTATATTTTAGTGGACCTCACTGCCAAGGTGCTCTCTTTCCCAGCACACGATTGGTGACTTTCTGCAGAAGAAAGCATTAGAGTTGTTAATCAAACCGGTCATGTGTATTCCTGAAATTCTTGAAACAAAATTGATTTAAAAACAATGGTGTAGTTAAAAACTAACTGCTGTCCAGAACAGCCGATGTATACCTTGTTAAAGAGTTGAGCGTTAAGGCGGTATGAGCAGTACTCTGCCCGTCTCCTTTCCTCTTCCTTTCTCTTCTGGACCTCAGGAAGTTGAGCGTATTTCCTTAAAGGAATACACATTTATTTGACAACTAAAATGCATAATTACCTGAAAGCCAACGTCAATAAAATCCACATAAAATGTTGAACTAGACTGGAGGTATACATGCCTCTGACTGGGCCTAACTTAAATCACATCAGGTATTCCACATAAAGAATAGACACACACACACACACACACACACACACACACACACACACACACACACACACACACACACACACACACACACACACACACACACACACACACACACACACACACACACACACACACACACACACACACACACACACACACACACACACACACACACACACACACACACACACACACACACACACACACACACACACACACACACACACACACACACACACACACACACACAAAATTACCTCATGAATCTGTCTGTCCTGTCTATTCTCTGACTGTGTGATTTCCTCTCTACCCAACTGAAAGCATGTAGAAGGCACAAGATAACTTGCAAATAAAACATAAAAAGTCATGGAATCCTGTTTAAATCAGTTAAATGCACATTTAATGCACAGCGTCTCTCTTTGAAACTATTTGCACATTTAGGTTGGTATTATGTGCTCTGTCTGTTACCACCGCGTAAACTATCTAGTTGGTTTGAAAATAGTCTGGGTGATACTGGATACTTACTCTTTGGATCTTTGGACCATCTCTCTTCTTGGAACGACTCGTCTATGGGGTACTGGCGCTGGTGAAAGAGGCATGTTTTAGTTTATATCTTGATGTGAGCTGTACCAAGCTTGTAAAATATATACGGAGCTGACTACTAAGTAGTCAGTAGTCTTACCAAAGTAATACCTAAGTTATCTTAGGGTATAAGGTCACCTGGTCTGAGTGGACGTAATGGTCCAGGGCAGTTGAAGAGCTCTTCTCTCTCTCTGCTGAAGATTGCCTGTAACCTCCTCTCCTCAACCAGCAACCCCAGACGCTTCATTCGCTCCCGTGAACGAGACACAAACTCCGGCCGATGGAGTGCCAGAGCTTCCTGTAGGAAAACCATCAATGCAAATGTTTGATGTTATGCTAAATTCAACAATCAACATCAATGTACTCTCTAAAACCACACAGCCAGAGTCCAAAATGAACACTAGCTAATAAGGTCCAAGCTCCAAATCAAAGTAAAGGCCCATTCACATTTAGAATTATAACTATAACGTCTTCTATATATCAGTCTATAGAATGTCAGTACAAAAACAGTTTGTTATGCTGCATCCTGCATGATATTGCAAACTGGTATTTATCATATAATTTTACTATAGTAATCATAAACTCACTGGTTTGTAGCACAAATAGTTTTACTGTTATTTACTGCACTTGTTATTCTTCTAGTTATTTAAATGTAGCGGCTAATGAATCTGAAATCTTACACATTCACAGAAAATAGCTTACGTCAGTGTTGCAAAATAAGGTAGATAATGATAACCATATTAGAGTCCACACCAACACACAATAATGTTCTGTTTATTAATAAAGCCGTAAATTAGCCTTGAAATCTAGACGCACACTAGTGGCAGCAAATATAATTTGCAGCCAGGGTAGTCTAGCAACTCTCCGTTGGCTTGTGAGCTGGAAAAACCAAACTCTGGTCAAGCCAATCACATTGTGTATAGAGTCGGTGGGCGGACTTAACATAATGACGGCAGAGTTGCAGCGGTTCTGCGTGCTACTTGAAAAGAAAGAAGCTGGCAAACAGCGGTCTTTCAAATCGGCTTTGGCCACGACTCTGGAAGACTCGGCGTTAAGCTTTTCTTTGAGAAAAGAACAAAGAACAGCACTGAAGTCATTCTTAAGAAAGGAAGATGTGTTCGGAGTTTTGCCGACCGGATACGGAAAAAGTAGAATCTATCAACTAGCTCCGCTTCACCTTCTTCGTTGCTCTGGTTGGTTGTATCCTACAACCGTTTATCCCGCCCCTTGGATTGAGCCCTGCCAATGGTGAGTTCCCAGACCCAACATCTTGATGTGGGTCTGGCTTGTCAGGCTAGCCGTAAACCGCTTTAAATGCTGAAGCTCATTAAAGTCAAGTGAATTCTGATTGACTGTCAATTTGTTTTTATCGTTCATCAGCTGGAAAAATATGGTTCTAAAAGTGATTCCAAGAATACGGTTCCTGTTATTCTTATAGTTGTATAGGTGAGGACTGCTATTCTCAAAGACTTAAAGCTACACTATGTAACTTTTCCGTCCACTAGAGGTCGCCTGTTCAAAACAAAGGCGTAGTTTGATGACGCCACGTTTGAGCGCAGAATCTTGGGACATGTGGTCTTCACCTCACAGCTGGTGGGAAAAAATCAGGATAGGACTCGGGCAGAAATCATGTTCATAGATGCGATTATTAACATTACTGTAATATGAAGCAGAGCAGGACCGAGTGTTGTGGAGCTGAGCAAGGCCGCAGGAGCGATTGAAGAGCGGGACTGTTATTATGGCATAGTCGCCGACGGGACTTTTATTATGACACGGTCGCCGGCGCCACTTCCTCTTTTCCAGTCATGAGTATATGAGGTAACGCAACTCTGTTTATCGTATTAGATATATCTGAGTGTGTTGAAAAGGAAGCTATGACGTTCGCTCGGCGGCTGCTATGACACTTGTTCACACTGCAGTGAGAGTACAGCGTTTCTTCTAAATAAAACCCTCAAACGCATAGCTCACACGTCCCGGTTCCTTGGTTAAAATAGCAATTTCTCACGATTAATAAATAGTTGGAAACATTTGGGATATTGTCAGTACTCAACAGAACAAACTATATAACACTGGCCTAGTGATTTTTGGATATTTTACAGCAAAAATTTTACATAGTTCACCTTTAAAGAAACAATATGTAGTTTTTCGCCGCTAGAGGTCGCCTAAAACAAATGCGTAGCTTGATGACACAGATTGAGCGCAGAATCCTGGGAATTGTCGTCTTCACCTCAAAAGAATCAGGACGGTACTCGGGCAGAAATCATGTTCATGGAGGATATTATTAACGTTACTGTAGTATGAAGCAGACTAAAAAAATGGCTCAAAATAAAGCTGCGTCTGATTATGCTATGTAAGCTACTTGACAAAATAGTTTTTTTCTCTGAGGCATGGTAAAAACATGATACTCGCGGAAAATAAAAAAAACGAGATTCAAACAATAATACTAAATGTGTTGAGCTATATAACGATTCGTTTTCTGTCTATGAATCGATCCAAAAAGTTGCTCACCTGTCTTAATAAAACATATATTAAAGCATCTTTGGTGTTTCCATGGTTTCTACAAAAATCGAGGGTAAGGCAGGTATGACGTCACTGATAGGCGACACACAGACACAGGCTGTGTCCTGGTTAAAATTGCTTTTTTCTCTGGATTTAAACATTCTTGGAAACAGCTAGGATAATGTAATTATACAAGTCAACAAATATATAAAAATTTTCTAATGGTTTTTGGATTTTTTAATCCAAAAATCTTACATATTGTGCCTTTAAAATGATAACTGATAACTTTTAAAGACTTGGTGTATATAAAGCTTAAAACTACACTTTGGTGGGTAAATAAATCAGTTGTTTGTCACACCTGTAGTGAAAGGCGTACAAGAGCGGAGGGTTTGTCGCTGATATCTGCCTCGATAGCGGTTCTAGACTCCGTTGGCCTCTCATGCTCTTGTTGGTTCTGTCTTTCTCTAAGAGGTTCTCTGGTCGGTTCTCTCCAGGGCCGGATTTTACTGTAAGGCTCAAACCATGCTTGGCTTAGGCAAGGTGCTGATTCACTCTGTGGCTGGTTTTCCTTGCGACCATCACACTTCAGCTCATCCGCTGAGACAAACCATGACACACCTTTAAGAGAATGTGATATATAAAACAGTAAGACGAAAGGAATCATATCAGTTGCAGAAAAATGCCCTTATCTGTGAACGTGTAATATGCACCGTTTGGGTAACGGGTCCGGACACTCTTGTTTCCGGTGTCTCTCTTCAGAGCTGTCTGGCTTTGTTTGGGTTTAGCTGTGGAAGCAGTGGGGATGTGAACGCCACTCTGAATGCCTCTGCCAAACGTGTTTGGTGAATGGACATTTTTTAAAGCACCTGGGGAGGGAAAGATGGTTCCTACGTCCCGAGTGTGTCTGCGCGTGGCGTTTATCACAATTTCCAAATCACCTGCAAAAAAGCGTACATATCCCACATTACATATTTTTGTTGAAATTAGTCGAATTTACACAGGTTCCGTTGTTGTGTGACTGACCTGCCTGTACACCTTTGCTGAGCAGTTTGACCTTTGACCGTTTGTAATTGAGGCTGTGGGAGACACCTCTTTGAGAATGATGGGGAAAAGTGCTTGAAGATGACGAGTCAGCAGAAACCTGGACAAACAACAAAAGATTAGCTAACTAATAAGGAAAGAATGAGGTCTCTGAGTCAAAAATGCAGTCAATGTTCCTCCTGTAGTTCACACCAGAATTTTTCCAATATATTGTACACCCGTGATACATTTGTGCGTTTTTTTTTCTTCTTTTTTTCTGCGTCTCATGTTTTTAAGAGCAAAAATGCGTTCTGTGTGAATGGCCCCTTGGTGGGCAAATGAGACTTTAAAATGAGACTGCGGAAATTATTGTTTATTTGAACAAAAGACTTTAAATTTTTTTTTTTATAAAGGTAAGAATATAGAAAAACGTTCATTTATATTTAATATGGTCAAAAGGCTGAAAAATACTAAAAATACTAAGACGTTTTTAACAATATAAAAAAAACTAATAGCATCGTTCTTTTTAATTTGCTGATTATCGTTGAACGAGAAAATGAAAAGTCTGTATGAAAAATTCAATCAAGCATAGGCTTACTGTGGAGTCCTCCGTGCTCACATCATTGGTAGCAACAGACACATGTTTAGTACTGGGTTTCCTTCGGCCTGTCTTCTGCATATTGACGGTGTTGTTAAGTTTAAGCATGCTGTCACTGCTTTTCAGTCCTTTACTGGTGACCCGGTGCGGTCCAAAAGCTCGTAGCAGTCGCTCTGTGTCAACGGTGGACAGGCTACTGCTCGTCTCCATTGACACACTCGCAGACTCATCTCTCTCTGCAGGACAGCGATGCACTCTCTCTTGACTCTCTTCATGCTCGGGCCATGCTTGTTGTGGAGCCGCTTCAAACTGAACTCTTTCTCTTTGCTCTCCTCCCTCTGTGGTCTCATCCTCTCGATCACTCCTCCTGTCATGGTTTCCATTCCTGCTGTCTGGTTGTAGTATAGTTGGGTCAGTTGGAGTGGTATTGTGAATGAGACGAGACAGACGCTCCAATCTATCAAGCAGAGACATCTCTCCCTCATTGGTGAGTCGTGTCTCCTCCATGCTCCATTTTTCACTGAAGCGACGCCACAGCTGATCCAGAGAACTACTAATCTCCATGTTAACATCGTGAGGTGTTCTATCCTGCCTTTTCCTGTTCCCCCTGTAGGACTTTCTGATTGGCTGAGAAGGTAAATGGACTGTTTCTCGTGGCAATTTAGGCTCCTGCATGGAGCTGCTGTGAAAATGCACATCATCGGTACTGTAGTCTGCCTCCATGTGAAGAGGGACAAAATGTTCTTCCTCATCTTTATACTGTTCATTTATACTAACAGTGTTCTTCTTAGAGACATAAGATACTTCAGGAGCAGTCCTTTCATTTTGGTCAGCAATTCCAGACACACCTGAAACTGACAGTAGGATAGACAAAGATGCTTATATATTGATGTCTTACATGTAATAGCAACAGTCCAAAGCAAAAAAAAATTAATAAAAAAGGAATAGTTCACCTCAAACATCAAAAATTATGTCATCATTTATTCACCATTTCATTTTACATCTATATGACTTTTGTCTTCCTTGGAACATAAAAATCCATTCACACAGAACGTTTTCCACTGCGCTACTTTTCCATTGTTGGCATGTAAACACAAGTTAGACAGGAGTGTTCGACCATTGCACTGCATTGCAGTGTCTCGCGCATGACAGTGCTCTAAAAACGCTGTGCTCAAGTTGAAAGAAGTTCAACTTTTTAAAAACATGTCTCAAGTCTCAGTTTTTAACTGCAAAAACATGTGTAAATGGTCCCTTACACATTTTGAAGCATTTCGAGAGGTTGTCAACTTCAACAAAAGAGCAAAAAACCTGACCATAAATGTAGTTCATACAAATAAATTCTGCTTGTATGGCTTCAGAAGACTTGAGATATTGTGCTCGAGTTGGATAGACCACCTTTACGGTTTGTTTCTTGTTCTTTTCTGAGCTTGACAGCCACTATGCTTTAATTTTAAGGCAGAAAAAATATAACTAATATATCTCCATCTCCATCTTAGCACTCTCACAAGAAAGACTGGGGTTGTGAAACTAGTATAATGACCTTGCGTCTGGGAAAACACAATGGCTAAATAAAAATGCATTTAAAAATAATATATCTAAAATATATTATATTACAAAAATGTCATATGTGGGTGAGTGAATGATGACAATTTAAATTCTTTGAGTGAACTATTCTTTTAAATTCAGCAAATATTGCACAGCTATTAGAAACACTGATGTGCATCTTACCTCGGTTCATATTGGCCCTCTTACTGTAGATGCCTTCCTTGTGTTTTGGTGTAATTGTGTTGTCTTCTAGCTCTCTAGAGCCTAAAACGTCTGGATTAAAGTGTGGAGGGACAGCATCGTCAGAACCTGCAAAGGGAGCGAGAGAGAAGGAGAGAGCTGGATCAGACAGAGGGCAAACAGATCCTCAAAAAGCACTGAAGCAGAGGGCCCCAGAAGGGTTTGGCATGTGGATCAAATGAGGCTTGTGTTCCTGGATTGCCTTTCTCATAGACAAAGACCATGAATAATGCAGGACTGGGTGAGAGCATGAACCATCTGCAAGACTCGGGAGGAGGGGCCAGTAGAGGAGCAAGTAACAACCCATATATGCAATTGCAGGTTATTTATGGAAAATATATGGAAAATTCGTAATTTCCTCTGTTGCTCGGATATTTATAATATACTGTAACGTTAGTGGTCCATGAAATAATGTCGTATAAGCCAATTTTCCACTGTCGGGGCTGAAAGGTTCTTAGAATGGTAAGGAACGGTTCCAGTTTACAGCGATTACAAACCATTCTCGGACATTCCAAAGAGCGGCCGTTATCAGCCCCACAGTGGAAAATGAAACCAGAACCGTACCATCTGGCCTGGATCGGCACGGATTAGAACGGTTGCACAATGAGAACCATTCGGCCTGACAGCAGTTTGGATCACCAAATTTCAGCAGTTTGGCGGTTTGACACGCGATCCGAATCATGATTCGACTCACTGATTCAAAACGCTTCGAAGCTTCATGATGCCGTGTTTTGAAATCGTCATCACTATATAAGTCGTTATTTAGGGTTTTTTTGCGCACAAAAACTATTCTCGTCACTCCATAAAGTTATTGTAGAACCACTGTAGTGAGGTGGACTTTGTAACGACGTCTTTAGTACCTTTTAAGGGTCTTGAGAGTGTACCGTGCATTGTGCCAATGGAGGCCTTTCAGAGCCATCAGATTTCAACTAAAATATCTTCATTTGTGTTCTGAAGATGAACAGAGGTCTTACGGGTGTCGAACGACATGAGGGTAAGTAATTAATGACAGAATTTTCATTTTTGGGTGAACTAACCCTTTAAGTTACATAACAAAACCTAAAATATTTTTAACAATAAATATAAATAATATTACCAAATAAGCCTAATATTATTCTTCAAGTTTTATGTTCCATCAAATAAAATAGTTTTTTTAACAATTGTGCAAAAAAAGATCCACAATTATCTGAATAACTGCACACAAAAATCACAGAATGGTTCTCATTAAGAACATGAGATGCTGCACTGAATAGTCTCTCAATGTCTGTCACTGTTCTCCGGGAAAAATGGCATTTGGGGTAAAATATGTGAATTTTGGCAGGGTCGCCTGCTAAAATTCGCATTCCTGGGTCTAAATATCACATAATTGGGGTCGCTTCAACCCGCGGACATGGAAAAACATCCCGCGGGAAAACCGCAGACTTGGCAACACTGCTTAGGGGCAGATAAATACCTGCATGCAATCCACGCAAGCAATGTAAAGCGGCCTTTGTTTGCGCGCCAGTAATCAAGGGGATTGTCGCTTCTGGCAATGGGTAGTTCAGCTGGATACGTCTCTATTTGTTCTCATACCGCTGACATGCTTAATCTTTGATAGGCAGACGCGTCGTGTGATAACAGCTCGAACGTGAGTGAAACCTAAGTGCTTGCGCACGGATGGGAGGGGCGGGTGACATTCATTTTCGGTTTACGTTTTCGGCTGTTTTTTTTATTTCGGCCCGTAACCGATAATGCCATTTTCGGCCGAACTATTTCGGCGGCCGAAATTTCGCCACACCCCTATAAAATATATAGTATTGAGGCAGATCTAAATGCAAAGTTGCAGTTGGTTATAAGAAAGGGGCAGGGTTTATCCGACATTTGAAACCAGTGTTGTTATTGTTAACTAAAACTATTAAAAATCATTTAATTGACATGCTGAAATAAAACAACAATATAAAAATTAAAGCGAATTCAAAAGAATAGTTTACAATAAGATCAACAGCATGCATTTAGTGAATTTTCATTTCATACCAACTCATTATTACACAGACAGCTCCCAGGAGGATTTTAATTTTATTAAATGCAGCATTTTGGTATAATTGGCCAATACACTGGTAAAGTTATGTAGGATACTGTAATGTAATAACTGAGTACAGTTCTGTGTGATATACAGTACCTGGATGAGAGCTTTCTACAGTTGTATCAGAGCGACCAGGAGAAAGCTCTGCATCTGCCTGCGGGATATAGAACAGCTCGGAGCTGCCATGAGGTTTGTATGGCAATAGTGCAGGGACATCTACAGGACGTGTACATAGGAGAAAAACAATTCAACTCATTAATTTACCAACATGAATAAGCAGCATATTCAACTGCCACTGAAAAGCTTATATCAATGTTGTCTTACTTGCTGCTTGGACAGAGAGAGTTCTGGATGTCCCAGCCATCCTCTGAGTGGGAACAAAGGCTTGTGAGTATCTGGCCTGTAAGTGTACACTGGCTGTTCCTGCATTCTGGCCTTGAACCGGCTCTCTGTGTTCATAGGAACTGGCATGATTTGATGTTGAGATTCGGCTAATGGACTGCAGATGTTCATCAGTCATGCTTGACACCTTAGAATGTCTTTGAAGTGGGACATCTTGACTGGTGTTTTGACTGGATAGTCTGCTTGAGTGGTATTTCACACGACTGGATGGATGTTTGGGTGATAAGGTTACATGCATGTGAGAGAGGTGGGAATTATAGCCAAAGGTTGAGACCGACGCACCACTGGAAAATATCTGGTTACTGCGTGTGACCGTATAATCCATTTGAGGCATTCTTTGGACACTTTTGTTATCATTCGTAACAGCGTTCTCTTTGTCATCAGTCATTTCTTCTCTTTCCTTCTCTTCTCTATGTTGTCCTTCTCTCTGTGTCTTGCTGTCAGATACATTAGGTATAATGACTGGCTGGTGTCTCAGTTGTGTTCCTACTTTGGCATCTACTCCTCTATAGTGGATCTCTCGCTCTAACGTCTCATGCTCGGGACCAAAATCATCCAATTCTGCAGTACCTGTGATAGGGAAATTTGGCAGTGACTGTGGAGATGGAGTGCGGCGATTGGTTGCTATAGTAATAGAAGTAAAAGGCTGATGGCTAAGCCTTTCTCTGTGGGTGATCTGGTGAACTTTGGCCCCTGGATCTTGTTGCAAAGGCATGTAAATTGGAACGGTGTCCAAAGGTTTTGGACCAGCTTTCTGCAGCTGATCTGAGATATGATTCTCCATGTTACGCAGTCCAACAAAGCCCTTCGTCAGCTGAGATCCAGGACCAACACTCGACTGAGCACTGCCCTCAGAATCTGAGCTCCACTGTGAGAGAACGAAAACAAAGATGTGTTATTGCTGATGAGAGCTAGGGTTGGGGAGGACTGTGGGAAGTAGATAGCGTTGAGTGGGAGAGTCAATAGAAACACTGCAAGCGTGAGAGCAAACAACAGCTTTACCTTAAACACTCTCTATCAGGACTGTCCATAATGCAGTCTGCCGCACCAGAAACAAAACTCGTATTATTTCAGACTCAAATGTAAAATTTCTGGTTGATGCCGATAGTTATCAGTAATTAATTGACCATAATATGAAATTATTTAAAAAAAATAGATAATAATATTAATTATTATCTATTTTGTCCAACAAAAAAACAAACAAACAATCGTTTTAAATGTTTAGGCATCACAACATAATGTCCATAATGAAAAACTGATATTTCGAGATGTGCTAAAGATTACATTTAACAGTGTCATTAAATTATTTTAAAGGTCAATTTTAAGTGACTGGTAGATGGTGCAAAAACAAGAGAAACAGAGCATGCACAATTAAATATCCACTATCTACAAATACTGAATAAAATTATTTAAAATATTATTAAAACTATACCTAAAAATATACCGATAACCAATATGGTGCATATTTATTAACGCATATTTTATTAATCTGATAGAACTGGCTACAACAGCAAGTTAATCAATGCTGACATTCAAAGAAATTAAATCGGCAGACCTTTCTGTGTACTGTGTTGGCGTATGGATGTTACCTTGGTGTATTTGGTGTTTAGTAGAAGTTCTCTTTTGATGTCTTCAATTCTCTCCCTGTCCTCTGCATTTAGTTCTAAACTTTCACACTGGCGGCCAGAAACCTTCATCAGGATCCATTCTAAAGAAACAGACAAAATGTTTCACAATGTAAAAACCAGTGACAACCACTGATAGTGAACGTGTATTTGACTATACAACACATCCTGTTTGACAAATCAGTTTGTTTACCTCGGGCACGGCTATCTTCTGGGTCAGCTGTACTTGGCCGGCTTGTAACCATAGAAACAGGTGACTCACTCTGCAGCAGCTTGGCCACTCTGGCAGCCAATGAACTCTCGCTGCCACTGTCACTCAAACTTCCAACCTCAGCTGAGACATGAGACGAACTATTCTCGGAGGAGCCAATCGCAACATCCTCAGTCTTGTCCTGGTTCTGCTGAAGGTTCCCTGGTATCGAAGGGACATTTATCTGCATGACAGATGTGGCTGTAGGTGGCTTTGCCTTGTCTGGGTCAGCAGCACTGCAGCCCTCAGGTTCAGCCCGCCTTGGGGTCACACAGAGGTCACGTGACTTCAGACTTTCCTCTCTACTCAAAGAGAGAGCAGCAGGCTCTATAGTTGTCTGTTGTGGCCCCTGGGAGGACGACAAGCTTCCTTTTAAAGCCGAATCTGATGAAGAGCGAGTTAGCAGCAGAGAAAGGTTCCCACCAGCTGACAGAGATGTATCATCGTGATAACCTCGAGTGTTTCGTCCTAGTGAAACAAGGGATGTGTCACTCTCTGAGAGGCTGTGTGAGCCAGGGGAGGAAGACAGAGAGGATCGACCAGAAACCAGGCTTTCTGCACGGCCCAGCAAACGCCTGATTTCATGCAGTGTGCCAGAGCCCACTAAAGAGTCATCATCACTCCTTACAATTTCTCTAGGACCTGGAGGAGGCACAGATTCGGGGCTGAGCTGGGTTGGGAGGCCAGATCCACCTTCACTTTGTGAAACATCAGATTGTTGTAGTAGGCTTGATGAAGGATGTAATGTTGAATGAAGTGGTTGAGTATCAGCCTCTGTGAATATCAACTTTACACTTCTGTCACTGGCTGGCTGGCTTTGCTCATGCACTGATTGGCGGTGTGTGACAGAAGCACTGGAATCAGCTGAGAGCTGGCTAGAACTGGAGAAGGTCTCCTTCTGAAGACTGTCAACTTACACATAGAAAACAAACATACGGCGTTATAACCAAATATGGCCAGCAACAGTATGTAAATAAAACAAGTGAACAATATGTCAGATGTCTTTGGCTTACCTTCAGACGGCTGTGTGCTTTTAGTTGGTGTTCCTATGGAGCCTTTGATGGTACATAAGTCAGTAGGAGAGAATTCAGGCTCTCTGATTGGTCCTCGTCGAGTAAATGGATTCAGGATTGTTGAAGGTGATTGGTCGATACCCAAATTTAGGAGGTACAACTATAGAGATATAAAAACAGAATCATAACTTTAAAAGGCTGATCTATAAGGGTAGATAACCAAATGACAAAAATCACACTAAACCAGCAGTTCTCAATCAGGGATCTCTTTAAGGGCACCTAAAGACGACTTAAAATTATTTGAAATAAGACAAAACAAGCATTAAAATAAAACAGCTAAAAAAATAATAATTCACCCCCTCAAAAACCAGGAAAACCTTGATTTTATAAACATGGACAACTCATGCAAACTGATATATTTCTTAAGTCATATATTAGGGGTGTGATGGATTTTTTAAACTAATCATAATTAACTAACATTTCTTTTTCCTACAGGCCTAACATTTTAACACTCGAGAACAAAAAGTATTTACCAAGATTGATATGTTAAAACAGTGGAAATTTTGAGAAGCTGGCTAGACAGTATCCAAATATAATAGTCCCATGACGTAGGGATGAACTACTAACCCCTAGGATTTTTTTGACGATTTCGATATGTAAATTTGCTTTGCCAGTAACAGAGGGAGTAGGTGGATGCTTGTTTTGCACAGATTGAACCAATCATATTAGAGGAACATTTTTTAAAATTAAATTACTGTTATGCATCTCTGTTATGCATCTCAATAAAAACTGATGCATTCTTTGCTTTGCGAGATTCTCCCAGCCGATTAAAGCATTTCAAGGGCATTTGCTGGGGTCTGTCTTGTTTTTGCTGCGCTGCAAGTTAGAGGAGCACTAAAGACCTTTTTCCCAAGAGTGTTCAAGACATCAACGAACACAGTTGTAGACGGTAGACACAGTGCTAGATTATAAATATTAATTAGTGTAGACTGTAGACTCCCCAGATAAACTTAAGTCTGGTGCGTAGGGTATAATCTACCACAGGGGATTCTGGAATATTGACTTTGACAATGGGGTCCTGAGAGTTAAAAAGGTTGAGAAATGCTGCCCTCAATGCTCCTCCTACTTGGACGCATGGATAAATCTCAATAAGATCATTAAGATGCATTTAGAAAATACAACAGAAAAAGATTTTCCATTTCCTTTAACTAGATCCTACTAGTTCTTCTAGAGCACTATGTGAACTTACAGGGATTCTGTCTTCAATGTTGAGCTCCCTCATGTGAGGAGGAGACGCAGGTCTGGAGGTCCAGTAGGGCGCATAATTATCTACCTCAAGACTCATTATAGAAGAGGCAGCACCCACTGACGCCCGCATACTCCGCTCGCCATGGCAACTGCCTTGAGAGCTGGAGAGAGTGCTACTCATGTTGAGGCTTGATGACACATCACTGAAGCGACCAAGACTGAGGAAAGGAGACATCTTGATGGAGCTTTTGTCCATGTGAGGAGCTGAACTATTCCCTCCTTTGCCTCTTCCACCTGAAAGTAAGGATGAACGACTGTCCAGTGATTTGCTGGCTGGAATGATGTCATCAGATTGTGCAGCTGGAACTTGCTGACTGTGTGTGCCAGTGTCTCTCTGAATAGAAGTCACCACAGAGCTCAGGGAGGAGTGAGAGTGTGAACGATCGACAGGTGACTCAGATGCTTGTCCTCTACATGCACCCAGCCCAACTACATCCACCCGACGGGGTGAGCCATTTCCAGAATGAGAGGAGGACAGTGGCTGAGTCACCTGGTAGCTGGCATTAGCACAAAATGCCTGACGTGTGTCTCGAGAAAGCATGTGCTTAAGTGCCTCAGACACTGTATCCTGTGTTTTTTTCTTAGGCGACACAACATCAAACCCCTGCAGGTCCAAATTATCATAAAACGACCTGCTAGAACTTTGATTGGCTTTCCAGGCGTCTACTTTTTGTACGTAGTTCAGACTGGGAAGAGACTGTACTCTTCCAAGGGGCAAACAAGGAAACTGATCTTTCTTCTCTGTACCAGAGTAAAAGGGCTGAGTGTCAGAGAGAAGTGTATCAGAGGCTGGTGGATTTAAAACAGGTGGAGGGACTTGTTTGTTTGAGACAGGATGAACATGTGACATCATTTGTGATGTCTCTGAAGGTCCAGCAAAGGCTGTAGCTTTTGTTTCAGAGTAGATGGGAGAAGAATGTTGATCACTTAGGTCCAATGATGGCATTAAGCCAGTTTTGGAATGACTGCTTTGTGCTGATGCAGCCACAAAGGCAACAGCCTCTTGTTTGGAGTGTATAAGTGAGAGGTTGGTCAATGCTGGTGGGGGTCTCAGGAGAAGTACTGCAGGTGTGGACTGAGACACAGGCTGCGAGCTCAAGAATGAACCATCTGTTGCTGTTAGATGACCGGAGCTCCAGAGCGCTCTCTGCAAACTTTGTACATGCATTACACCTTCACCAGCTGGTGTGACACATAGTCCACTTTTGTTCCCACTATGATGCTTATTTGCTGGTGCAGAGATTGAGCCTCTTTGTCCTGCAGACAGAAGCTGATCATGGTCAGTTGCTTGGTATGGGTGCATCTGTGATTCACGAAAAGTAATATTTGACACATCTGATCCAACAACTGAGCCTGTAACCTTCTGAAATGAAGATGATGATGACAGTGAGCCTCCTTGTGGCTGCTCTCGGCCTGTTTGAAGATTCATGGAAGGATCTAACTGGCTTTTTTCTGTGTTTTGGGTATTTGAGGCAGAGGAAGCAGCACTACTGCTGCTAACAGCCACAATAACATCCTCTTCTCTGTACTCTAATATGAGCCGAGCAGACGTTCCCTCATTAAGCTGCTGAGCAGTGGTCTGCTCCTCTCCTTCCATATGTCTGTTGATTTTGTCCGCAGCAACAAATGAAATACTCCCTTGATCCTCAAGTCCTTTGCAATGGTCTCCAGGTGACAAGCTGTGCTGGGACAGTGAACAGCAGCTTTTTTCACCCTCTGACAGGGCTGCTGGTACCTCCAAAGGATGCTGGGAAAGTGTAGCCTGGTCATAAATAGTATGTTGGAGGTGGGAAGCATCAGTTAGTGTTTCATGTGAAATCCTGGGATATCTCTCAGAGACAACTGAGAGGTCAGGAAATCCCCTGTGTACAGAAATACAATAGAGAAAATATTATCTAAAAAATACAAAAAGGTAAAGAAAGAAAGAATAGGCCAAAGTACCATGCATGAATATTAGGGGTGTTGAAATTAATCATTGCATCAAGATGTGGACAATTCTGCATCGATGCAGTAATAGTGGAAGGAGGAGAAATACAAAAGTGATTAATAAAAAAATACACCCACTATTTTAACATTTACAGCGTGCGAGTTTGTCTATGTGTGTGTGCACGTACCAGCGTGTGTGCTTGCGAGCATGTGTATGCGAATGTTATTGTAACTTAAGTACAGTACTTGACAGTTCCATGTGCTTTTAGTAGCCTATTTACTAGTTTTTATTAGTTCTAAATGCTCCAGTCGTATATTCAGTAAGTACTTTCTTAGAGCATATAAAATAAAAAAGGACTGCTTGTATTTATTGACGAAAACCTAGCCATGTGCAGTAATAGTGAAAATTGAGGATGCAACATTGTGATGCATCGTGATATTAAATCGTTGACATGATAATCGTAATCGAATTGGCGTAATCGTAATTCACACCCCTAATGAATATGACTAAACAAACAGTACCGAAGAGGGACAAATTCTGCATCTGTATGCTGAAAAAACGTGGAGTCAGAAAGAAGGGGAGATTTGTCCAGGCAGGGAAACAGGGTAAGTGCAGGTGACATCTGGCTATCTTGAAACTCTGAAAAAGAAAATCAATTGATGTAATGATGATAAATGCCATTATGTAAATTTAAAAGAAACATATTTGTAGATAACTTGCACTAAGGCATGAAGTAATGTACATTGAGGTTCAGACGTCTGAGAAGTGCTTTTTTATGTGTATTTTTCTAAATAATTTTTTTTTTTTAATCATTACAAATTTGTCAGCATCCGAGTGAAAAGATTATCTGAAAAATATACAAGAATGTCTTATTAATTGGTTAACCCTTTAATTATTGTACCACTCAAGCTGCTTAAACTAGACAAGTTTGTGTGAAACCCTGATGATCATGTTTATGTTCAGTATGATTTGAGATGATCCAAAGAGCATCTTGCACTTCACTGGAAGAACATCTGACCATCTGTACAAATAGATTTGCTCTTGGAGATCCTAATATTTCTAAATTTCAGGTTTAAAATAGTTTGAATCTCAGATTTCTGGAGCCCACTGTATAAATACACCTGCTCTCTGTACCTAGTTGTAAAGTCTCAGATCGGTCTATCAGTGGTTGCACACTTAAATCCTGAGTGTTACTAAATGATGTTCCAGAGTTGCCAGGATCTGTGTATGGTCTGCCAGCCTCCGAACAAAGCACATTTTGTCCATGCTGCTGGCAGGGAGCCTCTGCAGGGGTCTGGAATGGTAAAAAAAAACATACCTATTAATTGGAATTGGTGTATTTAAGAGTATGTCTTTTTATTTCTGATCTTTTTCATTATACTCACAAATTTATAACCATATTTTCACTGTATACCTTGTATATTTTTCTGCACATTTATTATCCATTATCTTTATATTTAGTTAGCTTAGTATACTATTTCATGCGCTTAAGGACTGCAACTGATTTTTTCAACTGGTTTAATTTCGTCATAAATCTGATTTATATTTTCATTTTATTTCGACATTATCATTATTATGAGACTTACAACCAAATGTGTTATTACTAAAACAATTAGATTTCTCATCTACCTGGATTATCACACTGCATCAGGAATATACACACACACAATTATCTAAGCATCATGCAAATGCCTCTGTGTGAGTTTACTTCGGCCATCATTTTACATATGGCAGAATTCATAATTTATTATTCTTTATCAGTTAAGTGGAGTAACGTTAAAGTGATTTACACTACTAAAACTTTTTGTGTGTGTGATGCTGTCTGCTACCCACTATTTAGCCTGAAACAGCTAAAGTTAGCAAGTGATTAACGTAGCCGTTGACTACAAAGCTTTCCACGTTTATGCAAGTCTGTGCTTGTGCCTTCGGTTTAATTTTGAGTATATAAATGAATAGTCGAGTGCAAGCAAGTCACTGGACAGTCATTGGAGCTAACTTTGAGCATAGCTCACTTGTTGCCATGCAGTGTTACTAGCTACAAGGTTGTCTCGATTAGCGAGTTAAGAGCATTCATGTAGAATTTATATCGAAAGCTCGCACATTCCAGAATAAAAACACGTAAGCAACAATATTTCTAGTAGTATTAAGTGACAGCAATTTAAATACACTTACATTGTTTACGTTTGCAGCATCCTCCTCTAAATCCATGCTGTGACAGACGCAGACGTTAGCGCGCATGCGCACTTGGACAGAGGTTTGAATTAACCCCTGAAACTAATAAAATACAAACAGGTTCGAATCATAGACCGGTTCGAATGTGTAACAGTATGTAAAACTATCCCAGAAACAAAATGTACTGTTCTGTGTTAAGCGAATCTAGTAATCTCCAAGCATAATGTTAAACACAAGAACCCCATATTTAGCTGCAACAAGAAATCCAGTAGCGAATCGAAATGACGCTGTTGCTATGGCAAAAAGAAAAGCCCGCGGCGTTGCGCGGGAAGTGAGAGTCTGGGAGCGAGACAGCGAGTATTTTATCTTTATATCTTGACATAGTACTAACATACAAAGCATGAGTATTGTAAGCATTATTTCAAGATCATTGCGTAAGTATTATATCGATATTTTTGTTACTCTGTATACAAAATGTGCATAATTTACAAGTTTCATCAAGTGAGACCATTCTGTCTTGACGATCTGCAGCAGATTCCGAAAATTGCATACGTTAGATATATTAGAGAAAAAATATAAACAGGCCTATTTTTGTGGCAATTTAAATAATCTATCAAAATAAAATAACTTTAACTAAAGATCTAATTATTTTAGTTAATAGAGTGGGGACTATTTAACTGAGAAATAGTTTAAAATAATAAGATAACTAAAATCAAATTTTGCTGATTATTTTAACTTATACATGTTTTGTTGACCAAAGACCATTGTTGTTACAGGTACATTTTTGGGGAGGACAATAGGAGTAAAGAAAGAAAAGATAGAATATAAATGCAAAATGTTGAAACCAGGAAAGCGTTTATTTTGTAGGCTACTTAGGATTTAAAACTGGTCACAAATTTGAAATCAGTTTTTACAGGTTTAGAGATATCATTTTTAGTTGCACTTAAAACCTGTTAAGATCATATTTTTGTGATTCAGAGAAAGTCTACAACACAAAAGTAATCTTACAAGGTTCAAGTGTCAAATGTGTAGGCCTATTTAGCTAAATATCCTGCTGTTTCCCATTGTTGTCTGCAGAACGTCTGACAATCCCAGTCGCAGCTTCCACTTTTATACAGTTCATAATAACCTCATTCATAGATTTTCTTTTGACTCATCCCTAAACTCTTGCTACAATTATTTCATTATCCTTGGCTTGGCTTCTCCCCAATGGCGCACCCACAGTCCACCCACTAAAATATATTTCATGATTATTACCTCACGCTCCCTCCAGATTCAAAGGTTTCCAAATACATACAGAAAAAAACAAGCCAAAAAAGATATGTATTATATCTCTGTACAGTGGAAAGGCTGGTACATGTTCAATGATTCGACTAAACAGTGAGCTTACAAAGACGTGCAGTTTCTTAGTTCAGCTCATGGTGCTCCAAAGCTATTCCACAAAACTACTGTATTTCTAATAAAAATATAGGCTTTATTATCATAAAATATCAAACCATACTGTAAACTTAATCTGAATAGTTCAGGTTGCTCTGGATTTATGTGGGGAAATGATTAAACTAAACATTTTGGAGTTCCAAATTACTTTAAAATCTTAACCAAAAATATGAAGGGGAAAAAATATGTATATTTGAACAGGTCATAAATTAATCTTCAGTGGCCCAACTTTTAACGTATATTATTTAGTTGATCGAAATGCCTATGCAACCTCATAATACACACAGAATGGGGAAAAGTCTACTTTAAAAATATTATATTTAGTAGACAAACTGGTCATTTGCACGGTAAACGGGTCAATAAATGCAGTCGTCTTATTTTATTTCAAAATGATAAAAATTAAAATATTTCTCTCTTCCTCACAGCACCACGTGGTGTACCATGCGTTATACACGTCCGTCTAGAAAGCATGTGCGCATGCGCGTAAGCGGGCACTGTGTATGTGCAAAGGTGGAGACGAATCTCGAGAAAACACTACGGTTGGAAGGAATGTAAAACCATTTAGAAGTTCCTTAAATATTTTATAATTTAGAATTACTTAACATATATAAATATATTCGCTAAAATGTCAAGAAAGAACACCATGGGACCGGGTAAGTATTGCTTGGCTCTTTTCATGACGTTTACCAAAACTTCGCCAGCTCATGCAAACACATGCAGCTCTAACAACAATAGAGAAGACTTGTCGTTTAACAATACAGGCCTGAACATTTTTCAGAGGCTCTTAAAGGGTTACCAACTTCTTCTTTTTCAAATATTCATGCTGTCTTTTTAATCTACAGTATATTTTAGGTTTTTGTATATCTCAAACTTCAACAGAATACGAAAGGGGAGCCATGTTTGATCACACACCGCGGGATTGAGCCACACAATGCACTTCGGTGTATCTGTGTTTATGTAAATCATGTTCAAACTTTTAAAATTTTCCAATGATTCTTTCAGAATACTTCCGGATGCGTGATGATGAGCGCCTCATGCGGACTCACGTGAGTGATTACGTTTATGTGAATTAATTGATAACATGATTTACAATTTTGTTGACCTCTATTTACAATTGAAGTCCTTAATTTAAATGTTTCTGTGTTTCCTTTTTTTAGGAGGCTGTGGTCGATATGATAAATGATAGATCGTCAAATCGCAACTTCTTAGAGGCTTTGAGTATTGGTTATGGATTTGGTAAGAAATCTCTTTATTTTACTCAAATATGGTCACTTATTTGAAGCATTCATAGTAGGCCTGGTCTGATATTAAATTTTGGCTATTATAGCAATTGCAATAATTTAAAACTACTTGAAATATTGTTTGTTCTAGTGCTCTAAAATTTTAAATGCAAAAAAGAAAGACCACTTGCATTCAACTTGAACTTTGTTCAGCATCACAGATTTAAATATTAAAAACTGAGAGTGCATTATGTCTTTTCTTTGGATGTTGAAATTGTCCTATATTAAAGTCATTATTCAATTGTTACAGTATAAAGGTATTAAATTCTAGCCTGGTTAAAACCAGACCATTCTCAGTAGTAACTGAGTTATGGTCTGGCAAAGCTTCATAGACAAATCATTTCCAAAGGGGCGTCACCAACGGGCGTCACTCAAATGCCTCTCGGCGTAATTGGATAGACCTAAAACCAATCAGAGCGATGAGGGAGATGACGTATGCAGAGCGACGCAGAAACTCTGGCATCTCTCAATATTCGTTCTTGTCTGTACTTGTGTTCTCAAATAGGAAATGTCCCCGGTTTCCATTTCAGAAATCTGGTCACCTTACCTAAACCACATATTAATGTTTAATATATTATTTTTAAAATGTAAACGAAAAGAGGCAGGGTGTTTTATACTTCGTTTTATTATAAATATATAAGATAATCAATGTAGGCCTAGCTACGTGTTGCCTGAACCACATTCGTGTGGCTATTATTATTATTATGTTAAATTTTTATTTTTTTATGAAATGAGGCAGTGGTGTTTTATGACATAATTCGTACGCGAACTTCTGACTTGCGTCCGTGACTTACCAAGTTTGACTCCGGAGAACGAACTCCCGAGGACGGGAGGACAGTAGTCCGCCTACTATGCTCTTGACAGTATCACTCAGTATATATTTGTATATGTAGTGAAGGCAATGCATATCTTCAATGCATGTTTATAACAAAACGAAATATAAAAAACCCAGCCTCTTTTCGTTTACATTTTAAAAAAAACACACACACATAATATAGGCTATGATTATCACTGTAATAAATTAAATATGAGACAAAACACAACCCAGTCTCTTTTTGTTAAATGTCAGTTTATGTGTGATCATCAATGGCAATTATAAAAGTATAAGTAAAAGGTATAAGAAGCTATACAATAAATAAAGCAATTCAGTCAAAGTCAGCGCTAGGAGACTACAACGGTAAAGTTTAATATCTTAAAAATATTAAGTTATGAAACTTCACTTTGCCCTCAGACAAAACGATCTGTCTAGGAACAAATTATAGATTAATGAGAGCAAAGATCAGCCGTTAGAACTACACAAGACAAGACGGTTTAACCACTACAGAGACATCAGAGCCAGCGGCAGACGGCAGAAGGACTGGCCGAGGAAAGGCGCCTCTCGGCGGGCTCAATGATCGATTGAGCGCCGCTGAACCACTGGAACTCACAACTCCGAAAACGGCAGATCAAATTTTTTAAAAAGGCGCTCTCTTTATAAATAAACCACAGATTTTCTAGGGTTTAGAAATGGGTTTGAATGGACTCTTTGCCAGACTACTTGCAGAGCAAATCTAAATTTGCCGGAAGTTGTCTGGGTTTTCCCAGGCTAATTAAATTCACCTTGAGTTCAACATTTACTATTATTTTTATGGAATATTACAGTATTTATTATTAATGATTTATCCGTGCACATATATATATATATATATAATATCAATTTTTTTTTTTCTTGTTTGTGAATCAGTTTTAATAAAGTTGTTTTAATTCGATATTTTTTTAAGGTAAAAGATTAACTGGGTCACAATATAATCTTCATAACTAGTGTTTTTCTACTCATTATTTCCACTTAATAAACTGATTTGTGTGGTATTTAAGTTAATTGTTTTTGTATTAAAGTTCCAGAACTGGACCACTTTGCATCTCAGTTTCCTGGATATGAGTCATCTGATGAGGATTATTATGAATATGACGATAACAATAAAAATAACATCCATAAAAACAACAGATATTGTGGATTTTCTCGCAACTTCTTTGATAGAGGCCTGCCAAAACCATCCATAACAGCCGAGGTTTGTGTCAAACACCTGTGGTTCACTCATTGTTTTGTTTTATTTAACTTTTCATTTAACATATAATTTTACTTCTTTTTAGGAAGCAGAAAGAAATGCAAAAGAGCTAATGGAGGAAGAAGAAAAACTTAAGAAAAAGACAGAGAAGAAGAAACAGAAAAAGATGGTAAGGGCATGCATGAAAAAAGTATTTTTGTCTGATTGAGCAGGAATATTTTGTCATATTAAATTTTTCCGAAATATTACAGAGACAGAAAGAGAGACGTAGGCTGGAAAAAATAGAGAAGGAGAATGCAGATAAAGAACAAACTAAACCGGTGAGAGATGTTTTTTAAATTGTTAATGACTGATATGTTGTATGGTTTAAGTATTAGCTGCATTGATGCAGTTTATGGTCACTCGTCATACTACCATCGTTTTGAGACTACATTTTATCTTGGTATTTCTTTGTTTTAAGGTACAAGTTGACCCTGGACCAGAAAAGACTAAACAGGCAGATAAAGATGAAAATGAAAATAAAATTAAAAACAAAAATTGCTCATCTGGTCCTCAACTCACCTCAGCACCTGTGCAGAGCAGTGATAGCAGTAATGACGAGGAAGATGATGAACCGAAAGAGTCAAATATGGAACCAGAGGTGGGCAATATGACTTAATGTCCCTTGGCATTTACAAAAGTGTTTTGCTTTGTAGATGAAGAGCTCTTCACTCAGTGGAAAATGCTGATTTTCATGATGGTGCTTTGTGTGTCTTAGGAGCTTGACATGAATAGCTGCTTTGTGTCAAACGCAGCTGCTATCGCCAAGCGCAAACTAGAACAAAAACCCAAACCTGACAAGAAACCTGCTCAAGCAAACTCAAGAAAACCACGTGGGTCAGAGCAGAAAGGCACCACTACGCCACAAAAACAGGTTGGAAATGTGAAAATGTTCTACATTTCATCCTTTCTAAAAGAGTTTTTCTTGTTATGGTGGTAAGAAACTCATCAGTGTTTTATCTGTGCGCTCTGAAATGCAAGTAATTTATGATGAAAGAGCCACAATAGCTTGCCCGATTGCAGCAACTTCCTTTTTTTTATTTTACTGTAGACATTTTGCACGGGAAAATAGGAAGTGACTTTTTTGTGGAAGTGAAGTGACTATTTTGGAAGTGACTATTTTGTTACCATACCATAGCCCCCTTTGTGTAGGTTGCATCACTTTGGGAGACTTTTAATGTGATTAAAACTTTCATTTTGAAATTTTTCACTTTCAAAGTGCATCTAAAAATAAAAAGTTGAACATGGAAGCAAGAAATGATGTATAATTTTGGTAAATCGAGTTTAATTATATTTCTACTCAAAGAATAATGTGTTGTCATATATCCCGCTCTGTGCTTTGAGAGGACCGTGGGATACGAGCAGGACAGAGCTCATCTCTTGTCTAATATCTTTGTGTTTTCTCCCAATGTTCCTAAGCAATGGGCACTGATTGTAAAAGGTCAGAAGAGTGAATTTTTATCTTCCACATGAGCAAGATATGAATAGCTATGTTGCGTTGCCGAAGAAAACTAAACTGAATTACCTGCGCATGTGAAATGTGCTTAACTTGATGTGCCTTACCTTGTCTAACAAGCACACACAGTGTGCAAATTAAATTTGATGTGAGATTAAGATTGAAACTGACGCGATAGTGTTTTTCTCCTTTGCCATAGTAAAGGATGCGATTTTACAGGGGTTAAAAGGGAACAAAAGCTAGTATAACATTTATAATCCCCTTCGAAAGGAGACGTGAGTAGTGAGGATTTGAAAAAAAATGTATGGGCTCGCATGTACCTCTCTCATTCGGCACAAATCCAAATGCAAGGTCGCGATATTAACATTTAGTTACTAACCTGTCATTTCTTTTGTAAACAAAGTGTTGTATTTCACTTGTGTCCTGATATCCACTAAAACAGCATTCACTTGCACTAAAATGTGTTTTGGTGTGTCGGTCAGCATGGTGGCAGTGGGCGAGTTCTCACGCTGACTGACACATCCCTTAACAAAAGTGAATAATATTGAACATTAATTTACTCTTCACAGTAAATGCAGATTAATATTGAACATTTAATTTACACATTTTTAATTCAATTATTTAAAGCTACACTGTGTAACTTTTTTAGTCTATTCTAAGCTAAAAACACTTAGTTCTTTCAAAAATATATGTGCTCATTAATGTATATTTACTTCTTTCAAGTAATAAAGTATTCTCGTAAGTTTATAATATGCCATTGAAAATACATAAGGTAATGGGATCTAACGGTGGTCGCCATGTTGCCCCTCCATCTTGAAAGTACATTAGCCAAAGAGGGACATACCCGTAAATTCAAGCTTCGCCTTTGGCGTTTTAACCGGTTTTAACACTTGATGGCACTGTACAAAATTCTCTGCCTCGCGCATGTGCGCGTCAACTTGTTCAGACTTGTCTGGTGCATGTGCAGAGAGTTTTCATCTCAGCAGCTCCAGTAACAGTTATATGGAGTTTTCCTGGCTTGTTTATTCCTCAAAAGTCTGTTTTTCCTTGTGTGGTATTTCTGTGCGTTAATAACTCCGTAAGTAATAATAGTTATTGTCATTGTAGATGTGTTTCAGAGTGTGTCATCACGTAATTCAGTTGATGTCACCTCAGAAGTATTTTTGTGTCAACATACAATAGCATAATGCTCACCTATTTTGTTATCAACAATGTTTATTCGTTTATAGAAAATATTTGCTTGTAATGTATGTTGATGGAAATATGCATCAGGTCTGATCGGCATATTAACAATTGTTATACAGAGCGCACTGCAGTGCTAACGTTAAAGCGCCGCACACACTTTTGTAACCGGACACCGCTTGTTAGCAGCTGCAGCTGCAGCTCCGCTCCTTTTAATGCAGTATACGTTATAAGTATACCGGTAGTTATACAGTTCTTAACTGTGTATGTATATTTACCATCCTTATTTGTTCTCTCACAGAAACCACATTTATGTACATATCCACGCAAACCTGTTTATGCCTTGCAATTGGATGACTGAATAAACATTACTATCATCAAAGTTCACTCTGGATTAGCTGCAGTTCTTTCTAGCCGAATAATTAGGCCAGTTGAGTTCCAACGGTCCCACTGCGCACAGAATATCCCACAGGCACCGTGTCGAATGTGGACGAGGTCGAGCTGGAATTCATGTTAATCTTGGTCTAAATCGGCCACCGTAGGAGTTAAAACGAAATCGGAATTGAGAGGAACAGAAACTAAAATTCACTGGATGGTCATATACCTTTTCACCACTAGATGGGGGAAAATATCACACAGTGTAGCTTTAAAGGGTTAGTTCACCCAAAAATGAAAATTCTGTCATTAATTACGTACCCTCATGTTGTCCGACACCCGTCAGACCTCCGTTCATCTTATGAACACAAATGAAGATATTTTAGTTGAAATCTGATGGCTCTGAAAGGCCTCCATTGGCACAATGCACGGTTCACTCTCAAGACCCTTAAAAGGTACTAAAGACGTCGTTACAAAGTCCATCTCACTACAGTGGTTCTACAATAACTTTATGGAGTGACTAGAATAGTTTTTGTGCGCAAAAAACCCTAAATAACGACTTATATAGTGATGACGATTTCAAAACACGGCATCATGAAGCTTCGAAGCGTTATGAATCAGTGAGTCGAATCATGATTCGGATCGCGTGTCAAACCGCCAAACTGCTGAAAATTGGCGATCCAAACTGCTGAATCGACTCACTGATTCATAACGCTTCGAAGCTTCATGATGCCGTGTAGGATGCCGATAAGTCGTTATTTAGGGTTTTTTTGCGCACAAAAACTATTCTCGTCACTCCATAAAGTTATTGTAGAAACACTGTAGTGAGATGGACTTTGTAACGACGTCTTAAGTACCTTTTAAGGGTCTTGAGAGTGAACCGTGCATTGTGCCAATAGAGGCCTTTCAGAGCCATCAGATTTCAACTAAAATATCTTTTGTGTTCTGAAGATGAACGGTCTTACGGGTGTCGAACGACATGAGGGGAAGTCATTAATGACAGAATTTTCATTTTTGGGTGAACTAACCCTTTAGTTAAAACAAATTCTAGATAGAAATTCTATGCAGACTCCTTGGCGCCATCTGGCGTCCTATATGGATGTTAAAGAAGGCTATTTAAAGGGTTGGTTCACACAAAAATTAAAATTCTGTAATTAATTAGTCACCCTCATATCGTTCCAAGGCCATAAGACCTTCGTTGATCTTAAGAACACATAATACCCGTCCGCGCGGTCTGAAAATTTGGGCTGCGCGTGGACGGGGTGTGCGGCCGGCATGCAACAGCGCATGCGCCAGCAGTACAGAAGGGTCCACTAGGTGGCAATACGCACAGTATTGAGCAGAGTGTTCAGCCGTCGAAGAAGAGTGTGCAAAGACCGGTTTAAAAACAACACACTTGAAAAAAAGAGAGAATTTTTGATTCTTCAGTGTTTCTTCCAAACTATGTTGCAATGGTGGATGCACTATAATTCTTCTCCGATCATGCCCAGCAAATGTCCCGTTGATGACAGGACTCAGTGCTGCCCTCCGATGTCTGGTAGAGCATAGACATTTTTTTACTGCGCATGTGTCGAACGCGATCATCCGCGCGCATCCGTTGTGTAGTATACTTTGAAAGACGCGCGGACAGGGCTGCGCGCGTGACTTGTCCGGGCGCGGTAGGTGAAGTATACCCGGGCCTTAAGGTTGAACTACTGGAGTCACATGGACTATTTTAACGATGTCTTGACTACCTTTCTGGGCCTTGAAAGTGTATTTTAATTTGTGTTCCAAAGTTGAACGAAGGTCTAATGGGTTTGGAATGAGATGAGGGTGATTTTTGGGTAAACTAACCCTTGAAGTAGCCCTGATAGCAGTAGAAGTGCTTTCATATTTCAGCAGTAGAATGTTTCTTCTCAAAAGTTACTGTTTAACACCGTGTTCACATAAGCACTTGCAGAACAGGATGCAATAGCACAGATTTTCACACAATGATTATGAAATTGTAGTTGAATATATATAAATTACATTTTACAACATATCAAAATAGAAACATTCTTTTAAACTGTAATGTTTGACAATATTACTGTTTTACTGTATTTTGATCCAATAAATGCAGGCTTAATTATCCTTGTCCTTGCAAAAGTATCTTTATATTACCATGTTCAAACCCTTTTGAGACAGGCTTTCTGAAGCAGCCAATTCTTGACTTATGTTTCCATAACATTAAATTCTTTGTCATTCCTGTAGATTGATAATGAGGAGGAGGAGAAGTCAGAGGAGACTGTCAATGCAAATGATTTTATTACAAGAAGTGTGGAGCTGGCAGGTGCGTGAGTAGAGTTTTTCTTTAAAAATGGTTTAGTCATGAAACGTCCACCTAATGCCGACATCTTTTCTATAGTTATAGGTAACCAGTATGCCGCCTCAGGAAACCTGGGGATGGCTGTGAAATATTTTACAGATGCTATAAAAAACAACCCTATAGAGTATAAGTAAGAGTCCATGCCAACACGAAAACATCAGTTATTAATAAATGAGTTATAATAAATCAAGCATGTATGTCTTGGAAGAGGTTACATTTATGTGTGTGTCTGTCTTTGCAGGTTGTTTGGAAATCGTTCTTACTGCTATGAAAAGATGCTGGAGTATGAGAAAGCTTTAACTGATGCTGATATTGCTCTTTCTATGAACCCCAAATGGATTAAAGGGCTTTACAGAAAAGGCAAAGCGCTTGTTGGTTTGAAGGTATTACCACAACTTTTTGCCAGTGTCATCCATCATTTAGAGTACAGACTGACCTGCAAATGCCCCTCTTGCTATTTTATTCTCACACAATATTGTTGTTTTCCCTTCTCTCAGAGATATTATGAAGCCAGACTTACATATAATGAAGTGTTAAAACTGGACGTTACATGTAAGGATGCAGCTGAGGAGATAATGAGGGTGCAGCTCATGCAGCTTATGGTGAGTAGATATGAGTAACCACACTTCGTTTTAGTGTTGATACAGCTTGAATGTTGTCAGCAGCTGAATATTGGTTTAACGTTGCCTATTTGTTATAAATCATCTGAGAGAGCATATCAAAATATGCTTGCTGCTTCAACAGGAAATGGGATTCACCAAAGAGCAGAGTTCAAATGCCCTTATTCTTCATGGAACTGTAGAAAAAGCCTTAGAAGCTCTTTCTGGGCTATCAGGTATGATGATACATATCAGGGTCAGAAATTAACTTTTCCTTTCAGGGGATATATTTTCCTTATGGGTATTGGGATGTATTAAGTAATTAAATGAACAAACAAGTGAATTAAATTATTTCATGGAGCATTTGTTATTACTATAATTTTCCTTAAATAAATATAATTGTTTTTTTTGTGTCCGATATTTACATTTAATAAATTCACTCAATCAGAATGCTAAAGTATTTCATGAACTTTCATACTAAAGTATTCTGATGATATGTTTATTTACACTTACACAGACTGTTTAATGCAGCAATTGCATAATGGTTTGATATTAATGTCATTTGAATTAGCTTTCATGAAGTATATACATTTTTATATATATAAAAATGTGTGTGTATAGCACATATCTAGTATATTAGTATATAGTATATAAGTCTGGCTTCATATATATATATATGCATGCGCAGATACTGAGGGAGACCATAAAAAAAAATTATTAAGTGAGATTACATTGATAACTCTCATTCTTTTCAGGTTTTGCCCCTGTCCTAGTTCCCAGAGAAAATGAGTTTATGACTGTAGAGCGTCACCCACAACCTCAAGCTAAACTCCCTCTCAGACCTCTTCCTCAGAATCAGCCTCGACCCAGTATGCCTAACGCTGCTCCAGTTCGTCATCCTGCCCAGTAAGATACCACACATACAGGCTTTCATGATACAACCTTTCACCTTAAAATCGTCTCATTCCTGATGTGTCCTTCATCCCTAAACAGAGAGCTATTCCCTATCTGGGTCGGAGATCTAGTGCCTTCTATAACCGAGGCTAGGCTTTATGACCTATTCAGCTTGTAAGTGACCTCATTTGTTTTGAAAACTGTAAAACCAGTCAAATGTTTAATTCAGTATTGATGTGATGGAGCTTCTCTTTCTGAAACAGTGTTGGACAAGTCCATAGTGTAAGAGTGTTACAAATGAGACGCTGTGCATTTGTTAACTACACCAAGAAGGACGACTGTGAGAAAGCTATACAAGACTTGCATGTAAGTATGTTTGCCCGGTTGCTTTGTTTGTTCAGTTGAATGTTAAACATGCTGGTGATAATATAGTTGCTTATAATATGTATAACACTTGTCAGGTGATATTGGGATAAAGGTCTTGCAGTGGGGATGGAATTAATTTTGTCTTTTCAATGAGGGGAAACATTAGTTTACACATGCTTTTTGTGCATTGCAGGGTTATGCCATTGATGGGACAACTCTTGTGGTGCGCTACCCTGATAGGATTCACTCGCGTCTTGGAGTGTCCAGAGATGCATCTACAGAGTCCCCCGTGAAGACTGAGTGAGTAAACTTGCTGATTTTGAATTGTTGCACACAAATGAAATCTCACAGTTAGAAATGCCACAATTAGCATGTTTTATTTAATTTAATGAAAGAATAGATATGGAATAATATCATAATGATATTATGCAGCTTAATAGTTATAGTTTGTTGTTGCAAATAGCCCATCTTGTTTGCTATGGCTATATACACTAGTGCAACCTGGTTAAACCAGACAAACTTAAGAAATAAACCTGTATGATCACAGGAATAATGGTACGAATATTAAGGATGGTGACGTCATCTTTTGTCGCAACCGTCCCAAGTTCAAATCCGCCGCCTTCACTTTTCCATGGCATATCGGCTCATAGAGGTGTTTATTTGACAAAAAAACATGTTTGAAATTGAAAATAAAATGACCTACGGGTATTTAAAAGTAGTCGACGATATACCTTTATCGGTAACGACAGAATTTTTTTTCCGATATAACACTCAAAGGCACATATGTTTGGTTGCATAACAACCCAAGTGTGTGCTGTCCCTGGATCATAAACCGCTTATCATATGCCTTGATAAAGTTCTACGAGTGACAAGCAAACAGCCAATAATTTAACTAGCTGTGGGGTTTGGAGTGCTGCACCTGTTGGTGATGAGAAGATTGAAGAATCAGAAAGGACATGAATTAATCTAACAGATTAATATAACTGCTTCACAAGCTTTTTACCATTTCATTTGACAAAAACTACCATCAAATACACACTGAAACTAGAACAGATCTTCATGGCAAACCATCAAAATAAAATTCTGGTTTAGCTTGAAGAAATTATGACAGAAATATATAACTATTGTATGCTAAAATGTACGGCTAATATTATTATACATTTGTTAAATCTTAAAACACAGAATCCAGAAGAAAAAAAATGGAAAACACATAATTTAGAGAGAAATAAAATGGTTTTCATGGGGCCCTAAATTAAAAGGTAGTTACTCTGTGGAGTTTAATTGTGAACAGACAAGTTTGTGTTAATTCTCAAGGTCTAACTTGAACTAGAATTTTCTTCCTCAGTAATGGTATATGAATACCGTGATAAATATCGATACTGTATTATATGGAAAAGTATAGTGAGATCATATTTTTGGTCATACCGCCCAGCCCTATTTTAAAAGGCGGCGTGGTTTCCTTGCATTAATTGGACACAAAGTGTGCAGCTCATGTTAAGCCCAATGAATATTTCATTTTTGACGTGATTACTAGTGTATGCGTACAGCTGAACACATAGCCTTTTAAAGTATACTCCATATATACAACCATGGCTTCCTTCGAGGACACTTTTACTGATCAGCAGGTTCAATGTGGTTGTGGTTAGGGTTAGGTGTACGGGAGGGCTTTAAGGACAGGGACAAGTAATGTCCCAATAAGGCAGTATTCATTTATGATTTTAATAAATGTAATCATATACAATGAATGTTATTGCATGCTGTTTTACAGTAAACTACAATACACTGAGGTGCAAATAGTATTTGCACAATAGTAGAAATAGCATCTATCGCTATTTTCAAATAGCCTCTGGCTAATAGTTATGTTTTCATGGTAATTTTAAATTTGTCTTTTTTTTTTTTCTTTTTTTTTCTCAGCAAACAACCTGATGAATGCTATTTTTGGAGGACATCTGGCTGCTTAAAGAATGATCGCTGCACATACAAGCATATTCCAGAAAACAAGGGCATTGACCGACATAAAGCTAAACCACACTACTGATTCACAGCACACTGACAGAGATTTAAACATCTCAAAATCAGTGTAATTAGTTGAATACAGTTAAAATGTCACATGCATAAAACAGCTCGGGGCTTTCGTGTTTGGTCATTCATCTGAATATTTAATAATGTTTGTTTAAAAATAGTTCAAGTCTTACTATGTCTATACACAAGTTAAAGAGAGTTTGAGTTTGGACAAACAGGTATGATGGTTGTGATTTAATCAACTTATTTTGTCCCACAAAATAATACATTCCCTTTTACTAAGTCAGTTATTGGTTTTAATGTTTTGCAAGACAGTAGCGTGAAACTTTTATTTTAAGGCTGCAAATGTCACTGCAAATGTTCACTTTTTTTAAACTATTGGGGGAAAATGTTTGCCTTATGACCCTGTCTGAGGGTTTCAAACCATAAGTATTGTTTCTCTCTGAGAGGTTTTATTTGGACTTCTAACCTGCAGGTTTTAACCTGCTTCTGTAAAAGTTGAAATGTGTCAAGTTGAATTCAGATCTCTCCAAAACACATGATGATCTGATTCTGTGCCAAGCCTGTTTTAGAAACGACTCGGCATTAACAGTATTCTGTCATACATTTTGATGAGGTAAAGTTTGCAATAAATTGTAATTGAGTACCAGTTGTATACCTGTAAAACAATGCAAAATGGCTCTCTAATACAATAAATGGTGCCCTGAAAAATGGGAATATCTTGAGTTTTCTTTTCAATTTAGTTTTTATTTAATCAGTAATATCGGTTTTTAATGTTCTGGCTCATTTTCCATTCTAGAGACTGGCCATTTATAAAAATGACTGATATACATAGACTGACTTTCTGCTGCAACTTCAGTTCATTAAAAAGAAAATTTATATTAGGGCTCATTAAAGGGATAGTTCACCCAAAAAGGAAAATTACCCCATGTTTTACTCGCATATTCAATCCAGTGTTTTTCTTAAACTTTGCAATCTGGCAACCATGTGCATGTGAGCTCTCGCGCGTGCGGATGATCTGAAAACACCAATAAAACAAGTAAGATGCATTTCAGCAATCTCCATTTGAGATTCGATTGTGTTTGCTCAGCTACTGAAATGAGCCTTGCTGTGAAACAGCCATTCAGAGCAGAGCTCAACATTATTATTCATGACTATTCCAAATAAGGTAACAGCCAGTTTCATTCTAGGGACAAATCCTAGGGTTGTAAATGGACATGTAAAACCGTATCTGGGGTATTTTTACCCTTACCTAAGCCACATAGGCCTACCTTCTATGATATCAGAGAGCAATTTAAAATATTGTGTCAATGCATTCTATGGCACCTTTAAGTAGATAGAGAGCGGGGCACAACGCTTTTTGACTTTGTCCATTTGTGTAAATCCACTTGGGGTTCAGAGTATTTATTTTTTTCCCACATTAATTGCACATGTCTAATACAATTATGTGCTTTTGTTTCATTAATGCAGTGTATACTTTTTTCTTGATTTACCCAAAAAGAATGGAAGAGAAATGTGACAACATGCCCCATAGGTGGGGTACATTGTAACATGTGAGGGGCACATTGTAACATGACCTTAAGGCAGCTTAAAATGTTATCTGATATAATAATACAAAAATCCACGACAAACTAAAATATGTTGTCATTAAAATACAATTATTAACTTTTTAGAATAAAAAGTTTGACGACCCAAACACCTCAAAACAGCTATTCAGCATAGTTCAAAAAATAATGATTAAGCATTTCTGAACATTGACTCTCAGTCTTTATTCATATTTTATCATAGTTTCTCAATAGAATTCATAAAAGTATAGAACATAATAGTGTAGTTCTAATAGGGGCACAATGTAACACAGTGTTACTTACAACACACCCCACCTGCGCAACTGGGATTTAACACCGGCTCTTGTCGTCTTCTTCTGGTTAGATCAGCATTAAAGAACTTTCCCCACTGTTAAACAACAGATATAAGATTAAAATATCAGATTTGTCTTATTTTAAATAAACACAAAAAACCGGGAGTAGATGATGGCTCCTTCCATAAACGTCAGCTCATCGTCCTTATCCTTGGTGTAGTCATATATGGCAGCCACTGTAAAGATGAACGTTATTAGTTATTAAAACAGTAAGCCACATCAAGGGTGTTTTAGACAAACAATAATGATAAAAGACACCAATATTTAATTTACTATCATGAACAATATAAAAAATACAAATAGTTACATATGTTAATACAGATAAAATAATGTTACTACTACTAATAATAATTAAATGTATGTGTATGCAGTGGTGGTAAGTAATGAAGTAAAAATACTTTGTTACTTTACTTAAGTACTTTTTTCGGGGATCTGTACTTTACTTGAGTATGTTTTATTTGCATCTACTTTCACTCTTACTCCACTACAATATTAAAGACAAAGTTTACTTTTTACTCCACTACATTTCCCCATGCCCGCTCCAAGTATTTATTACACTTGCTTTCCAAACCAACAAAAAACGTGGGTGCAGGAGAGAATCAAGCTAGAAAGCTGGTTCTCCCTGCATGCTGTCAATCGGTCATGGATGATCCAGTCGGGGCTAGACTTGGAAAAGCTGACTAGGTTTGCCACACTAACGTTAGCTCAGTGTTTCCCAAACTTCTTTCTTTCGCGGCACACTATTTACTATGAAAGCATCGGTAACACTTTACAATACTAAAGTGTACTATAAGTGTATGATAATCAAGAGTTAATGTATGACTCATGAAGAACTAAATCATTTATTAATGATTACTGCATCAGCAACTAATGAACATTATATATGATTAATAGATGAAGTAATACATGAATTTCTATTAATTAAATATGACAATGTATTAATTCCCTAATAACATATTATATTAACTAATAAATGTAAATTAATCTGTTAATTATCACAATGGGTCAAAGCCATGCATTTCAACTTCCAGTTGTCTGCTTTAATTAATCATTAGATAACGATTTGTAAAGGTTTCATTGTCATGACTTCACTTGTTGAGGCACATCACTATTAACTCATTGTTAAGTAATATGTCATTGTGGTTATGGCTTTTGAATTAATTTTAAATTAGTTAATAGTCTCTTGCACATCTTCTGTTTGATGCAGCTAATGTTATGGAGCATGTCTATTTTGAGTTCAACCCCTATACTGGTGCTTCATTGTCTCTTATGATTGCAAATCTAACAAATTCTTAATTGCTGTCTCTAATCTTATCATTTGTTCAATTAAAGCATTGCATATGACTCCCAAAACAATTGATCTGCTTAATTATTGATATTTACAGTTAATTTGAATATTTACTTTTTACTTTCGGTACTTGAGTACGTTTTAAATCGGATACTTTTGTACTTTTACTCAAGTGATGTTTGAATGGAGGACTTTCTACTTTTACTGGAGTAATTTTTTATTCAGGTATATATACTTTTACTCGAGTATAACTTTTGAGTACTTTTACCACCCCTGTGTGTGTGTGTGTGTGTGTGTGTGTATATATATATATATATATATATATATATATATATATATATATATATATATATATATATATATATATATATATATATATAAATCATTATTACATGTTTATTTTTGAAAAATATAAATGTTACATACGTGAAATAAACAAAACAATGGTTAAAATTTAAGTTGACATTTATTGAAAAGTTATTTGTATATTATCAGTGCAGCCACGCACGCTGCGCATAGGCACTGACAATATACAAATAACTTTTCAATAAATGTCAACTTAAATGATGCAAAAGAATGCTTCAGACATATAATTAGGCTATAAAAAGGATTTTACCATTGTGTGACATTTCTTAGCTCCATTGGCATATACGCCGTGTTGTTGTAGGCCTATATGAGACTCATTCAGTCAAAGCACAGGCTTGTCAGCCCTAATCAGTCACTTTTTTGTTTTCTTCAATATCCAGCAACAGTCATGGGTCTCTATATGATTTTATTATGGAGAGTGATGGAGATGCAACATTGTTAACATTAATGTTAATGTTTTTCTTGTATTTAGCCCTCAGGCATTCCTTAATTGGTCACACTCATACTCATTGGTGGTCAAATGTTACCATACACCTGAACTATTTTCAATTAAAGAAATGTTTATAATGTACATTTTAGTTTAATAATATTTATTGAATATTTTGAGGAGATCTTTTGGTACTAAATACTATGTGTGCAATAATTATGGTCTATTAATGGCCACTTAAAATATTTTTATATTAATATTTTGTATTATTTATAATACAATTCGTGTAGTAATTAAGGTTAAAATAGAGAATCCTAATGCAAAGAGGCACATAAAAGTTGGCTGCCCTGCAGGGATGAAAGCAAGTAAGAAATTTACTTTTGCTATGGTTAAATAAATGTTCAGTGATATCTTTCAAAGATTTTTTAATTTTGCCGCTTTTTTTTTTCTCTATATAGTGTTGATCTGACAACTAGTAAATACACTAAGTTTTGTCATCCTGGCATGTGTGGAAAGTGTTAAACCATGTGTGTTAACTTACAACTAACCCCGCGTTAGGTTGTGCCCCGCTCTCCCCTATTCGAAAAAAGGGAAAGCGAAACTGCAGGTATGAGCAGCGTTTGTATAGCGTTCTTTATTCCACCCCGCTCAAGTTATTATGAAAATATACGTGCAGAGTTGCTGAGGTAAGATGACGTAAAATTATAACAGCCGTCTGCCGTAAAATTTGCTCGCTTTCGTCGCTTTTGCTCTTATTATCGTGCACTGACTTGTTCACTAAGCTGAACAGCAAATCAGCTTTCGTTCTCTCACACCGAAATGATCATAGAAAAAAACATGAGCCAACGGTGCGCTCAAAAACCGTCGACTTGGTGTGGCCCCCTGGCAGAGGTGGACAGTTGGTTATTATTGAGTACATTTACTTGAGTACTGTACTTAAGTACACTTTTTGAGTATCTGTACTTTCCTTGAGTAGTATTTTTTTCTGGAAACTTATGACTTTTACTTCACGACAATTGAAAGACAAATATCGTACTTTTTACTCCACTACATTTCTATCAAGGCCCTCGAAGTAGAAAGTCGTAGCCGCTTTGAAAGTCATGGATGATTTGTTTTCTTCTTTAAAACGTGATTCGTTTTTTTTTTTTGCAGACAGCCTATCAGTAATCACTCTTGTAGGATCACATGAAGTTCAATGATTTCCAAGTATTTTTTGAACACCAATCAATTGATGGAAAAATAGAAGGCAGCAGTTCCCAGATGCAATGCGCCATACTTAAAAGTTTAAATTCAGAAGAGCAGACGTGGATAAGTCTGAAAAAGTGCGACGACACGAAAGTGCACACAGAAAGCTGCCTCTCAGACGCCAGATCACAAGTACTGAATTTTAGTCTATTGAATCTAATAAAATCTTATTATAGTCAATTAAAACTAGACTAAAACTAAAACAATTCAGATGCCTAAAATGTTATAGTTAAAAGACTATGACTAAAACTAAATAAAAATTTGCTGTCAAAATAAACACTAGTGTGGTTGGTCAAATTATTTTTATAGATTTACCCGCCAAGTGGCCATAGCCTTGAGGATACAGCGCTAACGCATAGGTAACGTTCAACAATGATGTTTGTTAGCATGCAAAAATGTAGTTGGGCTCAGGGCCGTGCAGAGAGTTCTTCAGGGGCAGGGGCTCAAATGTAAAAAAGGGGCAATATGTAAATATATATATATATATCTTATGCTCATCAAGCCTGCATTTATTTAATCAAAAATACAGAAAAAAACAGTAGCCTAATATTGTGAAATTTTATGACATTATGTTCTTTTTAACTTTTTATTAATAAAAGAATCTTGAAAATAGTATCACAGTTTCCATCATTGACATTAAATCCTCATATTAGAATGATATCTGAATGATCATGTGACACTGAAGAGTGGAGTAATGATGCTGAAAATACAGCTGTGATCACAGGAATAAATTATATTTTAAATTATTTTAAAGTAGAAAACCATTATTTTAATAATATTTCACAATATTGCTGTTTTTTATCAAATACATGCAGGCTTGATGAACATAAGAGACTTTCATAATGCTGCATAATATTCAAAAATGGTAATATAATAAAGTCCTTTCACGTAACCATTTCGCCGGCCTACACTTCACATAATAGGCCTGTAGGTGCTGGTGGCACTTGGGGTTTGTTAACTTTGATAGTTTCATGAAATAGTAAACGGTGTATCAATATACATAAATACAAGTGAATTTAACACTTACCATTAATGCGACTTTTGCTGCTGCTGCATGGTTTTGTGCAGGGATTTGTTTGTTAAAATCCATTTTGTCAGTGATGCAATTTAAAAAATGAGACAAACCGCAGGAAATCGTTCCACAAACGTTAGTTCGTCTGTCCATGTCATTTTCAACCGATTTATGAATAAGAACAGAAAATTACCGTTTCACATCGCCCAATGGAATTTGAACTTGCTTTGCCAGATCACGATTGGTTGGTGTATATACATGACAAACGGGCATTGGTGAATTGTGTAATACTTTAAAATATATAATATATAGATTTGTAATTAAATCAACACATTAGCTTTGATTATGGATGAAAAAAAAATATTGGTTTACTTTTTTCCCGTAAGGCCACACACTCTCTGAAAGGACCATATTTGGCTCGAGAGCCGTTTCCGAACAGTGGAAACTCAGCAGTCAATTAAAACGCACGCGACCCATAGCAACGCGTTACGGCAACGCCTCAACAGAAATTGTCCGACTTTTGAGCCGTTCGTTACCATTGTATACATTGTCATGTTATAATAATCACATTTATTTAGTTTTATTGACCACGATATTATCATTGATATTTGTCTGAGAGGGGCACTTTTGATTCATTTTGAAAAAGGGCAGGGACTCAAGCACCCAAAGCCCCCCCCCCTCTGCACGTGCCTGGTTGGGCTAATAATGTTAACTGAAGTCCTTTCAGAAATGTTTTTTACATAATCCTGTCAAATAAACACAATATAGAAACCTTTCTTTTCTAGTATGATTTTGACTTTGATAAGAGCTTTGTAACTTTTAAACAAGTATTTAAATGAGGTGTGCTAGCATGTCAGATGGAGCATGACTGGCTTAAACCACCATGATGGAACAGTGTGCATTCATACAACAATGCAACAGTAATAAAATAATGTGTTTACTTTTACTTTTGATACTTAAGTACTTTTAAAAGCAAGTACTTCTGTACTTTTACTTAAGTAAAAATCTATCTTTACAACTTTCACTTGTAATGGAGTAATACTTAACCAATAGTACTTTTACTTTTACTCAAGTACGGGAGTTGTGTACTTTGTCCACTTCTGCCCCCTGGCTTTAGACCTCCAAACCCCTTATAGTTAAATGGGAACATATTAACTGATTGCTCCCTCTCCAAATAATGAGGGGGTCGAACGTCAAAACAATAAAATATTTAAATACTGGAGCCTAATGCATGTTTGAGTCTGTCAGGTGACGGTGGTGTAAATGGATACTCAAGTCGATTTATATAGCTCTTTTAAAGCAGCTTTTACGGTGATAAACAGGAAAATAATCAATAATCGGTTGAAGACAGCTCAGTGTTGATGCTGATCAATGATCATTTCTCGTCTCCCAGTGAATTCACTTTAGTGCATCTTATATGGAAATTATATTTGTTTCTGATATTTCCATTGGAAACAAAATATGTAGCTATAGTTGCAGGCACATACAGTATAGTCACAAAGATAAACATTAACTCAGGGCTTTGAAGTTTAGCTTTTGTTTCCACAAAAATATGAAGCAAAATAAGTGTTTTTTTAACATTGATAATAATAATGTGTCTGCATAGAAATCAGCATAGAATAATTTCTGAAGGATTGTGTGACACTTAGAGTGAATTATAACTGCTGAAAATGTAGCTTCACATCATATTCAATAATATTTTACAATATTGCTGTTTTTACTGCATTTTAGATCAAACAAATGCAGTCTTGATGAGCATTGGGGACCGTTTTCAAAAACATTACAAAATCTTACCAACCCCAAACTTTTGATTAGTAGAGTAGAACATTTTCTTCTAAGAGTGAGCCATCAACTGAGGTAAAATAAAGCTGCTGAGTTATGGCTGTGTGAAGTCAATCTTCGGTCAAAGGCCATGTTGCACAACTTGAATAAAATGAAAGTAGGAAGAACTTTGGTTAAATCAAGTCAATTCTTATAGGGCTGTTTCTTTTTACTCCTAATCGCAGAGCTTTCCACAGTTCTGTAGATATGTGCTCCTCAAACACGTTTAGAGTCTTGATAGCAGCAGCAACTCTTCTTTCAACCGAAGGTAAGGATGCTTTGTTCCATACTTGTTTGCATGTGTTTATGACTAGTGCACTGTTCTTTAACAGTCCCATCGCAATTGCTGTGGTTTCATGTTTTGTTTTTGAAGGGCTCTTGGTTCAAGGACCTGCTCAGTCTCTGGTTGCACAATTGGGGGGTTCCATCATCCTGCCCTGCTCTGTGGAAAACCCATTACCTTTGGATGAACTGGAGGTTGAATGGAAGAAGACCGATGAAGAGACATTAGTGCACTTGTTTCAGAATGGAAAGGACAGACCTGAGGCTCAGATTCCGTCTTACAGGGGCAGGGCACATTTTTTCCCCGAACAGATCTTTAAAGGAAACTTTTCAATCCTGTTGGAAAATATAACAGTCATGGACACTGGTATCTACAAATGTGTAGTTTACTTTGACCAGGATGTTGGAGAGATCCCTGTTACAGTTCAATATGTGGGTAAGTATCCAATTTAAAAAGTGTCTTTAAAGCCACAATATGCAATTCTTTGCCGCTAGAGGTCGCTTATTCAAAACAAAGGCGTAGCCTGTATTATGCCGCAGACGACCTCCGCTTCTTCCGCCCATGCATATGTGGGGTAACACAGCACTGTTTTATCATATTCGACACATTTGAGTGTGTTAAAAGGTATGTTATAATGCTACTCTGTGCATTCGCTTGGCGGCTACTTTGAGACACTTGTTGCACACTGCAGGAAGCTAGATCGATATTAGGCATGGTAAAACATGGTACTCGCGGAAAAAAAACACGTTCCGTGTCCTGGTTAAAATAGCTTATTTCTCTGGATTTAAAACATTCTTGGAAACATTTGGGATAATGTGCCCACATGAAAAAATACTAAAGTTTATTATAGTAGAATTACTCTAGTAAATACTATAGTGTTTTTGAACTGTACTTTAGTAAAGATACTACAGTAAATTGTAGTATATTATAGTATTTACTACACTTTGTTAATTTACTGTAGTATATTTACTATAGTACGGTTCAAAAACACTATAGTATTTTCTAGAGTAATTTTACTATAATACACTATAATGTACTGTAGTATTTTTTCATGTGGGTAAGTACTAGCCTGGCGTGGCCATACTCAATTCTAGTCAGAATTTGAGTCTGGTACCGCTCCATTGAGCTGTGATTATGGGGCGTGTTTCAACCGAGCCAGGAAAGACCTCAATTGGATAGACCCACAACCAATCAGAGCAACGGAGCGACGCGTAACGTTAGTTGTCAAATGTCAACAGAACTCAACTGCACTGTTACCAAGTCCGTGTTTTTCTCCATGTCCGCGGGTTGAAGCGACCCCAATTATGTGATTATATAAACCCAGGAATGCGAATTTTAGCAGGCAACCTTGCCAAAATAACATATTTTGCCAACCAAACGCCATTTTTTTCCGTAGAACCCCCTGGAAAGTTATAGTTTTGGGCTATAGTTTTGAGTAGCAATTGTGCGCGACATTGCAAAAACACTTGGAAACCCTGTCTGCACGCACGCTGGATTAAGTAACGTTACAAGAAAAAGATGAGTGTAAACGATCTTTGGCAGTAATAAAATAATTTAAGGATACACAGAGTACTTACCAACACGATCATCGTTTCTGAGAGAAATAGTGAAGGTGAACGCATATACGAACAAGTTCTCCGTTTAGGATAAGAGCAAATTCAACCCAAGAGCCTTCGATGACGTGGATGATTACGTTACTGTTGATCATCTGTCCATCATCGTCTAAAGCCCGCCCTGACAATTTCATTGGTCCGGAACAGTTTCTGTTCGGGCATAATTCCTCCTCTATGGAGCGAGTCCAGACCGAATTGCCCGAGCAAAACATTTTGTGGGCGGGGCTAAATTCGGCTGGCATCCAGGCTAGGTAAGTACACAAGTCAACATAATATTAATTAATTAAATGTATTAATAGGATAAACCCCTTGAGATGTGCCATCTCGTTTTCGAGGGGGTCCTAACATTCACCAATCAAAACATAACAAAATACAAGCACCAATACAGTCAACAACACGACAAAAAACAAAAAGAGAAAAAAAAAACTACAATAAATAAATAGTGCACCACTAAGTTTACAGGAAAATTATATATACATATATACATACCTATACATACACATAACAATCAATAAGACACCAGTGAACAAAAGTGACAGCATCACTGATAACATGCACAATCTACCTTAAAATAAGATGATAAGGATTGTTTAAACAACCTAAATGATGTAATGGATCTAATATCTGCGGGTAGATTGGGGCTTTAAACATAAAAGCTCTTTTACCAATAGTTTTATTTGCACGAAAAGCACGAAAATAAATTAAATGATATCTATCCCAATTAATAGAAACAAAATCAGTAATAAATAAATCGAAATTCAATTTTTTATATTGTCTGATTTTAATTAAAGCTACACTGTGTGATATTTTCCCCCATCTAGCGGTGAAAAGGTATATGACCATCCAGTGAATTTTAGTTTCTGTTCCTCTCAATTACGATTTCGTTTCAACTCCTACGGTGGCCGATTTAGTCCAAGATTAACATGGCTTCCAGTTCGACCTCGTCCACATTCGACACGGTGCCTGTGGGATATTCTGTGCGCAGTGGGATGGTTGGAACTCAACTGGCCTAATTATTTGGCTAGAAAGAACTGCAGCTAATCCAGAGTGAACTTTGATGATAGTAATGTTTATTCAGTCATCCAATTGCAAGGCATAAACAGGTTTGCGTGGATATGTACATAAATGTGGTTTCTGTGAGAGAACAAATAAGGATGGTAAATATACATACACAGTTAAGAACTGTATAACTATACTTATAAGTTACATTTGTATAATGTAACCGTAAACCAGAGCTTATTGTACCATATATAGGCGCTAAAGGCAGCTGCAGTAAAAGGAGCGGAGCTGCCGCTGCTAACAAGCGGTGTCCGGTTACAAAAGTGTGTGCACAGCTTTAACGTTAGCACTGCAGTGCGCTCTGTATAACAATTGTTAATATGCCGATCAGACCTGATACATCAACATACATTACAAGCAAATATTTTCTATAAACGAATAAACATTGTTGATAACAAAATAACTGAATGATTATTCAAATAGGTGAGCATTACGCTATTGTATGTTGACACAAAAATACTTCTGAGGTGACATCAACTGAATTACGCGATGACACACTCTGAAACACATCTACAATGACAATAACTACTATTACTTACGGAGTTATTAACGCACAGAAATACCACACAAGGAAAAACAGACTTTTGAGGAATAAACAAGCCAGGAAAACTCCCTATAACTCTGTTACTGGACGCTGCTGAGATGAAAACTCTCTGCACATGCACCAGACAAGTCTGAACAAGTTGACGCGCACATGCGCGAGGCAGATAATTTTGTACAGTGCCATCGAGTATTAAAACCGGTTAAAACGCGAAAAGCGAAGCTTGAATTTACGGGTATGTCCCTCTTTGGCTAATGTACTTTCAAGATGGAGGGGCAACATGGCGACCACCAATAGATCCCATTACCTTATGTATTTTCAATGGCATATTATAAACTTACGAGAATACTTTATTACTTGAAAGAAGTAAATATACATTAATGAGCACATATATTTTTGAAAGAACTAAGTGTTTTTAGCTAAGAATAGACAAAAAAAGTTACACAGTGTAGCTTTAATTTTGGTGGCAATTTAGGTACTTTTCCATACACAAAATATAATGGAATGATCACTAAAGCAATCAGACATAACACCTGCCCTTAAAAATCTATTTGGATGCGAGACAAGTATCCAATCAAGAAGAGATTGTGTACGAGAAGTAATTCTAGTAGGCTCAGTCATTAATTGTGTAAGATTTAAATTATTAAACATATTTTTTTCTTTATTAGAAGACTTATCTAACCAATTCTTATTAAAATCGCCTAGTAAAATTATTTAATTTCTACCAAAGACAGAGTTAATAGTAGATATCAGGCAACTAAAGGACTCCACTGGTGCAGAGGGTGGCCTGTATATGCTTCCAATAATTATACATTTATTTGAATGAAAAACCACCTTAATAAAAATACATTCAAATTATAACGGATCAACTGTATGCATAATCAGCTCCATATAACATCTATTACAATGTTATAAATATATAACATTGTTCTAGTGGTTTTTGGATATTTTAATCCAAAAATCTTACATATTGTGTCTTTAAACATGCCTATTTTGTTGTTGTTGTTGTTAGAATGATAATTTGTCTTTTATTTATGACAGAGCGTGTAGTTGTGACAGGAGAAGATCAAATTGTGTTTGCACACGTTGGCGAGGAGGTTGTTCTAAATTGCATGGTTGACTCGCATATTCCTCCTCAACAATTTGACGAGGTCTCATGGAAGAAGGTGGACAAAACATCAGGCATCGTCCCCGTCTTGCTTTTCCAAAATGGGACAATATTCCCTGGATCGTCTCACGAGCGTTACAGAGACAGAGCAGAGTTCTTCAGAGAAGAAATTCCCAAAGGCAACTTCTCAATGAGACTAAAAAATGTCCAGACTGCCGACAAGGGAGAATACGTGTGTGAAGTCCACACAGAATATTCAGTGAGCTCTGCAAATGTGGAAATAGGGCGGTTGGGTAAGTCATTTGAGAATTACACTGTACCGTTTAAAAAGTTTAAAAAATATATTTTGAAAGAAATCAAGATTTGTTCAGCAAGTATGCATTAAATTGATTATGATATTTAAAATATTTATATTTCAAATAATTGATTCTACAAAAATATTAAACAGATCAAATGTCTTGCTATTTTGATTAAAAATAATAACAGAAATAAATAGATTTAAGTTAAACTAAAATGACTAAAAACTAAAATGTATAAATAAATATATATACAAATAAAAATGTCAAAAGCATGTAACGAAATTGAAAATTTAAAACAAAACTGAAAATATAAAAATAAAACCTAATTTAAAATAATAATTTATAGTATATACAAAATACTAAAATAACATTGATAATAATAAGAAATGTTTCTTGAGCAGCAAATCAGCATATTAGAATGATTTCCGAAGGATGTGCACGGAATACTGGAGAAATTTTTTTGAAAGTACATAGAAAACAGCTATTTTAAATCGTAATATTTCACAATATTACTGTTTTACTGTACTTTTGCAGTTTTTTTACTTCTAGATGCAGCCTTGTTGAGCATTAGAGATTTCTTTCGAAAACATTTTTTAAAATATTACCCTAATAGCCCCTAATTTTTTAATGGTAGTGTATATCATTTTTAAATACTTATATGTAGTGATTTAAAAAAAAAAAAAATCAAATATTATGTAAAATCTGTCAAACTTAATCTAATGCCAGTACAATTGTTGTCTCATGTAGGAATGTCTGCTCTGCACATCATTACACTGATGCTTTGCTTTATTTCCATCTTCATGACTTTTGTATTAAGTATTCCAGTCACTATCTATATAAGCAGAAAAGGTAAGCCAAGCATTATGAAGTATTCTTTTAGGAGTTATGTGTATAGCAAATGTCAATTAATAAGATGTTGCTGTTCTGTTTTTCTTCCACTGCATCGTTTATACGTAACTATATAGTCAAGTCTCCTTTATTTACATAGCACTTTATACAATACAGATTGTTTCAAAGCAGCGTTACAGTGATAAACGGGAAGATAATAATAAAACAGACAAAATTGAACAGTTATACTAAATGATTGAAGATGTTATGTTTTTCTGCAGATACTGGGACAAAGCCCATGTACATGAATTATATGCAAGTTATCTGTCCCAACATCTGTTTATCTATTGCATTTGTTCTGTGGGGTGTAATTGAAGGTATGCGTCATGAACTTTTCTAAGTCTGCATGCATCATCAGCAAAGGTTTTATTTACCCTTCTTTTTTTCTCTGATGACTTTGTTTTGTTACTGCTTTTCTTTGCAGGGTCTGTAGTTGAGGTAACAATGTGTGCAATAATTAATCTGACAAGGATCATTTTATTGTTTCTTATGGCCCCTTATTATAAATGGAGTACAGTTTCTGGTATGTATGTGCATTTTAATGAAAGATATTGTTTGATTGAAAGACATTGTTTCATCCCAAATTTGTGGGTGATTTGAAATTTCATTTCAACATTTCAAATCACCCACAAATTTGAGGTCTGAAAAATATTTATTAGTTTTTCCAGTAAATTCTACAGTAATTAGAGGCTGTAATGTTGACAATGAATCAGCTAAATATACATTTGTAAATATAGCTATATGAATATGGTTTAGTTTTTATGAAATGGTTTACATTTAAATTCTAGTTCTCTAAAAAAAAAAAATTATTGAGTGTTTGGAAAGTTTTACAAATTACATTTTTTTTCCCAGTTGATTTTCCAGGTTTCATCCACAGAGTAATTGAACATATAAGTATTCCTATTGCATATCTTCTGATTTCCACTGCATTTTGCTCCGGTAAGGAGGCCAGTTTTAAAGTCTTAATGTAATACAATTATTAATTTACTATGTTCAAATAATACATAAATACCTCCTGTGGAAGAAAAAATTAAAAACGGGTACATAATACATTCAAGCTATTTCCAGGCATGAAGAATTTATAACGGTTATATATACTTTGTCATTTTGATTATCAAAGATGAGTTTTAAGGGATACAATTATTGACTGCAGGGGGATTTTCATTTAGCAGAACATCCCCCAAAGTCCATTCATCTGGGCCTGCCTTATGGATATATGTAATTCTTGTATCATCTTTCTTTTGTAGCCGTTCTTCATGATCTTTGGAATGCATCTCAGTGGAGTGAAGCTGTGCTTGTCAGTGTTGGGGTTATTCTGCTGTCATCCATGCCAGCATCTCTTCAAGCTTTAAGCAACATTTTCTTTACACGATTTTTTGATGTTCATTTTTCCCTTCGATTTATATCAGGTATGTAAAAATGCAAATTTTCATGCTTTAGAAATGGTCTACAATTACAGCTAATTTCCAGATCTTTAACAACTAGGCTGTATGTTATATGCAATGGTCTATGGTCACGTGTGATTTCTGTCATGTAGTTTCGTTAGGACACGTTCTCATGCAGTCAAGCAACTTTCTTCAAATGCGTCTCCTCTTCTATAGATCATCAAGCGTTGATGAACGTCAGTAGCAACTGCATTTATAAGTTATCCAGGAACTGTATCTTTTTTTAAGATATTTATTTACTGGCAGTCATTAAAATGTGTCTGTTTTAATTTTCAGGCATGATAATAATGACATATGCTTTTGGGGGAATATCGGCTGCCATATCATTCATAGTTCTTCCGATTCCAGCAATTCGACAGTACCTTTGTTCAAAACTTGACGTAAAACAACTTTATGCACTTAGATGGAGATGTTGTAAGTAAACCAACAAATGCAGTTTTTTTTGTAGTCATTTCACGTCACAAATCAAAATGTTCAATTGTCATGTTCCCTCTGGCTGATGATGAGGCCACTTAAAGGGTTAGTTCTGCCAAAAATGAAAATTCTGTCATTAATTAGTTACCCTCATGTCGTAAGACCTTTGTTCATCTTCGGAAACACAAATTAAGATATTTTTGTTGAAATCCGATGGCTCAGAAAGGCCTCCATTGGCAGTAACAAAATTTACACTCACAAGACCCATAAAAGGTACTAAAGACGTCGTTACAAAGTCCATCTCACTACAGTGGTTCTACAATAATTTTATGAAGTGACGAGAATAGCTTTTGTGCGCTTTATTCAACAAGTTTCTGTCTTCCACTTAGGCCTTTGACGTGAACTCACGAAGCACCACAACGCATAATATTCTCGCGCATGCGTCGTGGTGCTTTGTGAGTTCACGTCAAAGGCCTAGGCGGAAGACAGAAACTTGTTCAATGAAGTCGTTATTTTAATTTATTTTTTGCGCACAAAAACTATTCTCGTCGCTTCATAAAATTATTGCAGAACTACCGTAATGAGACTCACTGATTCATAACGCTTCGAAGCTTCATGATGCCTTGTTTTGAAATCGTCATCACTATATATAAGTCGTTATTTAGGGTTTTTTTGCGCACAAAAACTATTCTCGCCGATTCATAAAGTTATTTTAGAACCACTGTAGTGAGATGGACTTTGTAACGACGTCTTTAGTACCTTTTAAGGGTCTTGAGAGTGAACCGTGCATTGTGCCAATGGAGACCTTTCAGAGCCATCAGATTTCAACTAAAATATCTTCATTTCTGTTCCGAAGATGAACGGAGGTCTTACGGGTGTCGAACGACATGAGGGTAAGTAATTAATGACAGAATTTTCATTTTTGGGTGAACTAACCCTTTAAGATTGTATTAATTTACATAAATTAAGTCTACAAATCACTTTTAAATGAAACCACCTGGTATATCAAGGTTTTTCTAGACCTTGGAAATCCTGGTTCTTCAGAGACAAAAAAGGAATTGAATTAATATAAGTAATTTTAGCTTATTTTATTTCCATTTTAAGTCATCTCAAAGGATTAGTTCACTTCAAAAGGAAAATTTCCTGATAATTTACTCACCCCCATCTCATCCATGATGTTCATGTCTTTCTTTCTTCAGTGGAAAAGAAATTACGTTTTTTGAGGAAAACATTCCAGGATTTTTCTCCACATCATAGACTTCCATTGCAACCAAAATATTGAAGGTCCAAATCAATGCAGTTTAAAAGCGCTTCGAAGGGCTTCAGAGGCTCTGTTCAATCCCAGATGAGGAATAGGTCTTATCTAGCGAAACCATCGGTCATTAAATTTTTTTTTTACTTTTTAATTTAAATTGCTCATCTTGCGCTGCTCTGCGGCTCGCCAGTGATTGCGCAATCATGTCGAAAACGTCATACTAGACGTAGGCAGAAGTACCGCCCCTGTGTTTACAAAGTGAAGACTAATACAAACACCCTTTAGCAAAAAAAAAGGTAAAACAACGATGTCGGATGATTTTAAAGTTGAAGATGGAGTGGCGTTTGTATTAGTCCTCACACGTTCGCTTGGGGCGGTACTTCTGCCTACATCTAGTGTGACGTGATTGCGCAATCACTGGCGAGCGCAGAGCAGCACAAGATGAGCAATTTAGGTTAAAAAGTGTATTAATTTAAAAAAAAAAATTTTTATGACCGATGGTTTCGCTAGATAAGACCCTATTCCTCATCTGGGATTGAACAGAGCCTCTGAAGCCCTTCGAAGCCCTTTTAAACTGCATTGATTTGGACCTTCAACATTTTGGTTGCAATGGAAGTCAATGGTGGAGAGAAAAATCCTGGAATGTTTTCCTCAGAAAATGTAATTTCTTTTCGACTGAAGAAAGAAAGACATGAACATCTTGGATGAGATGGGGGTGAGTAAAATATCAGGAAATTTTAATTTTGAAGTGAACTAATCCTTTAAGGCCCACTTGGAAATCTGGCCCCGCCCCCCTGGTTGAGAACCACTACTTAGGACATGTAAATAAATAGCTTGCAGACAAATATTCCAAAAGCAATGCTGATTGGGACTGACTTTGACAATTTGGACAGAACTCTCCCCCCACTCTGAATGTGTTATATTATATTTGTTAAAGTTACATGTTGGCTGTATCAATGATGATCTTCCTGTCTCTTGCTATCTTTGTTCTAGATTTAGTCTGGGTAACCGTTATGATTGTTACACTCGTCGGGCATAGTGCATTTATTTTGTATTATCTTAACAAAATTCTGGAGTATACTAACGGTAAGTTGGAATTAAACGTCATCAAAATCAGTTGCCCTATTCTTTTTTTTTTTTTTTTTTGCATTGTTACGTCAATGTTTTGTGTGGTTTGTGCTAAAATGTGTCAAATATCTTTGTAATATATATATTTTTTTGTTAGCTTTTATGGTATAGCATGGCTTTCGAGCAATTTTAACCTGACTATTATAACGTGTCATTGATCATAGAGCGTTTTGGATGGATCTTTGTCACAGTGCTGCTCCACGTCTTGACTGCGATTGCACCCTCACAATTCTCCAGTACAGTTCCTGGTAACAAATGAAGAAAAAGATTTTCAGATTTTCAGATTTTGGCTACACTGTGGCAAAATATAACTTTTTCTCTTTTGTAGATGTTATTTACACTACTTTGTTTATGTATGGGGTGGCAGTTCTGCCAGTGGTCAACTCTGTTTCTCTTGCCACAGAATTAATACTCCAAGTGTGTAAGTATCAACACCTAAATAATATTTTTGTTAGCTTCTGTTGGAAAGGACACTAAATTCTTGTGTTTACAAGACAAGGGGGAGAGAACAGTGGATGATCTGCGTGTAATAGTGCTGCCGTTTGAAAGCATTATGTCTGGTGTGTGGCTGGTTTTACAGATCCATGCATACTGTAAGTTTCATTGGTACATTTTGACACATGTATAAGAGTTGGTAATGCTAATGCCACCGCTCACTGTCATTGTCTTTACCCGTGATTTACAGGGAAATTTTCAGGGAGAAAGTAAGTTTAAATATTTCCTTAATTTTTTTTTATTTTACTTTAACTGCAGGATTTCAAGTCAGCAGCTAAAGTTTATTAGTATTATTTTGCATTGTTTAATTGCTTTAACAAGTGTTAATTTGTCTTTCAGTGTACAGAAGGAACTGTATGTTCTGAGGGACTTTGCGGCACAGTGCACACCACAGGTAACTTAGTTTTAGAGGCTGAATATTTAATGGAAAAGAGTAAAGTCACAGGTTTATGTTGTTTGGTTGACAACTTAGTTACTTTATTTAGGGACTTAATAATGTTGAACACTTTTTAAAAGCATTTATTGCATTGCTGTAATATGGGTTACCCTGATATTTAGGCTCTGACAGAATCTAGTGGAAAAAAATCCTCAATGGGGAACTTAACTTATATTGCTCTTAGCATTTATCCTATAAAACCCAAAATAACTGTGTGTGTTCACCATTACAGGAAGGAGACATTGGTGAATCAGATCATTTCTCAGAGATTCACCTTTCTGAGACTCAAAGATGTCAGCCAGAGGCTGCGGCATTCCTGGGAGAGCAAGAACAAGAGGTTTAAAATGGTAGTTTAAACAGTAACACCATGAATGATGAGCTATATGTTAACCTTCTTGTGCTAACTTTATTTAATTCAATTGATTTCAGTAGAAAAATCAAGCATTATTGAACAATCAAATGCTGATACTTTGAGTAATGAATTGTATATAAAATTGTATATAGTGAAAAAAATGTACCTTAACATTATTGTTTATCCCCATATTCTAAATCAAACGGCATGGATTCTTTAAAATACGTTTCACACACAGATTCATACAGCCATTTGAATAACATTTCAAACTGAAAACATGCAGAGGGACCCTATGATAAAAATATATAAATCAGCCCTTCCTCCTGATATGCTACTCCAGCTAAAAAAGAAACACAAAACCAATCGGCAGCATCATGACACTGCTGAGCTGTTGATTGGCTGAGAATCTCTCTCTGTGTGTGTGTGTGCAGAGAGAGTGTGTGTCCTGTATAAAGCAGACTGCTCTGCAGCATTTCTGAACTGGTGCAGTGCCGGTTCATCTCCACTAATGGTGTGTAGAACAAGGGGGACTTAAAAAGAAAAAACTTCTTCAACCAACAAAACATTAACATCATTTGAAAACCAAACAAAAAACAACAAAAAATCCTGCATCATGAGCTTTGACCCATTCATCTCCTCCTCCCTCTCCCGGAGAAGGGAAGATTCTTACTCCAGTACCACCACCTATCGGCTCTCCCGCGGGCCCTTGTCTTCCTCCAGGTGGCCGATGCGGTTGGAGCCTCTGCAGCGCTGGGAGCAGAGCGACCTGAGTCAGGTGAGTGTAGTGAACGCAGAGCTGTTGGATCTGCGGGCCCAAGAACGAGAGCAGCTGGTGGGTCTAAACAACCGCTTTGCATCCTACATTGAGAAGGTCCGACACCTCGAGCATCAAAACCGAGCTCTGCTCCTGCAGCTGGAGGCCCTGCGGCGAAGACAGAGTCAGCCGTCCCGCTTGCAGCAGCTCTACCTACAGGAAGTACGGGGCCTCAGGGAGCAGCTGCACCAAGAGACCCAGACTAAAGCACGCATGGAGGCACAGAGGGAGACATTGCAGGAGGCACATGCACAGTTGCACGAGCGCTGGGAGGAAGAGGCGCGGCGGCGTAGCCAGGCAGAGGCGGACGTGCAGAGGTTGCGAGAGGAGGCAGGCCAAGCCGCTCTGTGCAGCTGTGATGCGGAAGCCAGCGTCGTCTCCCTGGCACAGGAGATGGCCTTCCTGAAGCAAGTGTTCGCCGAGGAGCAGGAGGGGCTGAGGGTCCAGCTACAGGTTGCCAGCCTCAGCGTGGAGCTGGACACAAGCAGACCTGACCTGTCGGCCGCTCTGAGAGAGATCCGAGCGCAGTATGAGAGCCTGGCTGGACGCAACATGCAAACCGCCGAGGCTTGGTTCCAGGGGAAGGTGGCGAGCGTAGTGGAGCTGACAGATAAGCAGGAGGAGGCTGTGCGCTTGGTACGTGAGGAGACCACTGAGTACCGACGGCTGCTGCAGTCCCGCTCAGCTGAGGTCGAAGCACTGAGGAACGTCATCGATTCACTGAATGCACAGCTAGGGGAACTAGAGGAGACGCAGAACACTGAGGTCACCAAGTACCAGGTATAGATCACAATTGCAATACAACCAAATAATTTCCTCTGTAGAGACTGAAAAAAGTGAGGTCATTCTGACATTATAGAAAATTTTGTCACTGAGGCCATACCCTTAAAGGGACAACTTTGTACCGTATCTACCTATAAAAGATGCATATTAGTTGTAATATGTACCCTAAAGCTACTACTGTGATACTTTGAAGGATAAAACGGTTTTAAGTTATCCCTTAAGGGTACTGCCCCAGTTATAAGCTGTTGTAGGCTACCCATAAAAGTAAAATTTTTGCACATTTCGCATGTGCTTCCTCACGAGGAAACTAATCATGAAACAAAGACTTGACAGAGCCTCAGGAACACAAGTCTTTACATAAGTCTGTTCTACAGTCTCAACATTGATGGAATACTCTTTCTGCTGCGCTTTTGTCATTGTAATGTCCAAGTGATACCAAAGTTGCAGAAATGTTACTGATGCTGACTCATTCCTTCAGTGCTGAGTCATGACTGACAAACTGAGTAGAACAAATGAGACTGACTCTAGAGGGAAAGGTATTGCTGAGCAAAATCTGTTAGATCTATTATGTTGCTACTCTGTATCTCTGGCACAAATGCAGTATGTAGGAATGTTTCTGTCAGCTAATCATTTAGGCATGAATTTATGCTGTGAAATGTTTTCTGAATAACTTCTAGGGGACGATAAGTGACCTAGAGAGGGACATTTCTGATGCGAAAGAGGAAATGTCACACTATTTGCGGGAGTATCAAGATCTGCTTAACGTGAAGATGGCTTTGGATGTTGAGATTGCAGCTTACAGGTAATTTTTTTTTTACAGTATGACTCACATGCGGGTCACAGTTAATTGGGGGGAAAAAAATCACAAATTTGTGAGGACTAACTTAACCCTTAATCACCCCTTGGGGTCCGGCTGACCCCACTGGACTTTTCCTTCATTTAAAAAAGTGTTCCCTTCATCTCAGGGGTATGCGACTCTGTGACTTTTCCTAAATAATCTATCTAAACATGCACAAAAATCTGGGCTTGATTTGGTTGTTCTAAAAAAATGACCATTTAAGGTCCTCTGGGTCAGATTGACCCCACATTGAAAATGAATGGGAAAATGAAAAAAAAACTTTATTTTTTTCACTTTGTTTGTCACAAAAATAAAACACAATCCAATATAAATCGGAAAATGTCTACATTTAAATCAAGGTCTGGTCCTAGAGCATAAACACAAGTGGAACGAACTTTCTATCTCATACACACCCATGCATATGCGCGCACAAACACACACGTGTGTGACTGCAACAGAGCGCATTTGTATAGAAATTGTCAAATAAAATCAACAAAACTGGCATAAATCTGAAAAATTGCCATACATAAATGAAGGACTTATACTAGAGCACAAGTGCAACATGGAACCAGCATGTTCACTCACACACACAAACACACACACACACACACACACACACACACACACACACACACACACACACACACACACACACACACACACACACACAGGTGTCTGGGGCATTTTTTAGATTTTGGTAATGAATGTAAAAATGTAAAAAAAAGTTTTATTTTTATTTGTTTGTCAAAATAAATTAAATAAATCCAGTATAAATCTGAAAATTTCTACATTTAAATCAAGGTCTGGTCCTAGAGCATAGACACAAAGTGGATCTTTCTATCTCTCTCTCTCTCACACACACACACACACACACACACACACACACACACACACACACACACACACACACACACGTGTGTGTGACTGCAACAGAAAGCATTTGTATAGAAATTGGCAAATACAATCAACAATTCAACTACAATCAACTAATACTAGAGCACAAATGCAACATGCATGTTCACACACACAAAAATATATTCACAAAATATATATCAAAGTTATGAGGAGAAGTTGAAGCATCAAGAAAAAATGAAGTGAAAATGGACCTCTGCTGGATATATGTGGTCATTGCACTTTCTTTCTTTAACTATAATTTCCTAAGGTTTTTCCACAAACCTGCAGATGGCAGTATTCGATCCCCAACACATTGAGCAATGACCAAAAACAATTTAGATTTAATTAATAATTAAGATCATCATTTAAGTGATTTTGTCATTTTTTTTTTTTTTTTTAATGAGCCAATTTATGGCCTAGTTAAGTAATTGTGCAGTAAATAGGTAAAGAAAACTACCAAATATCCACAAAAACACAGCATAAATGTAAAGTTGAGAAGTAAATAAAAAAAATGATAGCTTTCCATGTAAAAAATGTATATTTCCTTATGCAAATCTTTGCTCTGTAAATGTTTGGGGTCTATCTGACCCTAAGGATCAAAAACGTAAACCCTTCTTGAGGGGCGATTAAGGGTTAAATTAAGTCAGGATGGTAGATAACAAATGGGTAATGATGTGATGTAGTTTGTTTTGAACTGACTTTCATTTTTGCCTTAACAGGAAACTCCTGGAGGGAGAAGAATTTCGATTTACATATTCCACCTTCCCAGCCCTTGCCTAACCCCCTAAAACACACAATCTCACATTCATCATTCATATTTTGAGTACCATTGAGGGAGAGACCCACGTTAAGATCCTAACCTACAACATCATCCCCCTGATTCAAACATTAATACGTGAATAAACCTACTTTTTTTTCTCCAAAAACTCTACTAACCATGGCTGCGTTTCCCAAAAGTATCGCAAGCTTAAGTTGATCGTAGAACAATTGCACCAATGGTCTCTATGATTGGTCTCACAATGCTTTTGAGCAACGCAGCCATGGACCCACCATCTAAGACCCTCTTTGCCAAATCCACATCCCATAAGCATTGTATTTACCTTTGATCCTAGTTCTTTAGTTACTTACACCCAAGGTCCACCATTCAACCATGAAACTAAGCCTCAGCATATCATTGCTTTAAAGTCAGACGAGCCCTTGTGTCACACAAGAGGTACACATAAGGAGGTCCCCCTTCTTCTTTACACTAGAAATGGAAAAATGACCACCTTGGAGACATCACTAGGGGCAGCACTCACTCAGCCAGAGCTCAGTGTCATGTTGGCAGATTCTCACGGAGGACCATAGAAGGTTCCACTTGAAGAGCAAATAAATCCAGTGTAATTTTCACTAAATTGTAATTTCTTTGATTCCCAGCACCCATTGAGCATCTGATTAGCCAATGATCCCCAATATGCAAACTTTTAACCAATTGTTTGTTGAGGTGAATCGTTGTTAACTCAACTTGCTTTGGATACTAGGAATAGACTAAAGCCAATTTGTTCATTTGACATTCGACCAAGAATCAGCCAACAGGACACTGTCCACCATCCCTGGCTCTTTAGATTATATGTAGTTAGTGCAACGGTTATGTTTTAGTTATGTTAGAATGTATTATTTTGCAGCAAACGTTGTAGTAGCGTAACATTTAGTTTGCTATCTGTCTGTGTTTCTTCTTCTCATAGGTTTGTTTTGTTGAGGATATTTGATAATTTTGCTTTAGAATTGACAGTGTTTGACATGATAAAAGCATGACTGAAAAATCAAGAGTAGAAATTAAAATAGCTCTAGAACTGGAGTTTTTAGACTCATGGCTCTCATCTGCTTTTGTTGTGTCATCGAAGTTATAATGCAAGTCAATAATCAGTAATTTGGAAATTAACAAGAAACCGAGTCTGTTTATCATGACAGTCTCTGAACTGAATGGTGCTGTATGTTTGTACCTAAAAACATGCTGAATAAAGCAACAGTACCTCTTCTGCTGTGTGTGAGCCTTTGTGCAAGACATGCAGTGAAATTACAAAACATATCCAGCGTAAATATTTTAATGTCCAATTCTACAATAGAAAATATAAATAAATAATAATAATTATATATATATATAGGGCCAGCCTTCGCTCCCCACATGCATCAATGAGCCTTAGCCATGACCCTGTCGCCGGTTCACCACTGTTCCTTCCTTTGACCACTTATAGATACTGACCACTGCAGACCGGACAAGAGCTGCAGTTTTGGAGATGCTCTGACCCAGTCGTCTATCCATCATAATTTGGCCCTTGTCAAACTCACTCAAATCCTTATGCTTGCCCATTTTTCCTGCTTCTAACACATCAACTTTGAGGACAAAATGTTCACTTGCTGCCTAATATATCCCACTCACTAACAGGTGCCGTGATGAAGAGATAATCAGTGGTATTCACTTCACTTGTCAGTGGTCATAATGTCATGCCTGATCAGTGTATATTATGTAGGTATATACTGTAGGCCTATATATATATATAAATCACAAACTCAACACATTCATAATAAAAAAAAATCATGATTTGTGACAAGGCGAAATTATGACATTAAGAAGTCATATTTATGACAAAAAGTCTAAAGTATGAGATTAAATGTTTTAATTATTACATAAAAAGTAAAAATTGTGGCAGTTGTAATTATAAGAATTTAAATCCATTAAATTTAGATTTAATTTCCACTTTTTATATCATAATTTTGACTTTTAATGCCATAATTGTTCTTTTTTTTAATCTCAATAATGACTTAGTAGCTAGGCTAAATCATTTTTATGTTAGCTGTTATTTACGAACGCATTATTTTTCCTGTTATGTAAGTCTCTAAGTCAGTGGCAGTTCAAAAGACATTGGCCCTCATTTATCAATCTTGCGTACACCAATTTTCCAGCGTACACCTGGCGTACACCCAAAACCACGGTGACTTTGAGATTTATCAATATGGACGTTGGCGTACGGCACGCTCAAATCCTACACCAGCTCAGGAGGTGGTGTACGCACGTTTTGAATTAGTGCGAAAATGCGCAGAAAAACAATTCCTAACACCACAAAACGCACTGACAAAGATATGCTATATTATGACCCACTGTAACAACAACAACAACAAATAAAGCCCTATTCGCACGGGAAGTATTATCTGGGGACCTCGTGTGATTTAGAAATTACTCCCCCACATCTGAATTTTGCGTGGCGCATTCGCACGAGATAAACTGTGATTTTACTCGAATTTACTGACTTATCTCCCGGATATGATGTTACTTGAAAATGTTTTTTCGTTATATAGCTGTATGAAATTATAAACAGTCGTATCGATATCATTTTGATTGTTTTAGTAATACAAATAATTTCATATAATAACAATATAGGCTACGACGGAAGATTCAGTTTCAAAGCTAATGTAAAAGTGCCCATTTAAGCGAGTTGTCATTGTACTGTTCTGTTTTTTAGTGTTTTTCATTAAGAATAATATTAAACACACCATTCAAGCAATTAGGCTACTCCCAAATTGTGCTCATTCTAAAGTGAAAGTAGTACTAGTCTATAATCCGCGCGGCCGCACGGGAAGTCATAACGGTGCGCATTATATGCAGCCTAGCTCCATTCTTCGTGAAAGATAAAGATAGAAATGCGCACAGGACACAAAAACCTTGCAAAAATTATATACGATCCGCCTAATCCCGGCCAAATAGATGCCGATTCGCACAGGACTATCACAGGACCTCGGTGTCCGGCGAAATATGGTAGGTCATTTGCGGGGAATTTTTACTTTACATATTACAGACATGGCCGATTTGCACGGGATTAAGATCACAGACATTCTCTGCAATTATTACAAATCACCTGAGCTCCCCACATCCCGTGCGAATAGGGAAGTAATTATAAACTTAAGTGTTTATTTTTGTGCAACATGGACTTCAATGTTTAATTTGTGTGACTTTACCAAGGCATTTGATATGTATTCCTCCAGTTGCGAGCCTGTGCGCTTTACCTGACGTTGGTTAGGCCCGGTTAGCTGCGCACGGACTGGAACTGAACATAATTCAGACTGACAAAATAATAAAAATGACATTCTTCTTCTTTTAAATAATAATAAAATAAATAATAATAATAACGAAATTCTTCTTCTAAATAACAATAAGCGTCATTAATAATACAAATCATAATAATAATAAGAATCTAACAAATTGTCATGCAATTATATTAATGTGAATGAATGGTACTCCACATCACATCATCATCACTATTGTACACCCGAATACATGTGATGTGATACGAAATTAAATGCATATTATTTCAAAACACGTGCTGTAAAATAATTAATTGTGATAGGTAATTTCTCATCCAAAAAGCTATTTAAACTGGATTTCCACCGTACACCTTTTTGTGGGCGCCTTTAATCCCACTCTTTAAACTCCCAAATAAAACACATTTTTTTTTCCACTTCCCTGGTGATGGTCTCGATCTCCACGTCAGAGAAGTTTCGCTTCATTGCCGTCTTCCGAGTGTCCATGGCGTAAAATGAGGGCGTTGGGGAGGCATGAGACTTGAATATATAGGGGCGTGTTATTCTAATGACGATCGTTTTCAGCACGGCATTTATCAAGGGCAGGTTTTGCGTACGCCTGGATTTCAGAGGTGCGCACAGCTTCATAAATCAGGCGGTGAGAGGAGTGTAAGCATAATCTTAAGCCAACATATACGCCAGTTTCTACGCAAGATTGATAAATGAGGGCCATTGTGTAAAGATTGTGTTTTTGTCAGTGGTGTTTAATCAAAAATGAATGAACGAAATATGTTACAAAAATGCTTGTTTGTTTAGTATTTGTATCCAACAGTTAGCCCTACTTTATTACCTAATTTATGCCACCTCCAAAGGCTTTTTTGTTTTTTGTTTTTTCTTCCTCAGAAGTAGGCTAGAACATTTAATGGAACCGTTAAGGAACAGAAATCAGACTACCTCACGATCTCCATCCCTGTAGTTATTGAACGCGTTCGCAGACAGTTGTGTTTATGTCCCGCGCGCGGCAGTAGAGAGCGCTTTGCGTTCAGCTCAGCCGTGACTGTACGTCGAGTGAAGAAACGTCTTCCGCGGTTAAAGTTCAAGAACATGGCGGCCTTTGTGAAGAGGCTCAATGTTATATAGCCATGCTGGAGTCCGTTGTACTATATTCATTCCTTCCTTCCTTCAGGTTTTAACTGTATAGACGCTTACCGTTAATCATAACTATATAGATAATCTTCAACATGTTGCGGGCTTTATCGAGGTGTCATGATCCTGTAGTCCGTCTTCTCGCTCCTCGAACTACTGTTATGGTCGAAACTGTCAGGGGAAGAAAGTCTCGCACAGACCCCAAAGCGAAGTCAAAACTGGGCCGGATCAAGACTCCCCCTCCCGTGGATCCAGTGGAAATGCTTGTACTAAAAGAGCGTTTCACGGAGTACAATTTGATCCTAAGAGCCCTGCGGTAAGACATTAAAGCATTTCCTGACTGATTATGATGTCCAGTTATGATTATGACTGATGGCCATCTAACGTTAGATCTGTGATTACCAAGGTCACTCTGCCCCTCTAATTTTCTCAACTATATCAGTGTTATCTTTGCCATTTAATTTTGAGATTGACTATCGGAACATTTTCTGCATGTAGACTTGAGTTCAAGGAGCAGGTGTTGAGGAAGAAATATGAAGATGAGGTTGGTTCCGCGGCAGAGGAGCGAGCTAAAAGGGAGTCTGAAGAGCACCGGTCACTAATGTCCTGGAATGATGCTGAAAACCTTAGATTGCGTAAAATGCGGTGAGTAATGTGTCCAATGTAGATGTGATTTCTGTGAGATGTCAGATTTGTACGCGAGGGGCATTTTGTGAGAAGGTCTGCGTCCCACAGTACTACAAACCACGGCTCTCTCAAGAAAATGTCAGCAAAGTACATTTATTTGTGTACATGTTTTATGCAATATGTTTGTAAGGCTAAATTATATTGCTTTAAAATATGAAATAACTGCTATTAATAACACAAAATAAATCATACATCAAATACAGATCTATTGTATGGTAATTATAGCTACAAACCAAACCCTAATAACTGTACGCTTCAATAAAATGAAAAATACTGAGTTTCATAATTAACCCCTTAACTGTCACCCCCCTTTTTGAGGCATCTATCCATCATAAAAGTACTCCATACGGCTCCAGGGGGTTAATAAAGGCCTTCTGAAGCGATGCGTTTGTGTAAGAATAATATCCATATTTAAAAATATTCATCTGAAAGAAGAATGTTATATACACCTAGGATGACTTGGATGAGGGTGAGTGAATCATGGGCTAATTTTAATTTTTGGGTGAATTATCTTTTTAAATTTGTGAGCTCTAAAGGAGGATGGATTCTAACTGTCTGTCTGTCTGTTTTTATCATTCATCTGCTTGGGGGAAGAAAAAAAGAAGAAAAAAAAACGTTCTGAAAGTTATTCTAACTATACTATATTGTTTCTCTTTACATTTATCGTTATTTTTGTGGTATTTTTATATTTCAAATTATTTATAGAACTATATTTTTATCATTCTCGTTCTTGGTGCGAACATGCCTTTAGCCTTAAATACCGCTCTGATTAATTTGTAGTACTGCTGGATGCAGTTGGATACACTACATTTTGTTGCTGACTTAAATGGATGTGTATCGTCTGGTCTTCCAGAGAGCAGCGCGTGCAGATGGAGGCTGAGGCCGCTGAACTGAAGAGGACAGAGGCACTCCTCTTACGCCAGCAAGAGCTGGAGAACTACATTAAAGAGAAAGAGAGACAAATTCTTCAACTACAGGTGAATCTTTCAGTGCTATACACAGAATGGATAGAATGCAACAGAACACTATCAGACTTCTGACAAAGACTTTGTGTACATTTTGTCCAAGGTTAAACAAAGTATGAGTTGGGTTGGCATGTTTGAAGTTATTTTATATATTTCTTAAAAAGGATGTTTATTATTAAAATTGTGCATTTAATAGGTACATTTGATAAATTCGTTTTTATGGTTTTATGATTTAACCCTTTGCATTCATCTGTTTCAGGAAGAGGCAAAGGAATTCATCACACTGGACAATCTAGATGAGCGGATTGAAGAGGCTCTTGACAACCCGAAAAACTACAATTTTGCCATTGATAAAGAAGGACGTGTTGTCAAACGGACTGCGTTACAGTGATAAATACACAATTAATTTAAAGAACAAAAACAATACCTATGTACATAAAATATATACTGTCAGTGTCATGGTTTAAACTGTTTGTCTGGACAAAAAGTCTTCTTTGTCTTTGTTCTTTGTCTTCTGACCCTCTAAGGATTATGATAGAGTCCGTGGCTGTAGTGACTGTGTGTACTGTCTGAGGAACTCATTTTCAAAATGTCTCAATTATACTAAAGTCTCTTGGAACTGATTTGTTCAGATGGTCTTCATTAGTTAAAGCAGTCCATATGGTAAATGTCGTAATTGGCATCTAAAAATACCAAAAAGTTCCAGTAAGGGGTGTGGTGTGTAGTAAATGAGTCATAATTCCCTTAAATGTAGAAACAAGAGAAACTTACTTCAGAAGATAATTTTATCATCCCTCAGTTTGTAAAACGAAGTGCCAACAAAATATAGCCATGAACACTTTTAAAATACATATTAATAAGAGACTATGGATGAGTTCCATTAGGAAATAATGATAAACGCTTCGTGAAACCTTTGCGAATAATTTGTTTCGAACCAGTGAAGCATATCAAACTGCAGTGCCAAGGTCACGTTATTTCAGTTAAAGAGGCTTTGTTACACAACTTTCGACATTTAAGCGGTTCACCTCTAGGGGCAATCTCTACCCTACCTGATCGATTTTTATAAATGTGTACATTATAATGACACATTTGTGTAATAAAAAGGAAGAGTTGTATTTAAAAATCTGATTTACACAAGCCCTACAATTTAATATCACATATTATAAGACACTTAATATTTAATTAAGGTATTCGATTATTTGTTAATAGCATTTAATGTATTACACCTTCAATTAAACATTTGCAATTGGTTTGTAAAAGGTGTTTTATGCATGTTTGGGCTGAGTTTTCGCTGCATTTACACTGGTCTGACCAGCAGGGGTCCCCAGCGTGTCGCGCTTCGAAACATTGAATCATTTTGCGAGATTCGAGGTTTCTGAAAAGCTTCGTTTCTCCCATCACTACTGTGCCCCAGATATTAAGATTAGATATTACGATTATTAAGTAGAGCGAAGTTTTGTGATTCTGCCCAGACTGCGAAAGGCGGGTTGACGTCATTGTAAAAGAAGAGTTTGTCGAAAGCAAAGAGGAAATAGAAAACTCGGAATGGAACGAAAGCTGGAGCCGATTAATTTCAGAAGCGTGGAGGAGAACTCAATCCGCTTCACTTGTACCATATTCCAGACCAGATCTTAGTTCGTTCACGGGAATATTTTACAAAATAAATGATTCTTGAATAATTCCACTTAGTAATAGTTTATTATTAATATGAACACTACATTGTTTTTTATTCATAAAATGATTCAATAATAGTTACATGAATAGTATTTTAGAGAATTTGTTTTTTATTCATAAAATGATTCAATAATAGTTACATGAATAGTATTTTAGAGAATTGGTAATGGTATTATATTTATTACACTTTCATCTATTAAAATCAAGATCATATTTCCGATGAGTTTAATTTTAATTTACACACCGGATTTGCCAGATTGTTTACTTGAGTAGCAGGACTTCCCCACTCTCATCAGACATGTCCATACATGCGCAGAAGCGTTGGCCAAATACAACTTCCGTTGTCTTTCACAGACCCTACAGTCAGAGCCGGACAGGCACACCTCTACAGGAATATGTGATGAACATTTTAACCGCGTATTCCTGTATAGAATAAAGATTACATAATTATTAAATAACTTTTGCTAATATAATGTGTTAGACACAGCGACATCAAAGTCCTACTTCCATCTGGACAGTGCTTTCTACTACGATACATCTGATGCAACATGGCAAGTACACATGTAAATCGATGTCTCATAAGGACAATCACGAGATGTCTCCGGGACAGCCGTCGCCAAACAAATGTGATGACAGCACGGCCTTTAGGACACTTTTCTAACTCCTCTTCAGGTAAGCAGGACCATGTAGAAGTACGAACTGAAGTTCCACACCGGAGTTCAGGAGGCAGCAGTCGCACCGCTCGCCTGGCAGTCGCTTTTGGACTGGGACTCGGAGGAGCAGCAGCCTTGTTTTCATTAAGAGACGAGAACAATAAAGATGCCACACAGAGCACAGTGGCAGTCAGACGTTTGCTGATTGACAGCATACTACCTACTGTCCAATGTGCCTCTCCATTTAAACCTGACAGTCCGCGGTACAAGTACAATTTCATCGCTGACGTGGTAGAGCAGTCCACTCCTGCTGTAGTCTACATCGAGATCGTTGGGCGGTGAGTCTGTCAAAAATACAATAAAACTGTGTACTAGCTCTGCTGAAAACATGTTTTGTAACTGTTTCAGCTGGTTTAAATGTGTCTGGTTAATATGGTCTCCTACAAGCTGCTGAAAAATTACACAAGCTTTTCTTAAAGGCACAGTATGTACGATTTTTGGATTAAAGTATTAAAAAAACACTTGAACAGTTATATATTTTGTTGACTTATGTACTTACATTGTCCCAAATGTTTCCAAGAATGTTTAAATCCAGAGACATAAGCAATTTTAATCAGGACACGGACCGGGTCCGTGTGTCGCCTATCAATGACATCATACCCGCGTTACCCTCGATTTTCTGTTTTATTTTGTAGAAACCATGGAAACACCAAATACTTTAATATATTATGTGTTTTATTAGACGGGTGAGCAACTGTTTGGATGCATTAATTGACAGAAAACGAATCATTGTTATATTGCTCAACACCGTTAGTTATTGTTTAAATCTCATTTATTCTATTTACCGCAAATATCAACAAGTGTCTCATAGTAGCCACAGAGCAAACGCACAGAGTAGCATTATAACATAATAAAGAATAAAAGCTACGCCTTTGTTTTGAATAAGTGACACCTAGCGGTGAAAAATTACATATTGTGGCTTTAAACTAGCCAGCAGACCAGACAGCCTGACTTGAATTGGAGTTGAGCAAACCAGTTTAGGCTGGTTTAAGTTGTTTTTCTCAACAGGGATCTTTTGAATCAGTTAACATATGTATATTGATTCTTTGTGAAATGATTGTGTCTTATACTGTTTCTTTTTAGACACCCTTTTTCTGGCCGTGAGGTGCCTATCTCGAATGGCTCCGGCTTCATCATAAGTAGTGATGGGCTGATAGTGACCAATGCCCATGTGGTTGCCAACAAGCGTGGCGTCCGTGTCAAACTGACCAATGGAGAGACTTACAATGCCACAGTCCAGGATGTAGACCAGGCTGCAGACATCGCCACCATCAAAATCAATGCTAAGGTACCATTCAGCTCATCAAAGGAATATATTACATTTTACATTTTATGCATTTGGCAGACGCTTTTATCCAAAGCGACTTACATTGCATTCAAGGTACACATTTTGTCAGTTCTTGCTTTCCCTGGGAATCGAACCCATGACCTTGGCATTGCTAGCGCCATGCTCTACTGTTTGAGCTACAGGAAAGCTAGTATATATTACATTTTGAAATATATGAAAATAGATAGCAGTTGATTTAAATTGTAATAATAATGATGCCTTGGTGAGCATAAGAGACTTATTTCAAAACCTTTTCAATGGTAGTGGATGCTCTGATTGCCTGAAAGGTGTGTGTTCAAGTTCAAAGCACTTTTTTAATGGTCACAAAGTAAATTCAAATTCAAATGTAGTACATGATTTCGGACGCAGCGATAGCCTCATTGTGTTCTCTATGTCTCTTCAAAGCATCCCCTCCCAACGCTGCGTCTTGCTCAGTCGTCTGATGTGCGTCAGGGTGAATTCGTGGTTGCCATGGGGAGCCCCTTTTCTCTTAAAAACACAATCACATCTGGAATCGTCAGCTCTGCCCAGAGAGGCGGTAGAGAACTGGGCCTGTCCAACTCCAACATGGACTACATCCAGACTGATGCTACCATAGATGTAAGAGCACAGGAAATGACATTGAACAATTTAGGTGTAATTGCATGTAAACACTATATTTGTGTCATTACAATTATTTCATTTATCAAATAAATATATTGCATCACTCAGTAGTTAATTTCTATTTTACAGTTTGGAAATTCAGGAGGTCCCCTTATAAACTTGGTGAGTCACTGACATTAAATAACATAATGCTTGTGCCTTTTGGATTTAGGAACGAGGAAGTTTCATTTCGCACATCTAATTTCATTTACAGTTCATTTGACTAAAACAAATATAAGCCACAAGAAGGATAAATATCTGATCAATCTATCTGAGAACCTAATGATTGTTCACATGTTAGCCTCATGAAATGAACTTATGTTTTATGTTTGTAACCTTCAGGATGGGGAGGTCATCGGAATTAATACCATGAAAGTGACTGCAGGGATTTCCTTCGCTATTCCCTCAGACAGAGTCCGCCTCTTCCTTGATCAGGCGGTAGACAAGCAGAGTAAGAATGACCCTTGACCTCACAGGTTCTTGTTATCATTTGTTTTGAGCTCATTGACTGTTTTTGATGTGTATTGGGTTGTTTCCAGAGTCCTGGTTTGGAGAATCGGGATCAAAACGGCGTTACATTGGAGTGATGATGTTGACTTTGACCCCCAGGTGACAAGCTGTTTTTTTGATACCACACCCAAAAGGCCCCGGTATACTCGCAGTGAAATTCTTTTTCGTTCTTTTGCTTAGGGGTGAAAAGAAGTTGAGAAACACCTTTGCAGTGATATACTGTTAGCGAACACCTGGCGCCGCCCACACTGCTCAGAGCGGCGTTTAGATGAATGTTCATTTGTGCTTTCCACTCACTAACAAAATTGAACTCACAACGAAAATAACAGGTGAGAAAACAGGTTAGTTCACCCAAAAATGAAAATTGGCGTATTGTTGACGAACACATAAGCACAAAGGATCGAGCAAAACAAAACACCGGTCACAAAATGCCAGAGGAGTTTGTTGCCCTATTTGTTTGAACTGCGAGATGTGTCTACTCTCACCTAAGCTTACGCTATGACTGCGTCATGCATCGGGTCAGAGGTCACTCTTCGGCCAGAACTCGACTCGTGTATGGCCGTTACCGGAAGCCAGTAATTACAGTTGATAAAGTTATAAATATGGATATTTTTCTTACAAAAATGCACCGCTTTACTTCAGAAGGCCTTTATTAACGCCCGTATGGGTTACTTTTATGATGAATGGATTTTTGGGCTCCAAAAAATGGTACCATTCACTCCCATTATAAAGCTTTGAAGAGCCAGGGAATTTTTTAATATAACTCCGATTGTTTTTGGCTGAAAGAAGAAAGTCATATGCACCTAGGATGGCTTTAGGGTGAGTAAATTATGGGATAATTTTGATTTTTGGGTGAACTATCCCTTTAAGAAGTCATCTGATCATAGCAATGTGGATTTGTTTGCACCAGCTCTGCAATTCGGCACTCCTGTCAAGTCATGTCACATTTATTTATAGCACTTTATACAACAGATTGCTTTAAAGCAAGCAGCTTCACAGTATTAAACATGAAAAAACCAAACCGTATCAGTGTCTTTCAGTTAAAATTACAACTTTATTTTCTACTATAAAACAGCTCTCTAGTGTGTTTGTTTTACCCGCATCTGACCTCGACGGACTGAACAGAAAAAAATTAACCGGAGATTTCCATGTCAAAGAAGGCAGAGCCTCAGAGCCACACCTATCTATTACATAATCGCCATGGACCAATGGTAGTTTCTTAGGTGGTTATACCAAGCGGCAACTTCCCGCAGTTTCTCTTGAAGCCCATACGGAAGTGACTTAAGCCCTATTCGCACGGGATTAGTATTATCTGGGGACCTCTGGTGATTTGTAATAATTGCAGAGAATGTCTGTGATCTTAATCCCGTGTGAATCGGCCATGTCTGTAATTTGTAAAGTAAAAATCCTCCCGCAAATTACCTACCATATTTCACCAAACACCGAGGTCCTGTGATAATATTAGTCCCGTGCGAATCGGCATCTCTGTGATTTGGCCAGGATTAGGCGGATGGGATATCATTTTTGCAAGGTTTTTGTGTCCTGTGCGCATTCTATCTTTATCTTTCACGAAGAATGGATCTAGGCTGCATAAAATGCTCACCGTTATGAATTCCCGTGCGGCCGTGCAGATTATACTTTCACTTTAGAATGAGCACCAATTTGGGAGTAAATTGCTTGAATGGTGTGTTTAATATCATTCTTAATGAAAAACACAATAACAGAACAGTACAATGACAAACTCGCTTAAATGGGCGCTTTTACATTTAGATTTGAAACTGAATCTTCCGCCGTATATTGTTATTATTGCTCAGTTCAGTTTTTAATTGTAGCGTCTGTTCTCTAACTGAACTAAATAATGTTTATTACTATAAAACAATCAAAATGATATCGATACGACTGTTTATAATTTCATACAGCTATATCTATAACGAAAAAAACATTTACAAGTCTTGACATCATATCAGGGAGATAAGTCAGTAAATTTGAGTAAAATCACTGGCTTGCTTATCCTGTGCGAATGCGCCACGCAAAATTCAGATGTGGGGAAGAAATGTCTAAATCACATGAGGTCCCCAGATAATACTAATCCCGTGCGAATAGGGCTTTAAACTGCAATTCATCGACTGGCCACTAGAGACAGGCTCCAGAAGGGAGCAGAATCTCATAGAGCCCCATGTTAAAATGCCCAATTTTCCAGCAGAAAAAACATGTTTACAGTCTGGTACAAATTGTGGTTTTGGTCTATACAGCTAATTTTGCCCTTCATGACAACTGTGAGGGGGGGTGAATTTTTTTATAACTCATTTGTTTACATTATATAAAGCCTTAAAGTTCTGCATAATTAAGGGCGTGGCCACTTTGAGTGACAGGTGGATAGCCATTTATCTGCTGTCTCTTAGTCATCGCGTCACCTCAGGTCCACCCACGTCCCGCCTTTTTGCCCATTTTCTGTTATCCGGGAGTGAAGCGCGATGACGCGCTGCCAAGATGGCAACGGCCAGCTCAACCCTACTTTACGCTTCAAAACTGCTCTTCAGAATCCTATGGGTGACGTCACAGACACTACGTCCATATTTATTTACAGTCTATGGTTTATACCAGCCAGAGGAAACTTTTTAAGAAAGTTCGCTTTGGCAAGCTGTTTCGAACTCCCGGATTCCAAGCGAACTTCATTTTGGCCTGATTTTGTTTGATATTACGTCACACCAATTCATTCTTCTATTTCGTTTGAAGTATACCAGGGCCTGAAGATTTCCACTTCAAAGAAGGCGGACCCTCAGAGTCAAACCTACCTATTACATAATCGCCATGAACCAATGGTTGTTCAAAAAGCGTTTACCAGCCAGAGCAATTTTTTCTGGAAAGTTCTCTTTGGCAAGCTGTTCCAAACTCCAGAAACAAACTTTGTTTTGGCCCAATTTTGGTCGAAATGACACCACAGTAGTTCATTCTTTGTTTTTCGCTTGAAGTATATCGGGTCCTTAAGTGTGTGTGAGATGATCAAGTGTCAAGTCAAGTGAAAATTTTCAATGGTGTCTTTTTCTCCCCTCAGTATAATCGAAGAGCTGAAGATGCGTGACATGTCCTTTCCTGATGTTTCTCATGGAGTTCTTATCCACCGTGTTATTATAGGATCTCCAGCCAGTAGGTAAGCAGCAATGGTCTAACCTACCTGACTGCTCTAATTGCTGTGGTCTGTTGATTTGAGGCCTCCTATTATTGATGCCATTTCCTGTTTTCTATTTCATAGAGCCGGAATGAAACCAGGGGATGTTATTGTTGAGATAAACGGGGCAAAGGTGAACACGTCAGAGGAGATCTATAACGCTGTGAGGACAAGTGACAGCTTAAACGCAGTGGTCCGCCGGGGTGCCGACCTCCTCATGCTGCACATGACCCCAGAGTCCGCGGAGTGACATTATGTGAAGCTTGTGCATTTAAAAAAAGAGAATAAGAAATGGTTTTGCTGAGGATAGATGGTGAGAAATGAGAGAGAGAGGTTACATTGAGAATCAGTGTGAGGAAAATGTATTGTTGAATCGTTTAAAGAAGGTAGTAATGTAGAGGGCTGAACAGTCTAGTTTGTTTAGCAAAGCTGGACGTTCTTGTAGTTGAAATTGTGCACTTTTTTTGGAAGTATATGAATTAGTGTGGATGATTCTGATTAATATCAGTGTGTCCTCGCAAACTACACTGTATCAGTATTGTTTTTGAAGGAAAACCACTAATCGTTCGCTTTTGGGATTGTCAAAAGATCAATGAACATTTGACCACCCTAATAAAAGTGGGTGCTATTATTACGACATTTAATGCATTATAAAAACAGCTGTGATTTTGCAGTAAATCATTGGAATATCAAAGTATTTGGCTCATCTCCATTATATGTTCACAATACCTTCAGAAAGTAATCAACGCCCACTGACTCGTTTTGATACACTGCAGAATCAGTTCTAGAATATTCAGTCTTTTAGTATTGTCACCCTGATGACGGCATGGGCACTTTGTGGTGACTTTGAAATAGACTTTGAACCAGAAAATTAATATCAACTTAAGCTTTCAAAGTTGTATGATGGACCGTTTTCACATTTCCAGAAGCTGAAATCATTATAGTTTGGTAAACCTCTATAATAATGAATGGGAGACTAGAGAGCCAATATCATTTTTTTGTAGGCCTTATCTCTATTTGCTACAATAGCAAAATACAAAAAATCCATGATAACATTTCCAAGACTTTACTAAAGAGGGAAGAAATATAGAGAGATTCAATACAGCAGTCAGAAGAGAGAATAAAGTGTCAAATTTGCCATCATTCCCTCAACCGTTTTATTAGAAACCCTCACAGCGGCGTTAACTGCCAAGGGAATCTACTGCCAAACTTATATTACACAAAGTAGCATTATAAAGGTTTTTTTTTTTTTTAAATATAGAAAACTTGACTTGATTTTGGATGTTGCAAACTGGAAACGTGTCATCACAGTGTGTGAAAAAGGTCCATTGTTCTTTTCACTCTTCACAACTGTTGTCAACGATGTCAGTTCCTCAAAACACATTTCACACTACGGGTCTTGGATCTCAGAAAAGGTCTATATAAATACATATGGGTGATTCTATTATTGCAGGTACATTTGGTGTAAAAAGTAATTATTTTTTACAAATTATTTCCAGGACACTCCTGTGAAAGAGATTCTTAATCTCAGAGAGCTTTTTTCTGGTTAAAAAAGGGTTATTTTTAAAATTATTTTATTAGTTTGTTACTCGTTGTCATGGATCACAAGATGTTACAGGCCATAACAATATAAAATGTTCTGTAAAAAGTGTCTTATATAGCTGATTTTCTATAGGTAATATTTTGTTTATTTTAATTTATAAAAGCCCAAAATTTTCCTAATTCTACAACATTAAATTGTTTAAAAATTACTTATATCTTATAAAAATGTGTGTCCATAAGTCATGTCAATACTGTTACCGCACCATACTACACCATTGGTGGAATTATCTCCCACAACCGTGTAAGATTAAATGATTGATGTCACTTTCCCTCACTGATAAGAACTGAAGCACTGAAAGGTATGTGTGCTCTGTCTGGGAAAAGATTTTACACCAAGAGTTATTTTGTTAAACCTCAAAACTGTCACCACAATATCAAAAGGAAAACAGAATTTATCACTGATCAGTGGGTTGTTTAAAAGTCTTAATCACGATTTCAGTAGTGCCATGTGCTCTTAGCATTTATGCTAGCAAGTGGAGTTTTTGGCCAAAAAATGTCAACTCAGTTACCAATGTTATTTCTACACGTTTCCTAATTGGTCTGTAACAGAGTTGGCAAACAATGCTATGAAGAAACTTTTTTGTTAAAAGAAGAAAAAAAAGGAAGTAACTTGTGCGTAAATTTAACATGTTTTCCATAAGATGCTGGAAAGAATTCCTGTTGGTGATAGCAGTCCTGTAGTATAATTATGAAATGTGTTTCGACTGAAACTGCAATCGTCGATGACGGACAGTTGTGTGAAAAGAACCGTCGAATTTTAAAAGTCATGTAGTGGGCGAGATATAAACTTGGAATTGTGACAAAAGAATGTCAGAATTGCGAGTTGTAAACTTATATTATCTGAAGAGGGAAAAAGTCACAATTGGGGGGCGTGGGGGAAAACAATCCATTCCCCCACACTGGAAATGCATGCCGTTAACCAAGTTTAGCCTGTGTAGAATCAGTTCTGCTGCTCGACAGAGCAAGATACATAGAAAAAACTGAGCCGTATTGGGTCAGATTGTCTGTACAGTATCTGAGACTGATAAACGACCCAACGCAATGACCAGAGGTGTCATTTTCTCGTCAAAAAGCATGTTGCTCCCCCAGCTCTTTACGCTTGTAAAGGAATGACTACTAATTTATTATATGTTTAACGGCTCATGAGACTTTAAATACTTGAAATGATTTGTATTACAACTTTAAATACTTTATTTTTCATCTTTAAAAGTTGCCAGTGACATTAAAGATTCATATTTTACTGTAGCTAAACACATGAATGCATAAACAGGGCAGTGTGTAAAAAAAGGCACTGAAGCTTTAACAAGTCATACATAAAAGACCATTTGAAAGTAAAATAGGAGCCTACATTTAGTCAGAGCTTTGAAGCATAACATACATTCACACTTTGCAAACAGCTTTTAAACACGAATGCTCATCTGGAATACGAAACATTCAAGTACTTTTAAACTCACAGAGACAGCAGCACATTGGCTGTGTGCATCAATAAGGCTTTTTAAACCTTTAAGAAAATAAGCACCTGATTGCACTGTAAACACACAGAGCAGGCTGTACCACTGGACGGCCTGAGGCAAATGTTCATTTACATCTAATCTTCACACTACTTTAGCCAAACTCTGTGGCCCAGAGTGTCTTTTGGAGTTCTGTTAACTAAATTAACTACAGGTAATGTCATACTTTTGGTTTTAAAACACTGGATATTGTAGGTTTTAGGGTTAATGTAACTGAGACGATAATTTATGGCTGGTTTGAATGAATAAATATTTTACTCTGGATTAACCTACATGTTAGATTGTCTCAATATGCTAATTAGTTCAATCTGGTGATGTGATTATACGATCTGGTTGTTAAGTTGTCCAGGGTATTTCTCAAACTTCTTCTCCGCCTCCTCACTGAAAGCATCACCTGAAATGAACACATGGAAAACGAAATCTTTCAGTATTTGACAATCAATGGGAACACTTTTCCTTTTTAAATAAATTCCATGTAATTTTGACAATATTCATTATAGCATACTACCATATTCACTTACCATATTTAGTTAATAATGCATATTGCTACAACAACCACAACCTTTTTCTTGAATCATTATTTGATCAGACTGCCAAGAAAGTTAGTCAAAAATGGGATTATATGAAAAATAATTAGTTTAAAATAAATAGTTTAATGACGATATGACACCACTTTCTCAATAATATACGATGTCATTGCATCGTTTGAGGTCACGTGACAGGAATGTAGAACACAACTGTTTGCATAATTCTGTATCTTATACTACTTTTAAAATAATATATTGCAGAGAATTCCGTAAGTAGAAAGCGATATCAATTTTCTAGTAATTTTGAGGCTTACCAATATGGCAATTATGGAGCCAGATCCTGTGGCCGTCATATTTGCAGTTACATTTCATTGCATTGTTTGTGAAATCACTCTCAGCAACCTCATAGTTAGGATTTATGACAACCTAGAAAAAAACAAGCAAGCAAAAACAAGTCTAGATACTCTTGAATCAATAAAAGACATGTTTTTGGTCATTGGGACAATGATCTGACCCCATTCTCTGACCTGAAGGATATAATTTCCTGGTTTGACATCACTAATGTCGATCCACTGGCAATCAATGTCATGGCGATACAAATCCCAGCATCCCACGGTGATGCCCTGCTCACCAAAGTTAGCACACTCGTATCTCTTGGAAACACCTAGAATGAACACAGATTTTTAAATCACTGATAACGTGTCTAGCTGTACATGTTTATGGTGTGTTTGGGAGTGTGATTTACCCTCTTCGCAATCGGTGTCCTCCAGGCAGAAGCTGGCTTTGTGTCCTTCTGCCACTTTAGTGCCATTGGCAGACATCAGGTCATAGTGTGTGAAGATGTCCATACTATGATAATGCCTGTGGAGTCACATACATACACACAAATCAAACATATATAAACTTGTACACCCTTATCACATCAGAACTGACTGAAATGAAACCAGCTAGAAAACCAGCTAGAAATGTTTTGTTGTGGGTCAATTTGACCCACACTTGATTTTAAACAGCTTTAAATGCTTAATAAACGTTTCATTTTGGCGAAACTTTAAATGCAAAGTCAAACAGTAAATTAGCTGTTTCTTAATCTATTTGATCAGTCAAAAAATCTGTGAAATTATGTTTTTTATTTTTTTTAAATTAAAAATCTCAATTACTAGTCTGTTGCAGTGCTTAAAGGGGTCATGAACTGCGTTGTTTTATTGTTTTATGATGTTTCCTGGGGTGCACTTATAATGTTAGAATGATTTTTACATCAAAAAATTTCATAATTTATAAATAAAAGGCATTTTTCCTACCCTGATTTTAGCCCTCTGGCTTGAACGCTCTGTTTTAAAGGGCATGTCTGCTATGAGAGTTCAGTGTAAACGCCCACTGCTGTGATTGGCTAACGTCTTTCCATTTGAAATAGCTAAGTATTTCTCTTTCTTTTAGCACGTTTTTACTATACAGCTCTCATAGTTAACTAATCATGAAAAGTGTTGCATTACATTTAGATCTATGGCATATATTAAGATCGTGGCATGAAAGGTTGCAGAGATGAACATTGTAGCCGATCACACACATGTTGAGGGCATGAAAGCAGTTTCTGTACACTAATGAATGCTTTCATCTTCACTATCAGTGCAAACGTGATATAGTTAAGAGATTTGTTTAATAAAACGGGAGTCACTGATAAACTCTCGCTGTTTGATTGACAGCTGCTCCAACTATTGCAAAGGGAGCTTTCTTTCTTTCTTTTCATTGATCGCTTTCTTTATAGAATTTAATCACCGTTAAATAACAGATTATTTTCATCCTACTAAGGAAACAACGCAAGTTGACGTTTAGTCACTGGTTTGATTTACTGACACATAAAACACATCTGACTGTACATGAATCATTACATTTCAGATCAGGCATTAGAATCAACACAGTTACTTTACATGTATTACTGTCGAGCCCAGGCACTGCACAATATTTTGTAATCCTCAACAGCATGTTTATTGCTTGGTAGCTCGATCTGGTTTAGTACCACGTAGGCCTATGTTACCTATGCTACTTATTCTATTGCATGTCATGCGCGAATCGGTGGGCGGGGCTAAACAGGCAGTGATGAAGTAGACGTTGATCTTCTTCTGCTTGCCTCCCTTGGACATCATAGATCCCCACTTTGAAAAACCTGTCGTTTGCTGGGCCTGGTGTCAATAAAAGCTTTTATTGGACTAACAAGGAAGTTTTCAGTTCTGAAACTTACAGGATATTCTTATAGTATGAGGACCACTTATATGTAAAAAACTCAAGGAAAATTTGATTTCTCATGACCCCTTTAAAAGAAGTGAGATCAACCCATTTTACTTCCATTTAAAGAGCTCCTATCATGGAATTTTGAAATTTACCTTTCATGTAGTGTGTAACATAGATCTAAGTGAACAAAAACATCCTGCAAAGTTTGAAATATGACAGTGCACCGTATATATAGTTATTTTCTTTCAAAAGTAAGAGTCGACTCTGAGTCATTTTTAAGAATCGTTAGAAGACCGAAGCTTTATCTCTGACTAGATGACGTCAACTTGTCAAGTTATTTGAATACGATACGCCCACTTATTGCGCTCCAAGACGCCAGTGAAAACTAGAAAACATCATGGCGACGAGACGCTGTTCTGAAGTATGACTCAAAAGCAAACTTTTTTCATCTGCCCAAGGATGAGCATTTGAAGACAAACCATACATCGTCGCGATTGTGTGTTTATTAGTCTTCAAATGTCTCTATTTGCATGTTTCGCAATCTCAGGAAGCTTTTATTATGGACTTCTATTATGGCACATGGTATCTTCTTCGTCTGTCTGTACCGTATATGGACTACATGTGCACAGAGCGCCCTCCGGCTGCCAGTATGAATTGAAAACAACACATAAGAGACTCAATCGCTCATGATTAGGCTATATCTGCGCATTTTGAGGAAGTATTGAATAAGTATAAAAAATACTCCTCTGTTTAGAAATTTGACACAGACATATGAGAATCTATCAATATGTCTCCTCATCTGCACACTTTTGAACTAAAAGCCCTGAGGGATGTTGATTTGTCGCGAGTCTTCGTGAGGAGAATAGAGGAGTTTTTTTATGAATGAGATCAGCTGAGGCTCATATTACAATCAAATGGTACCGACGCGGTTTTCATATTCATAACTCCTGACACATATTAACAAATTACTGTCACTATAAGACTTTGATGGGCGTTCCGTTTCCGAAAATATCTGCACAGACTATACCAATCACAACTGACTGGGTCATCGGACCAATCACCGCAGATTAGCGTCACGTAAAGGCGGGGTTTTGAAAAGTGAATCACTAAAGGAATCATTTGAGAATCGCTGTCAAAACAGGTAAAAAAAAATGCATATTATAAGAAAACTAAAGTCTTTTTTGTCATTGCATGCATGCAAAACTGTTGTTGGGGATTTCTAAAACAATATTTGGAACATTTTAAATGCCATAATAGGTGCTCTTTAAAAAAAAGCAGAGGCTATTTATTTACACCAATTACAAATAGCCTATTGATAAATACTATTTACACTAAGTACAAATGTTAGATACTATTTATACTTGGTTGTAACACCTCAGTGTGCAAATAGTCACCATAGGTATACATAACAAAACATCAACAAGGAAATTGTTTCATTTTGTGTCTGTGCAGCTTATTTTAAACAAAATATGTGGGTAAAATTCACCCCAAACACAAAGGAAGGAACCATTTTTTTAACACCATAGGAGTTCGTAATTTCTCAGATTTGATATGTTTCATCTCTGACATGTATTTCCATGAATCCTTAGTTCTTTTTTTTTTGTAGTGATGATTTTGCCAAATTTATGGAAGCTAGTTTCTGCCACGGAATAAAAAATAGAAAAGGTAATAGCAATTTTTATTTCACAATATAGATTTACCCTCAAAATTACGAGAGAAAAGTCAGAATTTCAAGTTTATTTCTTGCAATAATGAGAAAAAAAGGTCTGAATTGTGAGATATAAACTTGCCATTTCGAGAAAAAAATAGCTCGCAATTTTCCTTTTTTTCCTCAGAATTGTGATTGTAAACGTGAAATTGCAAGTTATAAAGTCTGAATTGCGAGATATACTGTAAATTCGCAATTCTGAGAAAAAGAGAATGATTTGTGAGATATAAACTTGATATTCCAAGAAAAGCAGTCAGAATTGTGAAATTTTGCAATTACCGTTTGTATTTTTTTATTCTGTGGCAGAAACAAGCGTTCATATAAATTGCATCGAAACCAATGACCCGCAACACAAAAGGTATACCCAGATTTTCAACACAACATAAATAACAATTAATTTACTCTAAGGAAGAAATTTTAACAGTATGGTTACCCGTGACATGCGTGCCAGACCCATGAGTGACGACCAGCTTTGGGCCTGAAGTCAGCTCGTCCGATGTTGTGTATCTGTGAGGAGAAGCGGAGCAGGCGACGATGACCGTAAGGCCAGTTAGCTTTAGCAGCGCTCTTGGACAGACAGTCCTCCTCTGCTGCACAGTACAGCATGTGTAACGGCCGGTCCTCAATATATGTTGTCTGCTGCACTAATGGTGCGTTCAGCACTAGATCTGATGCAGCTGAGGAAATAAATGTATACATATCAAGATCAAGCTACAAATTGCCAGCATGCCATTTCAGAGTTAAAACGAAAGTTGATTTAGAATTTTGTTTCTATTTATATGGCATTGCACGTTGGACACTGAACTGGATTTCTGAGGTTTTGTTGTCTGAACAAACAGTTTTGCTGAACGTACAACAGTTAAGAAAATGATATGCTGTCTCATTTGTATACATAATCCAGACAGGTGTAAGTCATTTGAAGTCAACCCTTTGCCATGTGAGGTTCACTAATTACAGCCTAGTGCTCAGAGAAAGATAAACAAGACTGACCACAGCTTTAGGTCTACCATCAGCAGCAGACTGACCGTCTGAGGAGAGAATTCCAGTCATCCATAAAAAATATTTTGAATATAATGACTGACTGTACTAGACTCTGTACAAGATTCTGGAAATTACATTGCTTTTATACAACAGCTCCATTATCAAGAAGATAATACTGAGTAACCTACATTTTAGACACAATATTGCCAATTACTTTGTCTATTTTGGTTTCGATTCTATAATGAATCAGGGTTTTTAAACAAATCGGTTGAGTGAATGATTCAGTGACTCACTCATAAATACATGCGAAATCGCATATTAAGTAGGAACTGCATTTAATTAAGAACCTACTTGCTACATTACTACATTTGTTATGTGACTTTTTAGCATCTGTTGCCATTCACAAATCATCTCCCATAAGATAGTAAAGTGCCCATAAGATGCACACTTCAGAATCTTCAGAAGTAGTAGGTCATCCGGGTACTTTTCGCCTACTGTTTTATGAATAATACTATGAATTTGGACAGGATACTCTTTTCCCTTTGCTATATAGTAGGAAAGTAGGCATATTTGGACGCCCAGATGAAGAGCTACAATCAGTGAAAAGTCCCGGTGCTGTTGGTCTAAATACCAGCTAATATCAGCTGCTCAGCCAATCAAATTCGAGGAAATTTTAAATGTGTTCATATCACTTTGTATCCGTGTGTGCATGTTAGATTACTTACTTTCTGAGCAGATAACTCCTGCTGAGAATCGTGCAGTTACTTTCTGGCAGTTGACCGTTCTGTGGTGTTGGCACTGGCTTAGAGACATCTCATCTCCAGTACATTTCACTCCGCTCATAACCATCTCTGTCACGTTACTGCTATCCCAATACCATGTTTCCTTAGCAAACACACATCAAAACAAACAAACAACAAACACAGACAGACAGTGATAAGTAGTTTACTATGAAGAGAATGAAATGGTCATAAATTCATTGGACTTACACCAACACAGACCTATATGGAAAACATACCATTTTCCAAACTATTTGAAGATTGTACTGTTACGTTTCTTAGACTCCTTTCATGTTAACACCTTTTATACTCAAGAAAAAATTACAACAATTGTGTGAATTTCACAAAAACATAACCAAGTAACTTTTTTTTTTTTTTTGCATAATGGTAATGAGGGAATTTGTGAGAAATGTGCTTAAAGGTATAGTTCACCCAAAAAAAAAATTTTTTATGTTTATCTGCTCACTCCCAGGGCATCCAAGATGTAGGTGTCTTTGTTTCTTCAGTAGAACACAAATGATGATTTTTAACTCCAACCGTTGCAGTGTGATAGTCGTATAATGCATGTCAATGGGGATATTTTAGAGTATGAGAGCAATGAGAGTAAAAACACATAGACATACGAATCCTTATTAAACCCTGCGGCTCGTGGCGACACATTGATGTCTTAAAACACGAAATTATTGGTTTCTGCGAGAAACCGAACAGTATTTATGTTTTTTTTTTTTACCTCTTATCAGACAGATGTCATCTAGTATTCCCAGCGCCATAACTTCCGGCGGATAAGGTCAAAATACTGGCGCGATCAAAGATATATATATATATATATATATATATATATATATATATATATATATATATATATATATATATATATACGTAAATGTCTCATTTGACCGATCCCTGCAGGCACTAATGAGAAATCTATGTATATATCTATGATCGCGCCGGTATTTTGCATGTATTTTGACCTTATTCGCCGGAAGGGATGGCGCGATAGAAAAAAAATGAAATAAATTTTTAAATATGGATATTTTTCTTACACAAACCCATCGATTCGCTTTATTAACACCCCGGAGCCGCGTGGAGCACGTTATTTGACAGACAGATGCATTTTTTATGGACTTTTTAAAAACAGAGCAACTATTACTGCTATTATAATGCTTGGATTAGCCAGAACATTTTTAATATAACTCAGATTTTATTCATCTGGAAGAAGAATGTCATATACACCTCGGATGACTCGAGGGTGAGTAAATCATGGGCTAATTTTTATTTTTGGGTGAACTATCCCTTTAATTGTCACAATTTTGGTTCTAAAAATGTATTGCCTATCATTTCTTTCTTTCAGGGGAAAACATGACCTGGTCACACTTCATCTCATAATTAAACAAATTTTTTTTAAAGAAGTTTATTTATTATGGTAATGAGAATTTTTGGGGAAATGTGCTGAATGTCATGAAAATAATGTCACATGCAAAATATATCTTGGTCCTAAAAATATTATTTCTGTAATTTCCTTATTTTGTGGCAAAACATGACCAGGTAACACTTCACACTAAAAGAAAAAAAAAAGAACAAATTGTATTATATTTTATTTTTCAATTGTTATGAAAATAAGGTCACAATGCAAAAAAATCGTGGTCCTAAAATATTATTTCTATAATTTCTTTCTTTTGGGGTAAAATATGACCTAGACATGTGGGCCAACTTCACAAAACAAAAACACGGCAAAGCATCCAAACCGTCAATGGTTGTTCTAGTCTATACAACTAATATCCTGAAAAATAAAATAAAGCTGAAAACAGCTGCTTCTGCGTCAGCACATGTACTCACTGTAATAGCATGCATGCTGAACCCCAGCCCTAGCTGCCTGCATGCCACCATGGCCTCTTTGGTGGTCCAGCCCTCACTGCATACACTGCCCCACCGCTGCCCCACCCGCACCTCCACTCGCCCTTCATACTGTGAGCGCCCACCTGACAGACGCACCTGAAATCACAACCTACGCAACGTCAAACACACTCATATCTTACCACGCTCACCAATCTGGTTCCTGCCATTCGATGCTTACCCACATACAAAGACAGACATCCCTGCTGAAAAGACCAAGGGCCTTATTTATAAAACACACATACAATCTAATCAGATCCTAAAAGAGCATCCGTACAAACTTTTTGACCACGTATATACCAGTAATCAAAATAATATAAAAAACATTGTTTATTAAAAAATGTGAGATAAATAGACAACCACAATATGCATTAAAGGGATAGTTCACCCGAAATGAAAATAAAGCCATCTTTTACTCACCCTGCTGTTGTTCTAATGCCCTATGCCCTTCTATCTTTTTCAGACCTCAAAAGCAGACGCTCCTCCATATAATGGTAGTCAATGGCAACCAGGCTAAAACTTTACAAAAAGGATACAAAAGTATCACGCAATGATACAGTGAGACACGCGCCATATATGGAAAGTGTTCAGAGGCATACTATAAGGTTTTGCGAGAAAGAAACCGTATTATTCAGTCAAAATACTGAGCTCGTCCTTTACTCTGCGCGCGTTCCTGTGAGTGTGTGCGAGCCGTCAGCAGCCGCTCACGCAATGTTGTCACGACAGCCGGTACACAACATTCACTTCAGGAGGTTTACCTTATTATTAGTATTATTTCTTATCATATACCTTATAGAAAGCACGAGAGTCGCGTTTGTTTCTATTGAGCCTGATTTCTCAAAATGGTGCGTGTGTGTGCTTATCCTGGGTACCATGACAACAGCTGCTGACGGCTCGCACGCAACACGCGCAGAGTAAAGGCCAATTTATACTTCTGCGTCTAGTGCACGCAGAGGGTACGGCGTACCCTACGCATAGACGCGTTGGATACGCCGTACCCTACGCCGTAGCCTGACGCGCACCTCTCCAAAAATGTAACAACGCGTCAATTCTACGCGGACCGCAAGCGCTGTGATTGGTCTGCCAGAACCCTTCCCTCAGGTCAATAAATAAATAAAAAATCAGCGATAGGAGTGTGTGTGTGTGTGTGTCCAGAAATTGGATGATAGTTCCTTACGTCTGCTATAACACACTATTTTGCAGTCCAGCGATTCTTTATGGTAGTAAATAAATACATAGATCCGCTGAATATAGTTTATTTATTTTCTCATTAAAACCAAAGATGTTAATCAGTAATTGTATATCAAGAACAGGGACACATTAGGGTATATTTCGTGAATGAAGTCTCCGCAACAACAATCGCTTGCTGAGCCACCGCTGCTGAAAACAGCGGCCACGAGCTCCGCATGGTTTCACAAATGCATTCCAGCGCCAGATCGCCTTATTTAACTTTACTAATCAACTAGAGATGCTTAATTTGTATTAGATACAACAACTCAAGCTGCAAGAAAAGCCGCTCTCTCACTGCTGCTGATATTCCGACATGAATGTACAGATTCTACACATCAAGCTGCTTCTTCCTCGGCTGTTGTCTTGATTACACCAACATGCCCGAGGACACTGCCTTCTAGTGTCTGCATGTGGAATTGCACATTGACGCAGACAACAGCGCAGAAGTATAAATGCTCACGACGGCGTCGGCTACGCGCGTAGCCTACGGCGTACACTACGGCGTACACTCGACGCAGAAGTATAAATGGGCCTTAACAGCTGAGCTCAGTATTTTGACTGAATAATACGGTTTCTTTCTCGCAAAACCTTATAGTATGCCTCCTGAACACTTTCCATATATGGCGCGCGTCTCACTGTATCATTGCGTGATACTTTTGTATCCTTTTTATAAAGTTTCACTGCCATTATATGGAGGAGCACGTGCAGGACGTCTTTTTAAAAATTCTGCTTTTGAGGTCCGAAAAAGATAGAAGGACGCAGTGTGAGTAAAAGATGGCGTTATTTTCATTCCAGGGTGAACTATCGCTTTAATAGTGTTATATGTGCAAATTTAAATATATATGATTTCTAAAAATAAGTGTAATATAAGTGTATAATTTATTACTCACTTATATAAATTAAGTATGTAATATATATGTTCACATTCGTCTTTGGTCATTTCTCAGCCATTTCTCTTTCTACAGTCTTTCTACAAATGCTTGCTCATCCCCCATCATGAGTGGATACGCCCCCCTATTGCTGATTGGCTGCTTTTGGTGCTCTGTGGATTGGTCCACTTAGTTTTTTTCTCCTATTTACACAGCTATGTACAAATGCAATATTTTTTTCACACAAATATTCACACAATTTTTCTGTTTAGGTGTTGATTTAAATGTTCAACAGCGCTTCTCAGAAATCGCTTACTGCACCTTTAAGGATAATTATTTGGTCTCTGTGTGTGTGTTTAAAAATCGTTCGTAGGAACATTTTGGAAATTGTCGTTCATTCACATTTAGGATCGTTCTATGCATGTCTTTATAAAGGAGGCCCTAGTAGAGAACAGCATGGCTGGTTAGTACTAGTTTGGTGTTGGTCTAGCTAGTATAACCAAGTTGTTCTTTAGCAAAATGTGGCTAGAGCTGACTGATCTTTTCAGCAGGGTTTTTTTCCTTCTGTCCCTCTACAACATGCACTGACTGTTTTCATGTGGTTTTCAAAGTTCAAGGCTTTGAATAGGTGTGTGGGAGTGTGTAAGCCAGCACCATCTGATTATTTTCGATGGTAGCACAAAGTTCCAGGCATTGTTAGCATGCAAGTGTGTGTTGCTGTTACTGTTAGCATCCTACTTGTAGACCATGGTTGGCGTACCCGAGGCCCAGCTGCCTGCACACAACCATGGCCTCCTCAGTGCCCCAGCCTTCTCCACAGATCAGGCCCCAGCGCAACGTCCCGTTGGCCTCAGTGTATAACACCTCCACACGGCCCTCATAGCGAGTTCGGCCCCCTAAGATGCGCACCTGAGCAGGGCACAGCCAGGGACAAGAGGTAAGAGGGAGTAAAAATTGGATTTTAGGGGAGACTGGGGCTAACTGTCACACTTTTTACTCTAGTGAATATCTCTCAGGTTGTATTTTTGTTTGTATGTTTTAAAAGTCAGTTTTGGCTAAAACTGTTTTTTCAGCAGCCATTACTCAATGTCTGCAGTGTCACATGATCCTTCAGAAATCATTCTGATATGCTGATTTGTTCTTATTATTATCAAAGTTTAAAATAGTTGTGCTGTTTAATATTTTTTGTGGAAACCGTGATTTTTTTTTAGGACTCTTTGATGAATAAAAAGTCCAAAAGAACTGAATTTATATATATATATATATATATATATATATATATATACACACACACACACACACGCCAATCAGGCGTAACATTATGACCACTTCATATTTCTTAATATTTTGTTGGTCCCTATTTTGCTGCCAAAACAGCCCTGACCCGTTAAGGCATGGACTCCACTAGACCCCTGAAGGTGTGCTGTGGTATCTGGCACCAAGATGTTAGCAGCAGTTCCTTTAAGTCCTGTAAGTTGCGAGGTGGGGCCTCCTTGGATCAGACTTGTTTGTTACTCGATTCGAGACTCGATTGGATTGAGATCTGGGGAATTTGGAGGCCAAGTCAACACCTCAAACTCGTTGTCGTGCTCCTCAAACCATTCCTGAACCATTTTTTGCTTTGTGGCAGGGCGCATTATTCTGCTGAAAGAGGCCACAGCCACCAGGGAATACAATTTCCATGAAAGGGTGTACATGGTCTGCAACAGTGCTTAGGTAGGTGGTACGTGTCAAAGTAACATCCACATGGATTGCAGGACCCAAGGTTTCCCAGAAGAACATTGCCCAAAGCATCACACTTCCTCTGCCGGCTTGCCTTCTTCCCATAGTGCATCCTGGTGCCATTGTTTCCCAGGTAAGCAACGCACACGCACCCGGCCATCTACGTGATGTAAAATAAAATGTGATTCATCAGACCAGGCCACCTTCTTCCATTGCTCCGTGGTCCAGTTCTGATGCTCACGTGCCCACTGTTGCCGTTTTCGGGGGTGGACAGTGGTCTGCATGGGCACCCTTACTGGTCTGCGGCCATGCAGCCCCATACGCAACAAATTGCGATGCACTTTATATTCTGACTCCTTTCTATCAGAACCAGCATTAACTTCTTGAGCAATTTGAGCTACAGTAGCTCGTCTGTTTGATTGGACACAGCGGTGAAGAGGAAGAGATAATCAGTGTTAATAACTTTACCTGTCCCATAATGTTATGACTGATCGATATATATATATATATATATATATATATATATATATATATATATATATATAGAGAGAGAGAGAGAGAGAGAGAGAGAGAGAGAGAGAGAGAGAGAGAGAGAGAGAGAGAGAGAGAGAGAGAGAGAGAGAGAGAGAGAGAGAGAGAGAGAGAGAGATAGTGTGTGTGTGTGTGTGTATGTACATATACATATGTATAGTCTATATAGTGTGACAATTATCCCCAGTGACCCCTACATGCATAACGGCAGTTGTAGGACCATAATGGTTGAGGTATGTTATTATCTGTTGAGATCAATCATCATAATTTGCAACAGATTAATTTAAGTAATTGTCTCTTGATACAGACAATGATACCCAACACTCCAGTCATCCATTTCAAATCAAAATGAATATTGAGCACAGCATCAATCATTCATTTGATCAGTGCTGTGTTCTCCTTGAATTGAGAAACAAGCCAAAGATGTAAGTGGGTGCAATATAGAGTTTCTTTACATGTGACATAAATGAACACATGTAAAGATTCTAAGCAATGCATATAAACATACTAATTTGGTATAACAAATACACAACTAAAAGAAGAAAGTTTATGAGTGCGAGTATGTGTGTGTTGCTCTGACCGTCTTCTCATAGCCCATATATGGGACATTACAGCGGACTGAGGCATCTTCAGTGTGTTTGCAGTCCTCAGCAGTGATGTTTTTATAGCGGCAGTTCAACAGAGAGCGCTCATGACCTGTGCACTGCACCTCATTCATATGGATAGGCCCCAACCCTGAGAGAAAACACGGAAAAAAACTTAGTGTGCAAGGACCTGTACCTATGTAAAACAGTGGTCCTAAAAATATTACAGCACATTAGATAGGCCACAATTAAAAATGTATGAATGTCGCTATACATTTCCAAATTATTTATTCACTAATGAAAGGCTGGATTACACTACATGTACATGACTTTTACAAAGATCACACATTACCAGTCTTTCATGTCGTTCAGAACTTAAGTACACTTTTTAAAAGTGTACTACAGTTTCCTGGTCATTATGTATATGGCTGCAGATTGTAGCAACTGACCAATCAGAATGAAATATTCCAGGCAGCCAGGTAATAAATGAGGCAATTTATAACATTCAGTGATGGGTTATCTCTGATGACCTTAGATATGAGAGTCCAAGTCACTGATCAGGTAATAAGTCATTCCGTGCATTCCAGCGCTGCAGGCAAAAAAAAATATTTTTTTGGGCTCTCCTTTCCATTCTCACCTTGTCCCATGCGGGCACCTGTGAGGGCTTCTTTGGCAGAGCCGAAGCCCAATTCTCTGCATACAACGCTGGCAGAAAGCAGATTCCAGCGATCATCACAAACCGTCCCCCATTCACTTCCCTTTAACACCTCGACACGGCCCTCGCCATGTTTCGCTCCACCCTTCAGGCGTATAGAAGACTGATGAAAAGGAGAGGAAGAAACTCTTTAAAATAAGTAGTGACCACAGCGCTAATGAAATGCGTGTAAAAGTGAGTCTTTTGCATGTGTCATACACATGAACACACTTTACCGGCATCTTGGGTTTCTTCCTCATGGCAGTGCTCTGTGTGTACAGTGGACCAGGTACACAGCTGACCACAGCAGGCATTCCTCCAGGGCATGACTCTGTGGCATTGCCATAGTTAAACTCTAGAGGACATGCAGCCAAGTGCACTTCTGTGCCCATGCATGCCACTGAATGAACCAGGAAGTGATTCTTCTGTCGCTCAGCATACAGCCTGAGAGAGGAGAAGTGAAAGAGACACTTTCCATGTTTACATGCACGTCATTTTCAGATTAAGGCCCATATACAGGTTAAGCCTTTATTCTGAGAAAGATGTTTACACACTCAACAGCTACTGCAATATTCTTGTAATTTAATTAGCATCATTTCTATAAGCCACACATTCTTTTTCTCAGATTTTCTTAATGGAAATATTGGAGGTGCTTGCAACATTTTATTAATATTGGACAGTAATTGAATAAACTCCTTAAATAAACATCCTTAACATTGACATACAACAGCACAGCAAAATTGCATAATGTTGCATACCGTTCAAAGGTTTGGGGTCGGTACAATTTTTTTAGGTTTTTAAAAATACGTTTCTGCTAACCAAGGCTTAGTTTATTTGATCAAAATAGAGCAGTAATATTGTGACATTATTACAATTTAAAATATATATTTTTCTATTTGAATATATTTTTAAATATCTTTTATTCCTGTGATGGCAAAGCTGAATTTTCCGCATCATTACTCCAGTCTTCAGTTTCACATGATCCTTCAGAAATCATTCTAATATTCTGATTTGGTGCTCAAGAAACATTTGTTGTTGTTATTATTATTATTCTCAACGTTAAACAGTTGTACTGCTTAAAAGCCACAATATGTATTTTTTCGCCGCTAGAGGACACTTATTCAAAACAAAGGCATAGCTTGATGATGCATTGACTTCGCGGAGCTTTTTTTATGCCGCAGGCGATCTCTTCCGCTCATGCGTATGTTGGGTAACGCAGTGCTGTTATATATCATATTAAATTAATTTGAGTGTGTTGAAAGTTATGTTATTATGCTAATCTGTGCGTTCGCTCGGCGGCTACTATGAGACACTTGTTGCACACTGCAGTGCACTAGATCGATATTAGGCACGGTAAAACATGGTACTCACTGTAAATCAAGAAAACGAGATTTAAACAACAACTAACTAACTGTGTTGAGCTATATAACAATGATTCGTTTTCTGTCAAGGAATGTATCCAAACAGTTGCTCACCTGTCTAATAAAACACATAATATATTAAAGTCTTTGGAAATCGAGGGTAACGCGGATATGATGTCTTTGATAGGCGACGCACGGAAATGGTCCGTGTCCTGGATAAAATTGCTTATTTCTCTGGATTTAAACATTCTTGGAAACATTTGGGACAATGTAAGTACACAAGTCAACAAAATATATAACATCGTTCTAGTAGTTTTTGGATATTTTAATCCAAAAATCTTACATATTGTGCCTTGAATATTTCTGTGGAAACCAAGATCATTTTTTTTCAGGATTCTTTGATGAATAGAACGTTCAAAAGAACAGCATTTATTTGAATGAAAAATCATTTGTAACTTTATAAATGTATTTAATGGCTCTTTTGATCAATTTGAAGAATTTAGAATATAAAAAACCCTTGTTATTAGCGACACCTGTGGCCATTAAGTGAACTGCAGCTAGCAACTTTCCTCTCAATAACAAAATAAACACAACAAAAATGATAGCAGTGAGAAAACAGCAGTTAAGAAAGCATCTGATCATAGCAATGTGGACATGTTTGCACCATCTTTGCCTCTGCATCATGTTGACGTATGAGGTAATTAAAATTACACTGTTATGATAGTTTGATTATAATTTAAGCCTATATTTGAGACCATAGACTATATAGATCTGGCTATGTTAGACTGTAGTTTGAATGAATCTGTTTTCTTTGCATGACACATTGGCATGACCGTACAGAATGGCTCTCTCTGCATTGTCCTGAACATTGTATAAGCATTCGTTTCATGTATCATTGGACAGAAGAGGCTCTCGGGAGCACACCCTAGGCTCTATCTCTGTCTTCTCTATCTTTTAACCAATTTCTATCATTTGTTAGAGGTTTTGTATAGGCCCAAGAATCACCCGTAATGCAACCTTTTTGACAGGTGACGCATTTGGATTTAGAGAATAAAAGAGAAGGTTAGAAAGGTCTGAGGCACGAAGGCATTATATGTTCCCCTTTTTACCAAGGTTACCTTTTAGCTGCAGCTGATTTGCCCGGTTTAGGCTTAGAGCTAGTTTTAGTGATAGCCTTAGCTTTGGGCTCCTGCCTGTAATGCAAACATCCGTTAAGCATTGAGAAACACTCAAATGTCCATGACAACATCCATATACATACCAGCTGCATGGGAAAGAGGGAAATGAGATTGTTTAACAAGATGCAGTGCGGCACAAACCTAAATGAATAATTATTTGGTATACAATAATTATGTTAAGTGACAGTAACAGAAACTACAAAATACCACATCAATTTTTAAAAAAAAGTTAGTGGTGATTTTACTTTCCCATGCCTGTTATATCCACATTGAAACAAGCACATTAGAAGCGCACATATCTGAGGTGAACATGCAGGAAGCAGATTAGCAGAAGAAGGGATTTCTGTTAGTATTATTATTACGAGCGTGTCTGTTTCAAGATATCTCCCTCCAAAGCTGAAAGCTTTTACTCTAGCATAAGCACAACCTCATCTCAAAACTATGTGAGTAAAACTAACAGATGGTAATAAGTTCTTCATGGGGAAATGTTTCGTCCACCACTCTCTCTCAGACATACACACTCACTCACACACACTAACATCTCAACACAACTCAATCACAAAATAGAATAGTTGACTAAAACACGTTAGATTGAAGTTAGTATAGAGGATGACACACACTAATAGTGCTGCGTTTAAGATCACTACTAAAGCCACGCTATGTGCTTCAGTCTTCTAGGGAAAGAAGAACACTACTGGTTTCTTTCCCTCAGAGATAGTACCTGGCCGCTGTTACTTTAACTTTAGCTTTTGTCTCAGCAGATCTCTTTCTGAGATGCCTGTTGAAAACAGGGAAATGGGGTCAAGCACACATACACACTGTCTCCTGCATCTCTCTTTCTCTTTGTCCACTTCAGGCTGTTTGGGAAAGATGGAAACACAGATAGGACAGGTTGTGTAGCATAACCATAACCCTTACTTAATAGAAGTGGTCATACTCTTGTAAAAGAAAGAAAGAAAGAAAGAAAGAAAGAAAGAAAGAAAGAAAGAAAGAAAGAAAGAAAGAAAGAAAGAAAGAAAGAAAGAAAGAAAGAAAGAAAGAAAGAAAGAAGTTTGCTTCTTTGTATTGAAAGTGCACTTGTATTGTACGTCAAAATGTAGATTTAAAAGGAAAAAAAAACTGTATTTGCAGATAATATAATATTAATTAAAGGCCAAAGTGAACTTGAGTATACTTTCACTTAACACACTTTTAAAAATTGCACTTTGTAATGATGTCAAATTAAAAGTTTTATTTTAAAGTATATTCTAATCATTGTTTTAGTAATCTTTTGTTAAAGAAGTACACCTTTTTTGATGTTTTGACTAACAAACAAGTATACAATAATTATCATTGTTTTTGTAGTTTGTTATTCAATATTACATTTAATGTTGTATTTTAAAGTTACATAGTTATATCTTAAATTCTAAATTGCAACTTACAACTTTGTACAACTTACAAATACATGACAAGTTTCAATCGAAATTACATTAAAGTATATTTTAGTTTACCATAAATGCTTGTCAAATTCATCTTGATAATGTCAGATAACTTTGATAGAAAGGTATGTAATGGATTACAATCAACTATTTAAGTACAAAATTAGATAATACCAATTTAGGTCAACCAATTACCAAGCAATGCTTCATTTTGTTCAGTCTGTGGTGTAAAAGGTTGCATTAGCAATTCAAGAAACAACACTTAAGCAAAACATGGTCAGGTTAAAGTGTCTGAATAATTTTGGTCCCACATTTGTATCAATTTTACTTGTAGTCCAATGTATAATTTACAATGTATAATAGAATTTTTCGGTATAAAATGTCACAGTGTACTTTATTTTGCTATCCTCACTTACATAAATTAACTATAGTGTCCTGAACCCACTAGTAAAAAATTATATCTGGTGTTTGAATAATTTTTGGTTTGACTGTATGTGTCCGAAAAACATTACATTAATACTTAAGTATATTCGGTTACACTTTACAATAAAGTTTAATATATTAACATGAACTAATAATAAACAATACTACTACAGCATTTATTAATCTTATATAATGTTAATTTCAACATTTACTAATACAGTATTAAAATCAAACGTTGTTTTTGTTAACATTAGTTAATGAACTGTGAACTAACATGAACAATGACTATTATTTTTATTAACATTAACAAAGATCAATAAATACTGTAACAAATGTATTGCTTATTGTTAGTTCATTAATACATTAACTAATTTTAACAAATGAGACCTTATTGTAAAGCGTTACCGTATATTTCTTTAAAAAATACATTATTTTCATAATAAGTACTCTTTTTTTTAAAGTATGCTAAAGTGTACTTCTTTTTCACAAGGGTATTTAAAATCAATATGTATACAAATCATATTTTTCCATATTTACTATTTTACCCATATTCTGACCTGACCAAATCAAATAAAGTCATAGCGTTTCAGAAAGAAACTTCTTTTGCTTTTTGATCGATAATAAAAACATAAATCAGGCTGTTCTTTTATTATCCTGGAATTCAAAAAGAAAATGTTATTAGTACCATTAAATTATTGTTATTGTAGTTTTTGGGATATTTTAACGGAGCTTATGGCATTTTTTCGGATTCAGACTTTCTGAGGTTATGGAAACATCATCAGTCACAGTGTGCCATTGATTCAAGAATGTTGGGTTGGTAATGATGCGTACATGCCATAGGGAGATGGGTTGAGAAATGAAACCTTTATGTAGTCTATAAAACAACACATGGGAAATAAATGCAGACAGACATACAGTGGAGGCACACAGACGTCCTTTAAGCTTCTTCTCATTATCAAATCTTCACTGGTTGTCTTGTCTAAGTGTGTAAAGCCAACAAATGGCTTATTCTCGTAAGTGGAACATTCTTGTAACATTCCACTGGATTTGGGGGATGAGACCCCAGTTAGTGTTGTACGTCTATGCAATAGTTTCCTTGTCCAGATGTTTGTCTGTGGTTTAAACTGTGTATGTTGCTGAGCTAAACTGCATTTCACGGATGACTGAGAAAGTAAACATAATTTCCTCTCACATTGGCTAAACAGCCACAGTAAAGTGAGATGCCACACACACACAAACACACACACAAAACATATGAATACACAAATGCTCAAATCAGACTAGTAAGTCCAAATATAAGTAAAGTAAGTTGGCCAATCGCAATCCTGACGGATAAAATTAATTCCCGCCCTACATCCTGTCAGAGGTCTTCAACATGTCATGAACACTCACTTGTAGAAGTTCTTGTTGACCTTCTTCTCGTGGGGGAATCCCATCATGCCACACACCACTCGAGAATTTTTGGGTGTCCAACCATTATCGCAGATCTGAGCCCACCCGTCCTTATTCTTGACTTCCACCACTCCCTCAGTGACCGGCATCCGCTTAGTTGCCATGGTGAACACAGGACGTAAACGGACCTCCTCCACTTTATTCTCATCTACCTGCACCTGAGAGAAACGCATAACGCAAAGAATAGAAACTATGTGGACAGTCAAACAAGAACAAAGAGTGAAGACGCATGTGAGAAAGCGGTGCTTGGAGTGCTTCCTGCATGTTAGATCATGGTTATTATTGTTAACTAAACCTAAAATTCTTTTTTTTTGTTAAAAACCCCCTGTGGTGAAAAGTTTTTAATGTTGTTTAAATGTCTATGTGGTGTTTTTAATATGCTTTAAGACAAACCATGTGCAAATTCATAAGTCAACACCATTGCTGAGAGTTTTCTCCTTAAAAGTCCAGTGAACCAAAGACAGTTTCAAAAACACGTTTTGAAATCGACTGTGTTTCAGATGTCACAAACTAGTACCTTGTAACCAATCATTTCAATGTGCGGGTGGGCTTTAGCATATCGTCATTACTGTGCAAAAAGGGAGTCACAACAAAAGCCATACCGGTATATTTTTCTGATCGTGCGATATAGCGGGTAAATTATGTATATGACGTATATCACGATGTTATGATGAACTATATGCCTTTCTCCACTGACTTTTGCCCGTTGTTTAAAGTTGTTCAAAGCGTTTCTAAGGATACTGATTTTTAGAAGGTACACTAAGATGGAGAATGGGAACATGGTTTGTGTAACACTAGCAACACATTATTAGCTGTTTGATAACGTGGTCAAGCAAAAGGCTAATCATAATAATTACTGTTATGTGTCCAACCTTGTAAAGAATGATACCTTTGTGCAGCGTTTACCACAGTAACTTGAGTAAAGTTGAGCGAGTGGATCTCTGAGCTCTGTGAGTGAGTGGAGGCGGGGCTAATTTGCATATTCATTTTTCTGCGTATTCTAAATGAAGCATTTATTCAAGTTATTCAAGCTATTTAAAGATTTTTAAAATTTAAATTAAGCATTTAATGTCACTTTTTTAACCATATTATTTGCTGCCGACCTTTGATTATCCAATTTAATCAAATAAGAAAAAAAGTACTTTAGTTAAACATCACATTTGTGTTTAATTTTTTTTCTTGCTTAAGTAAGAGTGTTGGGTGTGTTTGAAATCACCCCCTATACCCTCATTCACTATTCCCTAGTACATTGCTACTACTAATATAGTCAACTTGAAGGAGTATGCTATAAATAATTATTTTAAAATCAATTTATACCTGTATCATATTACACTGTATAGCCACATTAGACCAGAGGTTTGGAAAATGGATGCAGGAATTCATTTGGCGCAACCGTCACAGTCACTACCCTTATTTAGTACCATATTTAAGGGTATAGGGGGCGATTTCGGACACAGCCTTGAACTTTCTTTTCCAGCGTCCTATTCTTCTGCAATCCAGAATGGCAGCACAGCTGAAAGGTTTGTTTGAGCTGCAAACTCTACTGTACAGCGGCAGCCACAAATTTGCCTTTTCTTCAACCTGAGGCTTATTAATTTCATTTTTATTTTTTTGTTATTAAAAAACAAACATGCAAGCCCAGCCCAGCCCAGCCGAGAAAAAGTAACATAACGCAGTAACACACTTACTTTCTCAGGGAGTAACGGAATACTGTAACACATTACTTTTAAAAGTAACTTTCCCCAGCACCATTGTAGGGTCCTTTACCTCTATAACATTGGAGTCCATGTATCCCGGTAGTCTCTCATCTTTACAGATCACTCCAGCGTCCTCATCATGAGTGCAGTCACTGTTTCCCCAGCCACGAGACTTACACACCGACACACTCCTTTCACTGCCACTGCACTGCACATTGTCAAGCCAAATCTTCCCTGAAACAAACACAAACTCTCTGAGCACAAACCAGGCATGCAGAAATCGCTTTATATCTGGTCTGAGTAAATGTGCCAATGAGTGCAGGCACATTACCTGTGCCCTTGCCATACTTGGCGCTGTGTGCCCAGCCCGTGGCAGACACAAAGCCAAGCTGGCGACAGAGGACATGGGCATTGGCCAGTGAGAAGTCATCATCACAGATGGTCCCCCATTCGTCTTTATAAAACACCTCAATTCGCCCCTCATTGTGTTTTCTGGGGAAACCAGACAGGCGGAACTTCAGAGTCTCTGGTCCCTCTGCCGTCTGAGGGGTCGGTGTGGGGCTTGAGCGTACTGGCGGTGGGGTTTGGGCAAAGCATGATTGAATCCAAGAATTAAGTAAGAAGAAAACAACGTGTAACGACCATTGACACAGCTCCATGTGTGGCTCTACAGTAGGGAACAGAAACAAAGAGGGAAAACACAGTTACTGTTGTGTGAGAGTGAGTTTGTATTGATTTGGTCAGTAACATATGGTCAATACTGCATGCTGGTCACTCTGCTTATTCTTCAGCAAATTCAACTGGCTGAAGTGTTAGCTAATTAAACCTGGGAATATGTTTTGCTCACATTTCACAGCAAAATTGTACATTGCTTAAAGACAATTTAAGTCACCATGAAATCAAAATTGACAATTCTTATTTTTTAAATGGAATATTGCAGTATTCATTGAATGATTTTTTTAATGAATTTTCACGTGCCCTCATAATCTTTAATCAAAATAACTTCCCCTTCCATCTCTTCTCCGAAGATGTATTTACCGGCGCGAGGGCAGGACATCACAGCAATAGCAAACCACAACCATCCAATCAAATCCCGATGGACAAAATCAAGCCCTCCACTACATTTTTTTCTTGTTCAAGAAGCTGAACATTTTCACATTTGGTTATACGTCACAAAAGGGAAGAAAATACTATCACAACTATTGATTCCTGTCGACATTAAGCCTATTTTTAATACCATCACGTTTTTTTTTTGCCATGTGACATAATTTTCAAGATGATTAAGCACACCCCACCCTAAATTCTCATTACCGTAACCTTCTTTCTAATTAATGTAATGTAAAAAAAAAAAGACTGTTCACTGAAAAAAAGTGGTGTAGGATTTACTTTGAAACAATTTTCACTCAGAAACTGCTAGTAAATTTCATAAATAAATACAAAGAAATGGCAAGAAACACACCGAATTAAACATGAAATAGAAAAAAAGTATTTTCTTGTAAAACATACTCCATTAATCTTTTTTATTTAAAGTAGTAGTACAGTTACAATAATTAGGAACTAATGACAACCACCATGGAAAATAATTGGTATTAAAAAAAAAGATAATAATGTTTTGTTTTGTTTTTTTCCGGGGGGCAAAATTTTGTCTCAGACATGATTTCTTGAGATTCATTCAAATCAAAGGTCTGTTCATGTATCCCGGATTCCCAACACACCCTGGGGTACCCGCTGTATTGTAGAAAAAGTGAGTAGGGAAACAGACAACAACTGCATTTGACACACACATCCCAGTTTACATATACTTAATAATTTCATGTGTAAGCACCTATTTTTATATTTTGAACACCATGAGCTGTTTCAGGGTTTACAGAAATGTACATGAATTAAACACCTGGCTTAAATTTCTGCAATAATAATAAAAAAAATCCCTTGATTCATCAGCCATTATTACCAGCTGGTATATTGGCGTTAAAGGAAGCAATAAAATATGTAACTGAGCCATCCACTGACTGCATGTGTGATTGACATGAGGTTTATCTCATAATGTTTGTAGACGGAATAGTTTAAACCGTTTGTATATAGTACAACATGGCACAGAAATTGTGATGGTGTTGATATAACAGCCCCTCACCAGTGCTGCTATGGGATTTCACTAATGTAAGTATGTAACAACAGCTTGACAGACAAGTCACTCTGGAGCCTGTAGGCCACAGAGGAATGTAAATCTTGAGCACTGTTGCGCTGTGAGCGGGTACAGACCCGTTACCCAAACACATGTCCTTCACCTGTCAGCTTTGGGACTAGAAGGCATCTTTGCATTACCTAAATTTAAATATCAAGTAAGCCATAAACACAAACTTAAATCCATAGAAAAACTTCACTAACTCCAATGAACTGCAAGATGAGTTTGGCCTTTACATGCAGATCCTCATATAAGGGAGATTCCCTAATATTTATTTTAAATATGGCCACTTTGGTCCAGTGAACTTTAAGAAAATAAACTCTTAAAACTCACTTTTCAGTCACACTTTATATTAGGTGGCCTTAACTATTACCATTTGATACAACAAACATGTTGATGCATTGTAATTGCATTAAAAGTACTTGCATCCATGTACACCAAAATCTAACTCTAACCTCTATAATCCTAACCTTTTACTTCCAAATCTAATACCTCAAACCCATTAGCAGTAAATGTTTTGTTAGTAGTAAAGGCCACCTAATATAAAAGTGTGACAGCTGAGCTGGGCATATGTATCCCAGAAGAATTATTTCATTTCTGTTATGCATCACTGTGTCATTTCCACCACACCTTTAATTATGTACTATGGAATTGACAGCTATGGAAATCAAATTTTAAACATTTTTGGGTATAAAATGATAAAATATAAAAACTTAGTATAAAAACTTTGTTTTAAGAGAATTTCATAGTGAGCATGTATGTATCATAAATACACAAGTTTATTTTCATACTTGCCCAATGTGTCAAAATGACACACAATTGTTCACAAGAGATATACATCTACATTTTACATCAAATGTCTCGTATTTCCTTTGTCTCTTTTGTAAAAAATTAGCCTACTAATTCAGACTTTCCAAATAGGCATATTAAATCTATATAGTTGTATAATACAAGTCTTATTAGTAATTTCAAGAATGTTACATGCGTAAAACATGTCAAATGTCTCCAATTGACAGACAAACGACTTTTCCTCCCGTGAATGGATCCAATTATACAAGGTAGTAAAGAGACTGGCGCGCAATTGAAAACAGATCTTCGGTAGCTCAGGGGCACATGATTCGATAGCACGTGAAATTATAATGGTATGTCAACTGTAATTATACTTAAATCAAATTAACAGCATTAAGTACACGATCAAATCGTCTCATCTGTAAACTATATCAAGTTGAAATGCTTATATAAACAAATCTGCTGAGGTAACGGCGAGACGCAGCCAGATCTGGATCTAATAAGGTATGTGGAGATTATAAGGGTCGTGACCTATTTTTTTACGGTCTATGGTCGTGACTCGAGGACCAATTTACTATTTAACATCAAGTTCCTAAACATGTGACGGCGAAATGCAAATGTTTATGTATTTATTTACAGCGACTCCAAATCTGGTTCAACGTCTCGGACCGTTGAACTCTGCTGTCCATTCTTAAGAAATACAAGCGGATGAGGAGAAAAGAAACTTCCGTTATCAGTATTCTTTGAAACATGTATAAGCATTCATAGCCTATAAAGTAAAAAAAAAATGCAATGACATCTTTTATTTACAAAACTGAGATAAATATAAAGTCTAGTTTAGGCTACTGCGTCCCAGGGGTCGGTTGCATAAACTGCTTAGACTAGTCTTAAAATTTAGTCGTCTATTTTTTTCTTCAAGACTGTTCTTAACTTTTTAAAGTCAGTTACATAAAAAGTTAGCTTGACTAATTACTAGTGTGTCAAATTAGTTCTTAAGACACTGTCTAAACATAATGGCTAAGTTTATGCAACTGGCCCCAGCTGCTTTCTGATCTCGGTGCAAGTTAACAAGCCATTCGACAATATTTGACACTTTTTCCACAAAAGAGTAAACTTTGCAATATACTCACAGACGAATAAAAAGACATTTAACGTAAGATGTTTTTTTTTTTTTTTCATGAGAGTTCAGTTTTTCCCTTACCTCAAGTTAGTCGGTTTCACCCCAAACAGTTTGTATTTATGCACAGAAGCCGAAAAGCATCCAGAAAATAATGGGATACCTGTTTCAGGACCGAGACTTTATACGAAGCAAAGAAAAGCACCTAATGAGCGGTGATAAATGGCTGTAATGGCAGTGAATTGCCAGCTGGACAGTCGAGAGAGAGAGAAAGAGAAAGAGAGAGAGAGAGAGAGAGAGAGAGAGAGAGAGAGAGAGAGAGAGAGAGAGAGAGAGAGAGAGAGAGAGAGAGAGAGAGAGAGAGAGAGAGAGAGAGAGAGAGAGAGAGAGAGAGAGAGAGAGAGAGAGATGGGGAAAGACGGTGCACAGGGCGAGCAGGAGGGAGAGGTGGAGCTGACTCGTGGACGACTTCACACGAATAAAAAAGGGGCAGGATTTATTTGAGGAAAAACACATAGCCCTTTCACAGTTCAGGAAAAGATTTTCCTACATTCTACATAACGGAACGTTCTTCTGGTCAGACACGTTTTACGTTTGTAAAAGTACATGGAGGGATTTTGATCTTCGTGAAATTTTAATCAAATGCTTAAGTTTTTAAAAAAAATTATATTTTATAATTATATATATTATAAATTATATCTATCTATCTATCTATCTATCTATCTATCTATCTATCTATCTATCTATCTATCTATCTATCTATCTATCTATCTATATATATATATATATATATATATATATATATATATATATATATATATATATATATATATATATATATATCAGATGCTGCTAGTAATTGGGTGACATTTAATAACGTTTAATTTGTTAACATTAGTTAGCTACGCATTCATTAATCTTAGTTAACCCTTGTGCGTCAATTTAAAAAGATACACAGGTCCATAGTGGACAAAATGTGGGTTACACTTTTTTTAAGGTGACATTGTTACAGTGTAATTATATATTTAAGTACTGAGTTATATTAATGAACATGTAGGCCTACTCACTATAGGGTTGAGTTTTGGTTTAGGGCTAGTTGCATGTGATTATGCATAATTTACAGTTATTACTATGGTAAGTACATATAACATATGTAACAAGGATATGTACAAAATTTTTTTTTAGGTTTATGAAAATTATTTATGAACATTATTTTATATAAAATATATATTTTATGAAACATGTTGAAATCTAAAACTGCTTGAAAATCAAAGCCATAAATCTAAACAAATTGTGCTCCAAATTTGAGGTTGATATCTCAAAAAAGGTAGCCTGGATGCCAGCCGAATATCAGTAAGATTTTGTTTGGGCACAGTACAACATTCTTCCCATTGGATGCCAGCAAAGCTTCACTGGTACAACGGTTGGATTTGTGATTTACCGTACAGTAGAGTTTTTCTCTCTCAAATATTACAAGCACACAGACACACACAATTTTTTTATTACACACATACAAACTACACTCTGACATCCATACCAACACATCCACACAATTATAGCTGCATAATTGATCTAATTAGCTTTATTATAGGCATAAGCAGAAAACAGGAATAAAGCTAGTATTTGCTTTATAGGCCAAACCTGAGAAAATGGCACCATCTGGTAAAATATGGTGTATATATGTCCCTATTGAAACTATATATATATATATATATATATTAGCAGTTTTAATGGGTTTCAATGGGGACATTTCTATCCAAAAGGTCCTGAGAGGAAATATTTTGGGTTATTTGTGTACAATAGATTTATGAAAGAAAGTGAGGGTGAAATAGTTAAATTCCAATAAAGAAACACATCTGTGTCAAAATGTATGTAGTTGCCATTAACACGGACATTTTTGTCTTTTTCAGTTTTTAAAAAAAAAATCATTTTGCCTATTAGATTGCACAAGGGTTGGGTTAATGTTCAATTCCGCTTTTACTAATACCTTATTAAAATCAAAAGTTGTAAGTGTAAATATTATTTGATGGGTCTGAGCTAACATTAACAATGTCAACAAATTAATACTGTATCAAATATATTGCTCGCTTGTAAAGTGTTACCCGTAAGATTCGATTTAAATGCTTCTACATGTCAAAAGCACAAAAAAGACTAAATTATATTAAGATTTACATCTTTTATTACAAAGAAAATTAACAATAATTTGGATTCAAAGGACATTGTGTTGAAAAATACAATACCTGTTTCTCATGTTTTAAACAAACAAAACACAAGGCATAATATTTGCCGGTGTAGAAACAAACTGCCTATTACCTGCACAGACATGAGCAATCCAGCAAGTAATATACAACAGACTATGAGGAGATGGTAACCGAGCACATGTTCACACTCCTCATTGAACCAAAATTATTCTAATGGAAAAATAAAACAAAAAGATTAGACAGACTCTCAGCTTTGAAGAGAATTATCCATAGTGTAAAATTGTTTGTTCCACTCCCTGATAATAGGCCAAAGGTTTGCCTAAACCCTTTCTCTATAATAGATTTTTTTAATGCAAAATGCTCTCAAGCAACACAACACTTGTTTTCTTCAAACATTATATGTGCTACATATATCCATGAAATTCAGATTCTGAACTCACTTTACATAAAATAACTTCTACAACAATTATATTTACTTGTTTTGCATTTTACGTTGCATCAGTCATATAAATAATAGAGCAAAATGAAAAAGAAAGGTGCTTGAGTAATATCTGCTTGCTTTTGAGTATACAATGATTGTTCCTCAAAAATAGTGAAATGTATATTATACCGGGGTTATGATTACTGTTACTTACAACCACAAACAACACAGGTTTCAATCACTGTTCTGCTGCTTGATGAAATCAATCCATAACCATTAACGATAGCACAGTATATGATAGCGGACACATTTCAGTATTATAAATGACATCTAATCACCTCATTGTGATTAAAAAGTGTTGATATAAGATATAGATCATATCTTATTGGTTTATTCTCATATCAGCTGTTGATTTTGACATACCATAGATGTTGAAAAAGTTTAAAGGCAAGGGTCTAAATATATTTGACTAGAACTAGTATTGCCATGTAGTTAATCCTAATTGTTATGACCTGAATATATAACTCATTATATTTTTATAATTGGGCTTGGTCTTTATAGTTGAGGGCATGGTCTGATATTTGAAGGCAACTTTGGTCTGTTTGCATAAATATGTCCTTTGGTAAAAGCGATGGACTAAGATTGATTAGCAGATCAGGATGGGTTTGGTAATTCCAAAAGTGCACCCACCGCACCAAAATATCCCTGAAAAACAAAAATAAAATGGTTATGAGTGATTTGTTTAGATATCGTTTGGGCTTTGGGAGGTATTATACAGACTCGCACACACCTCATGTCGAAGGAATAGGGCTTTGAGTTGTCCTTTGCTCCAGTAGTCCAAAGCATAAGCGAGCAACTTCATGGATAACGTGTTCACGCGCAGAAAGTTCCCAACAAACACCACTCTTTCAATGTTCTAAATAGAAGAAACTCATAATAAGCATTCATCCTGAAAATGCAATTCTTTTAAGAGGAGTTTCCCATGAGCTGATTGGCCCCTGGTCTCTCATAGCCCTGTACAATGCTGCTTGATCCAGATTTCACAAGGCAGCACCGTAAAGAGGCTGACAGACAAGGGCAAGGACAACATAATAGCAATTGATAGTGTGGATGTACATGTGTACCTCGTTTAGTGCACACATGCGCGTGATTGAGCCAATGTTGTTTGTGATGGTGATAAGTGTTGCTCTAGCCAGATCCTCCTTTGAGACCGAGTTTCTCTTCTCCTTGCACATCATGTTCCCAAAGCTACAAAAAACATACATACACATTATATTGATTAAATGGATTATATGTCATAATGGAAACATTTAAAATGATAACAGTATCATATAAGGAATTGCATTGTAATTGTTTGCCATATACATGTATTAGTAGTACACACTAGGGCTGCACAATATATCGGAATATCGCAAATTTACATATCGCAATATGCATATCGCAAGGGTACGCAATATCTGAATGATTTTAATATGCTACTTCAACATTGTGAAAAGTGTACGTTTTAGGTTGACGCATATAGCAGAGAATAGACTGGGCACACGACTGTTACTTATGTGACTTGCTTGACTTTAAAAAGAGTTATTAAACGCAATAACTTGGAAAAACAACTCCTTGCAGTCTTTTGCTGTCTGACACACTTTTTTTTCGTGTCTTGTTACACACTCGAACTGCCAAATGCACACACAGTTGTGTCAAAATGGCTGTCTTGATGAGTATTCATGTAAACCCAGTCGGTTATGCTTTAAGTGAAAGATATCAGTTGGGGAAAGAAATAGATTTTTACACACTTAAAGCAATATCGTATCGCATATTGAATATCGCATTATTTAACAAGGATATCGCATTTTTCTTCAATATCGCACAGCCCTAATACACACTGTTAAAAATAAAGACTTTATTGGCATCTATGGTTCCATGAAGAACCTATAACATCCCTGAAACCATTCCACTGCACTTTATAGTTGGAAAAGGTTCTTTAGATTATTCGTGTTACACAGCACATTTGCGCTTCCACAAGAACCAATGAGGTTTGTTCTTGCTCGACAAGCAAGTACGGTTGAGCTTCTGTTTATGTTCGCTGATCAACGTTTATATGGAAATAAAAGCCTAAATTCAATCTGTTCATCATATGGAGCACACAAGTCTCTCTTCAGAAAATTTGGACTAAGCCACTCGATTCATATGGATTCGTTTTACAATCTCTTTTACCCCTTTTCCACAGAGGCAGTGCTGGTGCTGGTTCGGAGCCAGAGCCTAGTTTCAAATCAGTTCTTTGTCTTTCCACACCCAAAGCACCAGCTACAAACCAGGAAAAGTGGTTCTTAAGTAGCACCAAAACATTGCTGGTCTAGAAGTAAGAACCGTTTGCGTCAGGGGCTGGGGGCGGGGTTACCATGACCAACAAGACGAACACAAACTTGTGACAGCCATTTTTGATATAGCAGTTAATAGAGCTAATAGTTGCTCGATTGTAATCTCCGTCTATACAAATTACGGCGAATTGCCCGAATGCGTTGGTTTCGCTGTTATGATGCCGATGTAGGATCGTAAAGCCATGTGCATCAATAGTAACGTAACGTTCGCCATTGTTGATGGAAGGCTTGTTCGATAGGCATCGATGCGGTGCAGACCGATCGCCGTATGGCAACGAGTACAACGAGAGCATATGACTCCTTATGCTTTTGAATCGCTCATGCGTTATTTTGATATCCTACGCTGATCGTCTGCGCAGCGCCGATGCATCTCGATCGAGCCTGGTGTGTTTGTGTTTCCCATTGCCTTGCTAGCATTGCTGAGAAAGACGTATACAGTGATGTAAGACCTGGCTCTGTGGTGGCTCTCTAGCCAGTGGAAACGCAGTTCTTGGAAGGCTCGATCAGGCGACGGCTGGATCAGAATATCCAAATATTCATTCGATGGGTTGGTATTCGATTTTCAAATTTGTGATTCGAATATTTGTTGTTGTTTTTTTCCGCGAACACCTGGCATCCCGCTCGAAATGGCTCTCATTCGCACTTGCATATGTTTACACTAGAAAATCACTAGAAAATACAATGCTTTGAAACTTTTACATCGCTTTGAGACCAAATATTCCGCGATCATCTTGTAATTTAGCTCCTCGCTCTCATGAAGAATATGATCTGACTGCTGCTGTTGATGTGCTGAGATGCCCGTTAGTTTGGCTCAAGTGGCACGTTCAGTTTTTTAATGGTAGTTAGTCTTAGAGCCCTGCACGGGCCTCAAATCTAGGCCCTATAGCCCGGCCCTGGCCCTGGCCCAAGATGCTGAGGCCCTAGCCCGGCAGTGTCCGACAGCTTACCAAAACTATCGGCCCGAGTCCCGTGATTTTTTTATTTATTTTCTTATCCTCCCTATTAGGCCTACACATCGTTGCAGCCATTAAAATAGTTCAGTTTTGTTTTATATTTCGTTTAGTTTCTTTATTAAGTTAATTTAGAAAAATGTTTAAAGCATTTTTTTGTTTGTTAAATTAAAGTTTTAGTTTTTTAAAGTAACGACCAAGTGGCCGACAGTGAGTTAACAACACATGTTTGATCCATGTATCCTCTTAAAGGTGGGGTAGGTAAGAATGATTTAAAACACTTCTGTCCAAATTTGTTTAAACTTTCTTTATATGTCAATACATAATTAAAATGTAAGTACTCTGAAGAAGAGAGTATAAAAATCGAGTGACTCTAGACTTTTTAATCTGCAATAAACACCGCTCATTATTTTCCAGGGTATCTGCAGGTTTCACCAAGTCAAATTTAAGACTTTTTAAGACCTTTTTAAGACCATTATGAATTAAATTTAAGACCTATATAACGCAATAAAAAAAAAGTACAATAGGAAATGCAGAATCACAAAATGACTTGCAAAGCAAATTAAATTTATTAAAATTGAACAAAGTATTAGTAAACTTGCACTTCCTCATAGCTCAATCCCATCAGGATTAATATACAAATACACTACCGGTCAAAAGTTTGAGAACGGTAAGACTTTTTAATGTTTTTACAGAAGTCTCTTCTGCTCACCAATGCTGCATTTATGTTATTAAAAATACAAAAAATCTGTAATATTGTGACAGTTCTGTTGTGACTGTTCTCTATGTGAATATATAGAAAAGTGTCATTTATTCATGTGATCAAAGCTGAATTTATCATCATTACTCCAGTCTTCAGTGTCACATGCCCCTTCACAAATCATTCTCATATGAGGATTTGATGATCAACAAACATTTATGATTATTATCAGTGTTGAAAACAGTTGTGTAAAACCTTTTTTTAGGATTCTTTGATGAATAGAAAGTTCTAAAGAACAGCATTTATCTGAAATAGAAAGTAAAAAAAAAAAGGTTTTTGAAGGATTATGTGACTCTAAAGTCTGGAGTAATGATGCTGAAAATTCAGCTTTGAATCACAGAAATAAATTGCGTATTCAAATATAAAAAAGTTAATAAATGCAGCCTTGGTAAGCAGAAGAGACTTCTTTAAATACCATTCTCAAACTTTTGACCGGTAGAGTGTGAGTGTGAGTGTGAGAGTGAGCATGTATGCATGCATGTGTGTGTGCGTGTGTGTATATTATATATATATATATATATATATATAAAAAAAATAATAAATATAAATATATAAATAAAATATAAATATATATAATATATATATCAGTAATTTTGATCTCACAAAAAATGATATATATATATATATATATAAATAATTTTTTGTGAGATCAAAATGACTGATTTTGTGGTGGTGGTCATTTTCAGAAATGTGCATTTTTTGTTTTTTTCATAATTAGGATGCCACATTTACCATATCATTATGTCAGATGCACAATAGTCACACATGGCAATAAAACAAACAAAATGCATGAATCTTGTTTGACAATAGGACAAATAAGTACAACTTAAATATACAGATACAAACAGTGCTTTAGTTTAGTTAGGTTTGTTTTTCCCCGTTGTTGTTGTTGTTTGATTAATATGAACTACACAGACAGGAGTGGGTATAGGCTAGGCTATATTGGGTTGCTTTCACTTTAAGACCTACAGTAATGCGCCTAGAAATAGAACACATTCGGTACACTCGCGCGAGCGCTGACAGGCGGCAAACGCGTGCACAGAATCCGCAGCCAGTCTGACATCTGTCCGTGTGGCAGTAGCGAATCAGTTCGGGGTTTACATCGCTTTTTTAGTGCTATCGGGAATATCATAATTTTATTTGGTCATTATGCGAGAGCAGGTAAGAAAGATTCGCCTTCGCTTTCACGATCGCGTGAACTGGAGAACTGAAGCTGAAGAATAAAATCTGTTTGATGTGTCTGTGGTACAATCCAAAAGAGCCTCGCGCCAATAACATGAAAGCTGATTGGCTGCAATATATGATGCATTCTGGTCTCATTTGTAGTTGTAAAACAGCGAACTATAGTTGGACTAGCGAAAGAACGAACTACAACACACACACACACTAAAGCGCTGCCGGAGCATTTCAATGAGCAAGAGGTAGCGTTACATGGACGTAGGAAAATTAAGACCCGTTTAAAATTATTTAAGACCTAGAACTCAATACTTCAGCGAATTTAAGACTTTTTAAGGCCTAAAATTTTGATTTTGAAATTTAAAGACATTTAAGACTTTTTAAGATCCCGCGGGTACCCTGTTTTCGTTCGGGCCGAAACAAGTGATTGGCTTGGGCGACTGTCACTCTCTCTCGCTACCATGGCTACTGCCGCTTTTGCTCCAGGATCTGCCCACATGCGCGCGCCCCAGTGTTGCCAAGTCGGGCTACTTCAAACACTGTTGCCGCGGGCTGTTTTTCATGTCCGCGGGTTGAAGCGACACCAATTATGTGATATTTTGCCTCGGGATTTGCGAATTTTAGCAGGCAGCCCTACCAAAAAGACATATTTTACCCCCTAACGCGATTTTTACCGGAGAAACACGATTGGGCTTGTTTTGGGCTAGTTTTGAGTAAAATTGGGCGGATTTTGTTGTGAAAACCTGGCAACCCTGGCGCACCCGTTTGATTTGAGTTCAAGAGGCTGTATTTCTGCTGGACAGGTAATCTTTCATTTTGATTATACATTTTTTTGGTTTATGTTTTCATGAAGCATGTCTCACTAGCACACGTAGCTGCCTAATATAGCTAACATAACATTACTTAGCATAAAGTTACGATGTTATACACTTAGCGAACCATTAGTAGAGATGATAAATACTCAATTTGCCTAGCTCAAGTTGATCGCTGTCGTGTTGAATTTCGCAAAATGTAACTTTAGAGAACAAAATGCATGTGTAAAAGCTAGTACACCGAATCCAGGAACTTTTTTTAGAACTAAGTTAGCTTTAGCTATCCTCTGTCTAAACTCTTTTACCATGTTCACCGGGAACTTTACCTGCACGTTTATTTCGGCCCTTGGTTTGTTTTTATATACTCTACCAATGTTTATGTTGATGTTTTTATCTTGTATCTGTGTGTGTCGTAGACACTGTGTTGTGTGTGTATTTTAAACTTTACCAGTGTCGTTATTCTAGCTTGATAGTGAGTACTAAAAGACATCTTATTTGTTTATATTCATAATGATAAAGTTAGATTTTTTATTACATGTGATTCTGACATGATGTCACTACATGCACGTCTTCTCCGCTCGCCTCAGGTAAATAATGCGTCTTCCAGCTGAGCTGATCGTGGTCGGCGTAGCGCGTTCATGTGTTTTGGGGGCGTGGCTTTGGAAAGAGCCCAGAAGGGAGAAGGTGGAGTGAATGGAAATAATGAGCTGTCTTTAAAACAATCGTGAGAGGTCTACAGACACTCAATTTTTATACTTTCTTTTTCTGAGTACTTACATTTTAATTATGTATTGATATATAAAGAAAGTTTAAACAAATTTGGAAAAAACGTTTTTTAACTAAATCCTACCTACCCTACCTTTAAATCGACACTTGACCTGTCTTGCTTATAATAAAATCCATAGATATAAAACACTTAAAGCATCACAATGTTGGTTTAAACGTTTAGCCTATACTATCACTTTTTTGAACCACTTTTAGTGCCATATAGAACCTTTTTTTTTTTTTGGAGTAAACGTGTTCAAAAATAAATAAATAAATAAAAAACAGGCAGGTTGTCTTACCTTACACCTCTCCGCAAAATTAATATAAATCCAATCTTCAATTCTTGCGTTAGCCTATGCACATTTAATGGAGTTCATGTCAACGAAAGCAACAGATATGAGCTGCATTATATTCATCAGCTCATTTCAATATCAGAACGAGTGACCTAAGCACTGGTAAGAGCATTTAGTCTCATTCGTTTTAATGAAGAGGATTGTGTTTTTGAGCATCTAAGACGTTCAGCAGTTTGCGTGTTGGGTTGCTTTACTCATTTGTGGCTATACTCTAAACACTGTGCGAGCCACCTTGACAGTCATGGTATCATGGTCTCATGTTGTTTCCACCAGCGCAGCACACCTCATTGTTTCTTTTAATTAATGAATGTCTAAAATATAAAATGAAGGAAAAAGCCCGCGTTTGAGGTATGACGTGAAAATTGGCCCGAAGCCCGGCCCCAGGGGCAGAAATGCAGGGCTCTAGTTAGTCTGTTCTATAACTGAACAGAATAATTTTTACTAGCTACTATAATATATCAAAACTGGGACGTAAGACCTGTGTGTTTTATATCACTAGTGCATTGCCCGTTCGCGGAGCATAGAAGCCCTGCCCGCGTGAGGCGCGCCGCTTCTACAGATTCCAACCTTTATTAGAGAGAAGAATATGTTCAGCTCCTTCCCTCCGAAGCTTCGAATATTCAATGTTGATTACTACCAAAGCTTCGAAGCTCAAAAAATGGTATTCGGACCAACCCTACAGTCGAACCAACTCCGAACTGGCACTTGAACTAGCACCCGGTTCATTCTGGTGGAAAAGGGGTATTAATGAACTTTTTGAAGCATCAAAGTGGTAGTTGAATGGACTGTCAATGGAGGGATAGAAATCTGTCAGATTTCATTTAAAATATCTTCATTTGTGTTTCAAAATGAATGAAAGTCTTACGGGTTTGGAACGACATGAGGGTGAGTAATTGATGACAATTTTTTCCTTTTTGGGTGAACTAACCCTTTAACATAAAAAAACATTTAAAATATATATATATATATATATATATATATATATATATATATATATATATATATATATATATATATATATATATATATATATATATATATATATATATATATATATAATATATAAATATATTTGAACTGTAGTGTATATGCCTGTACCTGGAGGCAACTGCCCATCCTGGCAAGCCAAATCGCTCATAGTCACCACCGTAGATGTCCTTGACTAGTTTATCTACACGTGTACTTTCCCCTTCAGTGGCCATTGCCAGTGCCTCTTCAAAGGTGGAGCATCCAGTCAACAGGCAACACAGCCCAAGGAATGTACCACCACCAAGACTGGAGGGGAGATTGAGAAAAAATTACCATAGCGTTACAGTAAAATCCTTGTGTATTTCTTTAAACTGTTAGGTATTAAGAAATGAATGCAATACTATAAAGCCATGACCAACCTGGTTCCAGTGACACGCTTGTAGTTGTCTTTAGAGTATACAGCCAGTATGCTGACACCTGAGCCAATGTTGACAAGCAGCAAAGGATAGGGGTTCTCCAGGTTGTATGGCCTCTGTTCGCAACGCTCAGGGTCTGTTGGGTGCTCATAATAGTAACATTCGGATAGACCATTTGAGACCACTGAGTCAATGTACAGAACCCCCTTTATCAGACAGTCCAGCTCATCCAGCTTCAACAGCTGCAGATTGGCTATCTAAGATAAGAGAGACAGCACAGTGAGCCATTTAGTAAAACAGATTGCTCAGAAAAGATACATAACAACAATGTGAGCTTGGACATACTTTACGGAAGTTATCCTCATATTTAAATGCACCACCTCCCGTGGCACAGAGGGTGGTGTGCAGACTGGAGAAGTGCTTGTCTCGGCCCATCTGCAGAAAGACAGGCAGCTCGTGCGTGGGAAAGCGAATGAAGTGCAGGCTGCCCTTGCGGCCCCAAAGGGTCAGGTCAATCAGCTCCAGGTGGACATCTCGAATACCTGTTTTGCCGTAGGCGGTGTGTGAGGTGAGGTAGTGACGGATGCTTTTCAGACTCTCCACCTCCTCCTGTTCTTCTTCTGCTGTAATGTCTTTGGGCTCAAAGTAGACCAGCTTCACCAGTGTGCCACCAATGTCCATGCCAAACCATGGGAAAGCTGGGGACCAATGACAGGTAAATGACTTGAGTACCGTGTGCATTTTCTAAACACATTTTCTGCAAGTAAACAAGAACAAAAATAAAAGCTTATTTAAGCTTATTTGAAATAAATTGATTTAGTTAATAATTAACTTAGATTTCTCATAAATCAAATATTTGTTCTTCGCACAATCACTTGGGCAGGGTTGAATGGTTGCACTTAACGTCAACACTACAACGAGTAAAATTTACTAATTTAAAATATTTTTACTGCATGGAATTAAATATTAGTTTAATAGGTTGTCAAAATTATTCTAATTGTAATTGAGAAAATCAAAACGCCTGAGATGGCAGATACACACACATACATACATACATACATATACATATATATATATATATATATATATATATATATATATATATATATATATATATATATATATATATATATATATATATATATATATACATTAGGGCTGCACAATATATCGAAATATCGATCGCAAATGTTCATATCGCGATATGCATATCGCAAGGGCACGCAATATCTGAATGATTTTAATATGCTGCTTCAACATTGTGAAAATTGTACGTTTTCGGTCGATGCATATAGCAGAGAATAGACTGGGCACACGACTGTTATTTATGTGACTTGCTTGACATTAAAAAGAGTTATTAAACACAATAACTTGCGAAAAACAACTCCTTGCAGTCTCGCGCTGTCTGACACACACACTGAAACGCGCACACAAGCCGCCTCTCTGAAAGCGTGTGATCCCTTCAGTTCTGTTTCGTGCCTTGTTACACACTCGAACAGTCAAGGTATTTAAATATTGGCATTACATTTTTTGTTTGTTTACATTGATGTTAAAATTATATTGTCAGATTTGAGACATTAATTTTTGAATAAACACTGCTTGTCACTTTCAGAAATTGTAGCGATGCTTTCTTTTCCCAGAAAGAATGTGAAACACATAAATGGTAGATTTTACACACTTAAAGCAATATTGTATTGAATATCGCATTATTTACAAGGATATCGGATTTTTCTTCAATATCGCAAAGCCCTAATATTATATATATATACACACACTCACTCACTCACATACATACATACACACACAAGATATGTGACATATATATATATATATATTCACTCACTGGCCGTATTGGGTACACCTGTTCAACTGCTTGTTAATACAAATATCTAATCAGCCAATCACGTGGTGACTTTGAAAGTGGCATGGTTGTTGGTGCCAGATGGGCTGATCTGAGTATTTCATAAACTGCTTGATCTACTGGAATTTTCACCCACACAACTATCTCTAAGGTTTACAGAGAATGAAATAGAGAAAATATCCAGTGAGCGGCAATTCTGTGGGCGAAAATCCCTTGTTGATGCCAGAGGTCAGAGGAGTATGGTCAGACAACAGTAACTCAACGACTCGTTACAACTGAGGTATTCAGAAGGGCATCTCTGAATGCACAACACATCAAACCTTCAAGGAAATGGGCTCCAGCAGCAGAACACACACCGGGTGCCACTTCTGTCAGCTAAGAACAGGAAACTGAGGCTACAATTTGCACAGGCTCACCGAAATTGGACAATAGAGAATTGTAAAATCCTTGCACGAGTCTTGATTCCTGTTGCAACATTCAGTTGGTCGGGTCAGAATCTGGTGTAAACTACATGAAATCAACTGTTCAGGCTGGTAGTGGTGTAATGGTGTGGGGGATATTTATTTGCCACACTTTGGCCCCCTAAGTACAAACTGAGCATTGTTTAAACACCACAGTCTACCCGAGTAGTGTTGTCCATGTGTACCCATCCTTTGATTGCTACTTCCAGCAGGATTACGCACCATGTCACAAAGCTCAAATCATCTCAAAATGGTTTCTTGAACATGACAATGAGTTCACTACACTCAAATGGCCTCTAGAGTCACCAGATCTGAGTCCAATAGAGCACCTTTGGGATGTCTATCTGACAAATACGCAGCAACTGTGTGATGCTATCATATCAAGGCAGTTCTGAAGGCAAAAGGGGGGTCCATCCTGGTACTAGCAAGGTGTACCTAATAATGTGGCCAATATATATATATATATTATATATATACACACGACACGTATTGTCCAATTTAAAAATACCTGGAAAAAAAATCTAATTAAGAACCATTTGCTTATTAAATTCATCAACTGGAAATTAGACTCTATTCATTCCATATGAAAATATTCTGAATTGTGTTACGTTTATTTCTAAATCATTTAAACAATATTTAATTCCGGGACTGGTGCAAATTATGTTTTGCAGATTAACAGGAACCTCCAATTGACATTTTTTTCTAGCAAGTGTTAATCGATGTTAATTGTGTGAGCGTACAAAATTGACAAACATGGCTATCAAATATGTATCTACAGGTTTTTATTTTATTTTTTATATTCGACATTGTTATCACTATGATGTGAGCATGAGCTCCCTTAACCCCGTTACCTATCGACACAACAAGATGGTTCACCTACGCGGCCTGTTCTTTTTCAGCGAATCGAGCCTCAGCATCGCCGGCGTCGATTTTGACATCCGCTGATCTCCGAGTGCGCTGCCACCGGCCGCTGCACTGTCTGCTCCCGGTGTAGCAATTATGCTACATGACGTCTCCGTCTTTGATCGAGGAAGCCTGAGCGCTGTCGATTCTTCCTCTTGCTCCTCCGCACATCCCTCGCCGTCACAGTGAAAGCCGTTCAGCTCCATTATGTCGCTTAACAAAAATCTCTACATCGATTGTCAAGCAGAAAAATCACCGTTAACATATATAAATGCATTGTCAGTATTTCATATTATTATTTAGATTTATATAGAAAATGTTTACGTCGCTGTGTTTACAACACAAGCACAGTTACTCGAGTCACCAATGAATGCGCTTCTCCCTGTCAACTGAAATCGCAACGAGCCAATCAAGTTCTCAGTCCTCACTGGCGATCACGTTGTCTTCATCACCAGCAGATGGCGCGCTTCACATAACAACACTACACGCATCATCATTGGGTCAAACCCCTTACAGTCTTTTTTTATGCTATGACTGACCAGAAAGACACAAGGTAGGACATTTTATTTCAGAATTCAGAAACATTCTTGGAAATCATTAAGAATGACCAGTACAGAAAAAGCAAAACAGTTTAGCCTAAGTATATTCCCCTGAAATACAGTGTAGCAAAAAAGAAAGGCCCAGATAATACCCTTACTTAAAATATTTGTAGTAACATTACCACATACAGTGCAATTAAAATCATGTTCAATCATACATGATACAAGTGCAATTGCTGATTAAAATATTACATTTAGGCCTGGTTTCACAGAAAGGGCTTAGATTAAGACAGGATTAGGCCTTAGTTAAATTAGAACATTTAAGTAGCTATTATAAATGAGCCTTAGAAAAAAAAAAACATTACTGGTGTGCATCTTAAGACAAAACAATGGCACTCTGACATATTTTAAGACATGTCAGTGCAAGTTTCTTTCAGTTTAAACAGCTCAAACATGCATTTTACACTGGGACTAGCTTCAGTCTTGTCTGTGAAACCGGGCATTAAAGTGTACTCCGTTCATTCAGAGTCATTCACAATGTTTACAATATAATGCTGTTTACTCACAGATAATTTCATGCTAATAGCATGAATCTTATCACACTTTCCAGCTCAAAAGGAAGCACTAGCAAAAGGTAGCCGCTAGCAACCCCATAGAAGAACATGAGTTTGATTGGAAGAGAATTTGTGACCTGAAAGAAAATATATACCTCGAATAAAATGTAAGATAAATGCTTCTGGAAAAAATTATCTTATTCAACTACACTTCAAAATGGACACTTCTTCAGACATACACCATATAACAGATTTCCCCCCTTCACACATTAGGCACTTGGTTGTCTTTGAATTTAGCTTTATCCATCTTAACAGTTACTCATACGTATTATACGTATTAACTTATACGTACCTCTTACAGCCAGTGGTGGAAATTCACTTGACATATTGAATATTTTTAAACCATAGATGCAGAAAATCCTATTACATTTAGGTATGAAATTTACATTGCGCTTGGAAGCTATTATATGGAGATGGAAATTCACTCCCTGGGCTTAGTCTTTCTATAGCAATGTTTTACGATTGGCAATGTTTAACAGTGTAATACCTGTCAAGCTAGTTTTTCCACATTAGGCTAGGCTAGGTCTACCAAAAAGTACATGACACCCCATTTATTAGCAGTGAATCTGATTTTACAAGTGCAACGGCAGTCAAATTCATTATCGGTCCTGGCATACAAGACATGTATAAGGCACATGACAAACAAGGATTATATATAAGCCCAAAGCAACACATAATTGGAATTTGTCCATAGTGCACACATATTAGGAGCAGTGACTAGTGAACACACACACTGCAAACCGAGGACACACACACCCTGAGCATACACTGCAGCGCCCAGGGAGCGATTAGGAGTTAGTGTACCTCAGATGTTCCTGCCGATATTGAGAATCGAACTCGTAACAAGGGGTTACAAGTCCAACTCTCTAACCATTAGGCCACAACCGCCCACACACATATACACACATGGAAATAAATACATAAGGAAAAAACAACATTTATTTAGGAGAGAGGGCCAGATTTTCAGTGAGTAACTCAAATTTCAGTCTGTTCTGGCTTTAAAATACTTGGTAGTGAACACACAGATCATACGGACTACTTTTCTGGCAGGACCACTATCGTTAAAGATGATTGATTGACTATTAGCATATAGTTTGGATTGGCGGAATGGTTCTGTTCTGGGCAAGAACTCCCTGCGCATCCATGCAGCCTAGCATGGATAAGAGCAGGATAACCCCCCTTATGGTAAACAGAACAGAACCAACATAATGTATTGCAGATATCATTAATGTTGATATTACATGTACAATGTGATTCAGGAATTTAGTCTGATTCAAGGGAAATCAGAATACCAAATCCTGACTGACGAGAGGAGGAGCTGGGGATGGAGGAGGGTAAATGAGCTCTGGAGAAACGTGATAGCTGCTGATAGTACTGAGGAGCTATATATATGCATGCGGTGATAGACGTCATATTCCTATAGGTAGACGTGATCAGCTGACAGACAGCTGATGCGAGTTTGAATAACGTGACCTGCCAGAACTGACACTATACGCTTGATTTATGGTACGTTTTGTCCTTTTCTAAACTTGACAACAGCTTTTACTATATACACTGTTGTTCTATGGAAAAGAGCAGCCTGGAGATTCTGCTTAAGTCCCTTAAGTTTAATCAACAAACAAAAAAAATATATGGGTTTCATGCAACATGAGGGCGAGTACATAATGACAACATTTTCATTTTGGGGTAAACTATCCATTTAAGACTTTTTCAGTTAATGCTTGAGCTTCCAGGCCAGGAGAACAGACAGAGCAATCCCAGTAGCAGCAGCAGCAATGAGTTGGAAGTTGTTTATCCTGAATAACTCTGGACGGCCCTCTTCTCTCTGCTCTGGCTGTAGAATAGTTGCTGGCCTAGCTTTAGATTCTTGCTCTTGGTAATTGATGGTGGCTGACTTCTTACGGTCTGATGCCTCTGAATCATGCCCTGATGGATCACTGAGAGGAACTGCATTTGCTGTACCAGTATGGTTCAGGGTATGCTGGTCCTCTGAGATTACTCTGCTACGTTGCAGCATGCTTGGTGGCTGACCATTCAAATTTTCAGCAGGTACCTCCTCAGAAAACCGGATTACCCTGGTCACTGTCTGACTCTCATATAAAGAGTCATAGTGGTCTTCCTCAGGCTGGTTAGGAGTCAAGGGAGGAGGAATGTGTGGAGGGTCATTGAAGGATCGAGAGGCAGAATCATGGGAAGCAATGGGAGTGGAGGTCTGCTCTGCAAGCCTTGGCTCTGTGGAACACGCTGTTGATCTGCTGATCTCCAAATCATCTGAAACCGTTGAGCAAGGATCTTCTGGCAAGACCTGAAGAATCTCTGCTCTGTTCTGCTGGGGTTCTGGCCGAAGGATGCCAGGTTTGCTGAAATATTCCTGATCGATGGAAGAGGGAAGGTGCGTAACCACCTCAGTAGGTGCAGATGATGTTGCCTGACTTGTTCGAGTCGAATTTGTTTGGCCATTAAAAACTGGTAATCCAACAGTGTTGTACCTCTGAACAAGCTGCAGAGAAAAAAGAAGATTAAGCCACAGAATGCATCAGATTAACAACTTGAAAACAAACTTGCGATGTTATAGCTTTGCCTAAGAACAACAGTGAAGTGCTTTGGTTTGAGCATTACCTCATTTGCACTTGGGTCAGAGATCTCTTCAGGCCCCTGAATTGGCCTTTCCTCTCTCAATGGGGGATTAGTGTCTTGGACAGGGAGCTTCTCAGAGGTGTCCTTGACTGCGATTGGCACCTGGATCTGAGAACTCTGGAAAGTGGTGCAAGGCTGTGTAATTTGAATTTGAGAGGTGTTTGAGGAGGATGGTTGAGCACTTGAGGTGGAGAGGGGAGTTTCACCAGTTGATGAGGAGGTGGAGGTTTGGTCTGTTAAAGCTAAGCCATCTGGAGTATCTAAAACAGGTGTTTTGTTCTCAGCTGGCCCAGTGTGGGTTGGGACTTTGGAGACTACAGCAGGGGGGAGTGGTTGGGAAGGAGCAATTTCATCTTGAGATACTGGTTCAAGAGAACGTGCTGGAACTGGAGTAGGAAGTTTCTGTACTTGCTGTGTCTCTGGAACTTTGAGAACAGGAGCAGGAGATGGCTCTGGGGCTGCCATGTTGGAAGGGGCAGTTGAATGTGCTGGGACGCCCCCTGCGGGTGGAATCAGCAAAGGAGAAGTGGCCGCTGGGACAGTGTGAATTGTTGCTTGGATTACGGTTGCTGTGGCACCAGCTGAAGTATAAGAAGGCGCTGGAGTAGGTGCAGGTCTGGGCACAGGAGCAGCTGAAGCAGCTGTATTATCTATAGACAAAACATAAAGGAAAAAGGCATTCATAAATAATGTCCCTCCTTTTCATAATTTGCTTTGAACACAAGCAAGATAGTTCTTACTTGTGATTCCCCTGATGCTGTCATAAGCAGTGCTCATCTCAACAGCCAGTTCCCTGTGTTCACAGTTCTTCAGTGCAGTGATGAACTCATCAGGCCAGTTTTCACGTCTGCGTAAATTGTCCAGAAGTGTCTGCATAGCAGTGAAGTTTCCAGAAGTATCTCTCTTGGCTTCGATCTCTTCCTGCAAAATGTAAAATTGTAAACAAAAACAATTGAACTAACTGAGCTTTTCGCTCTTGCGTGTCTGGTTATAGTTGTGATGTTATTTGACGTTAATGTGATCCTGCTTACCCTATCAGTGAGTGTGAGGCATGTCAGGTGAGGCAAGATATCTCTCACTTTGACCGTCGATGAAAAGCGAGCCAAATTTGGCCTGATCGCTTTGTTATAAAACTGTTCACGTGTCAATGACATTTTTGCACTTCGAAAGAGAGAGTGATAGAAAAAAAGTTTTATTTAGTGATTTATTGTTATCAATTACACTAAATAAAAACGTAAATGTAAAATGAATATTAGTACCTGCTTTAAACAGTCAAATTCAACAGCCTCTTCTTTGTGTCCCTGAATCTGGACTCTGAATCAGCCCTGGGAAAAGAATTAGACATTTTTTATCATTCAAATCTTTGTTATGAAACCCTTAAAAGCTTAAAGAGCACCTATCATGGAATTTTGAAATTTACCTTTCATGTAGTGTGTAACATAGATCTAAGTGAACAAAAACATCCTGCATAGTTTGAAATATGATAGTGCACCGTATATATAGTTATTTTCTTTCAAAATTAAGAGTCGACTCTGAGTCATTTTTAAGAATCGTTAGAAGACCGAAGCTTTTTCTCTGACTAGATGACGTCAACTTGTCAAGTTATTTGAATACAATACGCCCACTTATTGCGCTCCAAGACGCCAGTGAAAACTAGAAAACATCATGGCGACGAGACGCTGTGTTCTGAAGTGTGACTCAAAAGCAAACTTTTTTCATCTGCCCAAGGATGAGCATTTGAAGACTAAGTGGCTTGAAGACAAACCATACATCGTCGCGATTGAGTGTTTATTATTAGTCGTCAAATGTATGTTTCGCGATCTCAGGAAGCTTTTATTATGGACTTCTATTATGGCACATGGTTCTTCTTCGTCTGTCTGTACATGGACTACATGTGCACAGAGCGCCCTCCGGCTGCCAGGATGAATTGAAAACAACACATAAGAGACTCAATCGCTCATGATTAGGCTATATCTGCGCATTTTGAGGAAGTATTGAATAAAAAATACTCCTCTGTTTAGAAATTTGACACAGACATATGAGAATCTATCAATATGTCTCCTCATCTGCACACTTTTGAACTAAAAGCCCTGAGGGATGTTGATTTGTCGCGAGTCTTCGTGAGGAGAATAGAGGAGTTTTTTTATGAATGAGATCAGCTGAGGCTCATATTACAATCAAACGGTACAGACGCGGTTTTCATATTCATAACTCCTGACACATATTAACAAATTACTGTCACTATAAGACTTTGATGGGCGTTCCGTTTCCGAAAATATCTGCACAGACTATACCAATCACAACTGACTGGGTCATCGGACCAATCACCGCAGATTAGCATCACGTAAAGGCGGGGTTTTGAAAAGTGAATCACTAAAGGAATCATTTGAGAATCGCTGTCAAAACAGGTAAAAATAAATGCATATTATAAGAAAACTAAAGTCTTTTTTGTCATTGCATGCTTGCAAAACTGTTGTTGGGGATTTCTAAAACAATATTTGGAACATTTTAAATGCCATGATAGGTGCTCTTTAATGTGAAGGTTATCATGAAAACTGTGAACTGAACATATGATTGCATCATCTCATAATCCATCCAGGGTAGCACTTCTGGATGAGGAAAGCTTGAAAGTGAAAGTGAAAGTGAAAACTATTTAGGAATTATAGGGAAATCCTTAAGTTTCCATCTGGCCTTCATTAGAAAAGAGTTTCAAACAAAACAGAAAAACTAAAATGCATTTGGTGTAACTGCAGTCTTAAACCAGAAATAAAGTTTGTGAAATTAAGAGCAGATGTGATGAATGTAAAGCAGATCAATTTTGCAACATTGACTTATCAGTACAGGGGATGTCCCTGAATGCCCCCATGAATGTTTGTGAAGTGTAGAGCGGATGTGAAGAATGTAAAGCAGATTTTGCATCATCTTTGCAACATTTACTCTTCAGTACAGGGGATGTCCTGCCCTCAAACTCACAAGGGTACTACATTAATCATTATATCAGAGCTCTGTCCCATTTCGAGTCTGACTATATGCCAGTAATGCAGTGGTTGCCAAACTGTAGGGCCAGGAGTCATTAAGGGGGGGTGCTGCAAGGCTGAGGGATAGTGTACAGTCAGCAGATTGTTATGCAAAAGAAACCTCTTCAGGGTGATACAAGACCCCACTGTGAAATTATCCAGCTTATTATGCAGCTACCAGCCACATAATAAATAATTTAATAAAAATATGAATATGCAGTCATCTTTTATTACCTCAAGATGTGTCGCAGTACACACTTGAGCAATCTGTTATCAGTTGTAGCGATTATTGTTGTGGAATAACAGGACAGGTGACAGGTAAATGTAAAGCAGACAATGAATCACAACTACCAAAATAACATGTCTATACCAGATGCGATCGCGTATCCCAACCAACCACTAACCCTTCCCTTCACTATACCTATAAGCTGTACCTTAACGAATGCCCAACCCCACCCAACCACTAAATCTACCCTTAATGACGCTATAAGCTCCACCCCAACACTGGTCTGAGGCTGCTGGCCTGGAGCTGCTGTCCTCAGACTGTATTAAGACAACATCTGTATTGCAAACCCCTCCATGTTGCGGTTGTTGTTTTGGCTATCAGCACAACGTCACTGCCATAGAAAACAATGCAGATATTTCAGAAAACAAAAGAGCGCCACAGGACACACACAAATTGGATCTGAACAGTTGCGATACACAATGTGGACAGTCAATAATTTTAGATTAGATTCCAATCAGATACACAAATAGTCTGATTTGTACTGACAGTGTGAACATAGCCTTAGAAACGTCACATCACAGACACAAAGAGAAGCTTGCTGAAGTTGAGAAGTTGTAGTACTGTATTTTTTTTTTTTCTCCAATGTTTCAAATAAATCCTATAGGATTTTGCAAGCAAGGTCATGTCTGAGAGCGTCTTTATGTGGGTGCATGTAGGTGGGGGGCTTAAATATTTTTCTCTATTAAAGGGGGGCCTGGCAGAAAAAGATTGGGAACCATAGCAATAATGTAATGTTGCTAATGTAAAATATTTGATGTTTTTGATGTAGATGTCTTATTAAATGTATTTCTAAATCATGCCATCATGTAAAGAGGACATATATTTTTTTATGAAATATATTTTGGGACAGACAGATCAGATCTCTACCTCCTGCAGACACATAATATGCGCGCTAAGCTTCTGAGTACATGTACAGTATATCTGTAAATCATTTTCATTTGTCTTAAACATTTGCACTTAAAATGGTCAATAGTAGACATATTGTCTAGAACTACACACCACAGCTGTAACAAAGTGACCTTGAAATGGATGAATACGTTAGTATTTCTGTATGGTAGTGAGTACAAAACTGATGTGACCTGGACATTACCCAGCTGGTGGAAAAAATAATGATCTCCAAACATCAAAGCATAAAACTAATGTTGTTCTGCAACTCTTTCCCTCAAAATGTTGAGTTACACATTATATATGCTGTTCCTAGAAGGAAGGAAATAATGTACAAAACTGGGATGCCAAAAGCCAATGGAGTAAAGTGAGTCGTGACAGGCTGACAGCTCAAACCCTGCGCTTCAACAGATAGCTATACCGTTTGACTGGTTCAGTCTGGCTATTTACTCACAATAAATAAATAAATAAAAAATTCCCATTCAATACACTCCATACAACATTTTATGGGGCATAAACTACCAGGACACACCTACTGTACTCATTTCATTATTAGTACTATTTTCCATATTAAGTTATATATAAAAGTAGTACATAAATAGAATAACAGTAGAATAATGTATAATACTACTTTATAACAGTATAGTATACAATATAAAAAGTATAGGCTTATTAAAGGGATAGTTCCCCCAAAAATGAAAATTCTATCATCAATTACTCATCCTCAAGTTGTTCCAAACCTGTATAATTCTTTGTTCCATTGAACACAAAGGAAGATATTTGGAAGAATGTTTGTAACCAAGCAGATCTCGGCAGCCATTGACTACCATAGTATCCCCCAGTCCAACCAAACAAACCCACAAATACAGTCCACACACAAAGAAGACCCGTAGTCCACAGTCCTACCTTAGACAAGATTGTCAAAGCAGACAAAGCCACACAAGCATCACCTGCATCTGTAATGCATAGCAATGTAGGATTCAAGCAGACGGGTTCAATATACAGAATAACTGTGTAGTGGGAACAGGTCATCAGAGACTTTGGTCTGTTTGCACTTAAACAGCTCAGCGATTATAATCTGTTGTCAGATTCAATGACAGTACTGCTCTTTTAAACTAAGGCACCCGCAGGTTAATCCACAGTTCATGTCCCTCAAAGGTCAAACATGAAATAGTTTAACTGGAACAGAGCCATGTGTTATTATCTGTCATCTTGTATGATAACAGGCACACGAGGGTCCGTGCACTCTTCCACACTAAACTAGACAGGTATTCAGGTGCATGGGCGTAGATTACGCGGGGGATGGGGGGGACATGTCCCCCGCACTTTTAATAAAACGTACATTCGTCCCCCGCACTTTTACCGGGTCGCACCGGTCCTAGTCAACCCGCTCCGGGCGGGATTCGAACCGACGTCTAGTCGCACCGCTCTTACTGGCCTACGTCTGTTACACAAGCAAGTTCGTTTACGTAGAAGCCAACGTAAATAAATCTAGATTTAAATTAAAAGACACAAAATAATCTATACACAACCTGTCATTTTATTCGTATCCAAAAATGAGGCGATTTGAACACTATGGAGTGCTAACACATACTCGAAGCCATAGGGCGCGCTCTCAAAGAAAAAACTAAACTGATTCGTAGAAGTAACCCTGTCACGTTCCAAAGGCATTCAGCGCTGTAGCAGCAGCTGAATAAAAATAATCGCTATGGCGGATGAAACGTGACAACAAACACGATTTTTTTGACAATATGGTTTGTTTTTCCAGCCATCTCAGGGTATTTATTGACAATAAAGAATATGATTAATGCAGTGCTAATGACAGCCTTTTTAATGTTTAGTATCTTCTGCTTGCCAAGGCTGCATTTATTTAATAAAAAATACAGTTAAAACAGTAATATTGCGAAATATATTCACATATATATACATATACATATATATATATATATATATATATATACAGATGTTTTAATTTGTAATGATATAGTAAAGTGTAATTTATTCCTGTGATCAAAGTTGAATTTTCAGCATCATTACTCCAGTCTTCAGTATCACATGATCCTTCTGAAATCATTCTAATATGATCATTTGATGAAAAGGAAACATTTAGGATTATAACCATTGTTGAAAACAGCTGTGGAAACCATGATGCATTTTATTTTTCAGGATTTTTTAATGAATAAAAAAGTTAAATGAACAGCATTTATTTGCATTGAATAAAGCATGCATAAATCGTTTGTTATATTATAAATGCCACTTGATCAATTTAAAGCATGTTTGATGAATAAAAGTGTTAATTTCTCTCTTTTTTATCTTACCACAAATGTTTGAATAGTTTCATGATTTCCACAAAAATGAAGCAGCACAACTGTTTTCAACATTGATAATAATCATAAATGTTTCTTGAGCATCAAATGAACATATTAGAATGATTTCTGAAAGATCATGTGACACTGAAGACTGGAGTAATGATGATAAATTCAGCTTTGACCACAGGAATAAATTACAAAGATTTTTTTCTTTTTTTAATATATATTCACACAGCTGCTTTACATTGGGATAATATGTCACTGTATTACTTTTTTTACTGCATTTTTTTATTAAATTAATGCAGCCTTGGTGAGCAGAAGACTTCTTTGAAAAACATTGTAATGTTTCCAAACTTTTGATAGGTACTGTATATTTTCTGCCTTATTCAGTGATATTTTTTATTTTACAAAGCATAAAATCCATGGGGACTTAATGCACAAGTGTTTGTAGTACATAAACCAATCATAAAATTGGCATAACATATAGGGAAAAAATTAAAGATATTAGTGGTTATTGTTCAGCAGTGTATTTGATATCTTACTGAAAATCTGTCAATTAGACAAAGGTCAGAAAAAAAATGGTATTAGGCCTACACCTGACATTTCTGTCCCCCTCACTTCTGAAAAGATGGCTACGCCCCTGTTCAGGTGCATTATGGAGCTAATGTGCAGTCAGCCAGATTCAAGACTATTCACAGTTTTTAATAAATTATTATAAGGTTTAGAGCACGAGGTTGAGGTCACAATGACAGACTGCTTAATTGGCTTCGGTTCAAGGAAACTGGCAAACCTATTGTGGAATGTCCTCTAAACGACCGTCCCATTTCCCTGTAAAATCTTGAAGAAACCTTGTCAAGTACTTTGAGGTGACCATGAATCACCAACCTGTCTTAATATACAGTAAACCACACTTTAAAATATGCTATACATTGTGCATGACGAAGAACGACAAGTGAACAAACTTTGAATCCCAAGCAAAACGAAGAGTTCACAAAAATATTAGAGAACATACTGTAAGTCGATTTTACAAGGGAAAACTAGCGGGGAATGCAGAAACATACAAAACGCGCATGTAAACGTGTTAGATTATTCCATTTTTGAGTTTATCTCACGCGTAGCGTGTTTACAAGACACAATCGACTGTTTGTCAGGACATACCATTTATGCAAATACATTTACACACGATACACAAGTATAATTAACACACAAAACAGCTAACATTCCAGGAATGTAAAGTCTATTTGAACTTACCCTTTAGACTATAGGAAGGTCAGTCTAACAGGCTTTCGCAGACTGAGCCACTTTCGATATGCACGTCTTCCTTTCAGCATTTAAAGCACAACCCTCCCCTGGCATCACACGCTGTTTGTCTTTTTCATTGGATCTCCGAACTGTGTATCAACTACAATATTACGCCACTAAATTCTCACATTTCCTTGTTGCAAAAAGGATTTTGGAATCTTATTGGAAATGGGACAACTTTAAAAAAACATATTATTATTTGTATCTATGGTGGCTAGGTGTAGCGAGCTTGTCCAACCGTGAGGTGGAAAGTAGACTAAATTATGCCTGGGCAGATCGACTTTATAACGCATGTTACATATTTAATTATACAGCTGTTAAAGGTATGGTAGCTGATAAGCTGATAAAACTTATAAACTCTCCGAGGGATTGGCAGGAGAGATGGTTAGGCGTAGCCTATGCTATACTGAACGTGCTACTACTTCCAGTTATGTCTAAGACCCTCGAGCCGAAGTTTTTGTGGCCCGGGTGATGTTACCATCAAAAAATAAATAGTACATTTGAACAAATGAGTGTTCTATTGAAGTGTGGGTGTGTGGGTGTGTGTGTGGGTGTGTGTGTGCACTGCGCAGACGCGAGTTCTCAGACATGCGCGTTGCTTGCACAGGTCACAGAAAAAGTGGCTTCTCCCAAATGTTTATTCTTTAGTGATTTGCGTTACTAATATACATAGGAGATATTCCAGCTGTGGAATACCCTATGCACACAGGTTTGTTTTGCTCTCTAAGTGAGGACATTCCATAGGCGTAATGGCTTTTATACTGTACAACTACAAACTGTACATTCTATCCCACTACACTACCCCTAAACCTACCCATTGCATTTTTCAACCTACTGCATTTTTACATTTTTAATAAAACATTGTTTAGTATATTTTAAAGCTATTTTAAATATGTCCACAAAATGTGTTTTTGTGATTTATGAGGACACAAATTTGTATAATGGCACGGGTATTACACTGCTATTACGACGTAAACATGATAAGAACATTTCATATCTCATATTTCAAGTTTACGTCGTAACACCCGTGTCATTGTACAAATTTGTGTCCTCATAAATCACAAACACACACACGGCAAGAGACAGCATTTGTATAGAATTTGGCAAACAAAATCAGCTACAAATGCAGATATGAAGGGTGAGACCTAACACACACACACACCTGCACGCACACACACAAACCCTTTTGCATGCACACACACACACACACACACACACACACACACACACACACACACACACACACACACACACACACACACACACACACACACACACACACACACACACACACACACACACACACACACACACACACACACACACACACACAGTTGTGATAGGAGCATTAGGCCACATCCAAAAGAATGAATGGATCTGTATGGCCCTCTGCTGGATAGCAGCATCTGATGAATCACGTTTTCTTTAACATCACGTGGATGGCCGGGTGCATGTGCATCGTTTACCTGGGGAAAACATGGCACCAGGATGCACTATCAGAAAAAGGCAAGCCGGCAGAGGCAGTGATTACTTGATGTCAAAGTTTTTTTTGTTTTTTTTTTCATTTATAGTGTCAGCAGTGGCATTATTAGTCAAACCTGAACACAGAGAAAGCATTTCGTTACACATAACACCACAATTAAAATAAAATAAAAGAAGTAACCAAAATAAACAGGAGTGCTTTATAAGAGCTTAATCCATCTGAGTCTGATCTGATTTTATACCTCTTACTTTAGTTTAGTTTAGTTTAGTTTAGTTTAGTTTAGTTAAGTTAATTTTACTTAGTTAATTTCACCATATTGTTACACTGTGTGTGTGTGTGTGTGTGTGTGTGTGTGTGTGCGTGTGTGCGTGCGTGCGTGCGTGTGTGTGTGTGTGTGTGTGTGTGTGTGTGTGTGTGTGTGTGTGTGTGTGTGTGTGTGTGTGTGTGTGTGTGTGTGTGTGTGAAAGAGAGAGAGAAAGTGAGTGAGTGAGTGAGTGAGTGAGTGGGTGGACATGTCTCTTTTGCATTCTTGATGGTTTAAAGTTTAACCCCTCCATTACAGTGTACTTTTTTGCATCAAGGCTGATTTGCGGATTGTACCCACCAGAGTATCTGTATTTTTGTATTTTTTTTTGTATTTTCCATTCATTTCCTACACTGTAAAAAAAAAACAAGCCTTCTACTTAATTTATCTTGCTTAAAAACACATGACAATAAATAAATTCTAAATTTTCTCTTCCAGTTAAATCCCATGCAAAGCTGGGAACTAGAAATCTCCTTACCCATAGTAAGTATATTGTACACAATAAAATTAAGTTGTGACAAAATGTAATTGTCACGATCACCAGTGAGAGTGCCCTGTGATTACCACCAGAGGGCTCGCCACCCCGGACTGGCATGCCATCAAAGCCTACATTACCCTGTCTGATTACCCTGTTCACCTCATCCAATAAGCCTGGTTGTCTCAGTCATTCATTGCGAAGTCTTGTTTGTTGTATTACTGCCTTTCTGAGCGTTTTCCCTGGTTTCTTGTCTCTTGGTTTTGGATTACTTGCCCGTTCCATGGATAACCCTTTTGCCTGTCTTTCCTGTCTTGTTTGCCTGTTTGGAATGCTTGCCTGTGTATGACCTTTTGCCTGTTTTTTGACTACGATTGTGGATTACCCTTTCATTAAAGTTGCATTTGGATCCTCAGCCTTCGTGTCTCAGAGCAGTACGTTACAGTAATATTGAACAAACAGCAAACATCCTCGTTTTGAGTGAGTGCTCGTTTTTCAATTTCAGCAGCATAACGAAAAAAATCCATGACTTTCCAAACAAGGAAATAAATAAAGACGCAAGCAGTGTCTTGTTGCTTGTTCTAGTCTCACACAAATAGCTTTAGGCCTACACTCAAAAAAATTATTCAAGCCCTTCATAGATGTGACACATTTAAATTCTGTTCACTTTACTTAAACATATCTAATTTTGTCACAACTTAATTTAATTGTGTTCAATCAACCTAATATATTTAGAACTGAAGTTTACTTAATTCAGTTGTGTTAAAACTACATTAAATATTTGTGTTGACATAACTAACTGGGCAGTTCCCAGCATGCTTTGCAAGGGACTCCATTAGGAGAGTAAATTTAGGGATTAAAGTGTTATTTTATATGTTTTTCTGTAAAGGGAATGATGTTGTTAGTAATGTTAGTGTTTAATGTTCAGTTATGTTGGACATTTAGAGAGGTTTCTGTAATGTTTTTTTAATTTTGTGGTTACCGTTATGCTGAAGACTGGCGCCAGTGATCTATGCTAATGTAAAACCTCTTTTCTTATATATTCATTATATACATTGTGTATGATGATGAATGAAATTGCTTATAATTGATTTTCCAATAATTTTTTTAAATTTAAGTTTGACAAGAAAAAAAAGTAATGTTATACGTATATAAATATAAATTAAAATATTAGATAAAATTGAGTTGGACCAACTCAATTACATTTCATTGTATGAATTAGTTTTTTATGAGTTGGGGTTACACATATTTATTGGATGGAAAACCTGCCCTCAGGTAAATTGAGTTTGTCCAATGAGTTATTTTTTTGAGTGTGCATGTTCATTTAACTTAACCGATTTAAGTTACAGGGAAGCAATTCCACTGATTTAGTTCAACATTACTATTTCACATAAATTCTTCCCCATTCAGTTGTGTTGTCCCAACACAAGGAGTTTACATAGATTAGAAAAATTCCATTAATGTTAATAAAAAGCAATTTGCTTGTGTGGAACCACTGTCCATAATTAAATTAAGTAAGTTTAAAGAATCATTTTTTTGAGTGTACTTCCCTTTTTTCTTTTATTTTTTTACACAATGATTTAGCCTTTTTGAATCTTATCCATGATTTCTTTTTGTTCACATAGTAAGTGCCACAAGTCACCAAATGTCATACCATTCTGATGAAGTTAGACTTTTTAAAGAAACAAAAACTTTTTTTGTTCAAAAGTCACGAGAGGGTTAACACATGATTGGGCATGGCCATTTGTAACTTGAATGTGTAAGGCTTCAATTGTCAATTGCTTCCAGTTATTTTAAACTATAACCAACTAATTATGCTGCTTGATATTGCAAACTTCTTATCATATTTTAATGTATTGTCGTAATTTTTAAACACAATGATTTGTAGCACAAAAGTATTTATCATTTACTGCACTTTGTTATTCTTATATCTTCTAGTCTCACACAAATAGCTTTACTTCCATGTTGCAAAATAAATAGAAAAAAAAGAAAAAAGACTCTCAGAATTCTTGAGATATGACTTAATTGTGTTATGTAATTGAAAAACTAAAGCAGAAAGAGGTGGCAGCAGCATAAAAATACATCTGTATTATTATTATTTATTTTTTTACGTTTAAGCCTCCATGATTCTATAATAAGATGTTCTGGTGTTTGCTTCCTCCTGGGACCTGCAGACTTTTGTCCTCTATAGTGGACATTATATTTTACTGAATTTGTCTGACAGCATACATGTCACAGTTTTAAGTCGGGATGTCCTGTAGAGAGCACATTCAGGGCTTTTCAGAGATACCTGATGTTTGGAAGTTTCTCAATGAAAACTGCCTCTGCTTGGACTTTAAAAATGACTGACATTAATTTAGTGATCAAATTTAACACTCTTATGGAAATATGATCATATTTTATAACTATCATTTAAACCTGACTCATTTTTTAATTGTTTGTCATAAATCAACATCTCAGGAAAAATGTATGGTGTTTCAAATCAAAATATTACTTTCTACTATATGGAACAGGACATTGATTTCATACATGTCCACTTTAGAGGACACCTTAAATCGTGTTTTTTGGGAGACACAAGTGAATAAGGAAAGAAATTATATTTCAATATTCAGATTAAATATTATATATTATTATTTTTAAAACTGTATGGTATCAGATAAATTCACTAAAATGTAATGTCCACTACAGAGTCTATTCTGCCAAATCTGCCAAGCTGCTATAGGTTATAGATTAGCTGTACAAAATATGTTCACCTTGGTGTCACATGTAACTGAAGAGTTCCTGTAAGTAAACATATACATTTGCGTGTGTATTCCAGTCACATTTATGGAGATCATTCATTGCTGGCCTATTGCATGTCACAGTGTGTTCACCCCTGAAAGAGTAAATGTCAGTGTATTAAAGAGGCTTTTAGTTGAAAGAACTGTAATCTTTAAAAAGCACCTCTTTCAAAAAGCACCTAAAGGGAATCATCCATTCGGCACTAACAGAGCCTACAGTAAAACAGCCTCCACTGTGAGCTCTTGACTGATAATACAGCAAGCTCACGTGTTTTTGTGGGCCTCAGTCTTTCCTTTCATTCTCTAATCTTTTGATATCACATACAAATAAAGACATAATAGCCCTAGAGTATTACATATATTGTGTAGTCTCTGCTGAAAAATCCAGCATTGCTGGTCACCAGCACTACAAAAATAAGTGCTATATGGCACTAAAAGTGGTTCTTGGCTCGTAATCATAGGGGAACCTTTTTAAGTGTTGTATAGCACCAATCTTGGTGCTTCAGTGGTTCTTCAGCTGTTCTTCACCAGTTCTTTGGCTGAGGTGCTATATAGCACCACTACCATATACAGAACATGTTAAGATACAGTGCCCCAATGATTGCGACAAAGAACCACATTTAGTGCCATATAACACCGTTTTTTTTAGAGTATGGTTTTGCATGGGACCAGCATGGGATGCTGGTTTCTGGTGGACCAGCTACACCAGCTCACTTTTGCTGGAGGACAGCTGGACTATGCTGGTCCACCAGCTATACTAGCTTTAACCAGCCTGGACATGGAATTCAGACTGGTTTATGCTGGATTCTTCAGCGACGTATAAGAGTGCAATGCATAAATATGTAATATTTCTATGAAACATTTTTGCCAACATACCAAGTTGCATTTGAAATGAGCTAACCAACAACGGGAATAAACGATACACATTATCATCATTTGTAAAGCATATTTTTATTGTCTACATAATTAAAACATTTCGGAGTGAAACAGATGCTGAGAACATATCATATTGAACATACAACAGACAAAACAAAAGCAGACTAGTGACAATAAGATACTTTACTTCATAAAAAATGAAACATGTTTGCGTAGTCAATACATGCATTAGTCAATACACCCGCACATAGACTGCACAGTTTATTTAGGTGTCATATGTACATAATATTACTAGACTTCTGTCACCACTTTTTATAAAGAGTTATATTATTCACCATGCTACCATGTTCCAAAAACCAGTTGACCAGTTGGCAGCTGGTTTCTAAGCTGGTTTACCAGCTAATGCTCAGCTTAGACAAGCCAGATTCAGCTATCATCTTAAACTGGTATTTCCAACACAGGACCAGGTCAAGGGTTAGAGTTCAACATTATTTTGATTCAGTCGTTCCCATGGTAATGGGTCACTGTTCTCCATGACTGTGGTGTTTCGCCGTTCACTCCAAAAATGCTCAAGATCTGGGAGAGTTTGACAGGATGCATCTGAATGCCTTTCTGTCAGAGTCACACATCCCCGCTCATCCAACACCTTCATAACCATTGTGCGCATCTCGCTTCCGTTGCCCTCAATTTTCAGTCTGTGTTTAGCACCTCGACAAGCCAACAGCGAACACAGATTGCTAAGACTCTCTCTGAGCGGCACATGCATGGTGAGAAGGATGGCGGGAAAGAACACGCTGCTCAAGTAAATGCAAACCTGAGCGAAAATCAGCAAACCGGCTGAAGGTTTGCAGCTTTCGCCAGAGCTGTGACGTATCCACACCCAGGAGGCCCATTCAGGAAGCATCATGAGCGTGTTCACGGCGATGACGCTTAAATACATCAAAGAATTCTCATATTGGTGTGAAAGGAAAACCTCCTCGTTGGTACTCGGTTTGATGAGGAAGATGGTCCTGATGTGGCACACAGCAGAGAGGATGATGGGAAGAACATAGATGCCCAATGGTAGCATCTTACTGAACACTCGCATAGCATCTTGGGAGTGGAAGGTATATTCAGAGACACACAGACTGATATTTCCCTCTTCCTTTAACCTGGAGAAAACAACATCAGGAATCGGAAACACGAGTGCAACCATCCATATGAGCACTAAGGTAATCACAACGTTCTTTTTACGGAAATTCGACTGGTCCTCGGGATGGGTGGAAAAGTCATGCCGTGCTTGACTCGTCGCTAACAGTGTGAAAGCTTTGACCGCCAGACAGCTATGCTGGATCCACTCTGTTGTTCTGCAAGCCAGTAGTCCGAGTGTCCAAGAGCGCTTGTAGTATGTGAGTGTGCGCGCGGGAGCGCACAGAGAGAGTATCAACAAGTCGGTTGCGCTCAAGTTGGCGAGCAAGACGTATGCCTCGGATACACTCTGGCTGGCAAAAACGTAGATTAGTGTCACAAGCACCAAAACATTCCCACCAATCCCAAGCCCACTGATTGTGCTGAGAATAGCCGGTACGATTACTTTAGTATCTTCACCTTCTAACTGCTGAAGGCCACCATCGAAACTCACAAATGTGCTGTTCGCTGCCATGTCCAACTCCAGACGTAATCCAGTAGGAACTCCTCTGCTGTGGATGCACCTTTCTGTGCGTGCGCTTGGCTGCAGATGCGATATTTTAAGAGACGCCATTCAGTGTCGTCAAGCATCAACGTCATCGTAGCTGAAGGGAAACACAAACCCAGTTTTATCTTTGTGCGTCTGAAACACACTAATGGCGTTCCCCTTTTCTCACCATTTGAACCAAGTAAACAATCCCCAAGGCTGTATTTGGGGGATGTGTTTTTCTACAGGGCAAATGATGACTGAAATGTGTCACTGATCATAAATGCAAAATATGTGAGAAGATAACTTGAAGTTAATGATCAAATATCATAATTATCAAATACATACATAACTCTTATTGTGAGCTTTACCACTTTAAGAATAATGAATAAATCAAGGTGGAATCTGAAAACATATTTATAGGACTATTTTTTATCCAGCATCTCCTGTGTGACTTAAAGCTGGAAAAAGCTTTTTGCTACATTTATTTAATTTCTTAGTACATGCATTCATATGTTTATTCTGGCTGTATTCAAGCATATTGTGGCCCTGCAGTCACTCTTTCAGACCTGCTTTTATAATTCTGGGCCAGTGTGCATATGTACTTTCTTCTTGACATAGTGCCCTTGGCTTTTGCAATTTCTAACAACAAAGAAAGAGCAAAAAATGTTTGCTTCATGCACAGGACATTCGAGGAGGTTATTTTTATCCCTCTTGGAGAATTTCCCCGGATGGTCAAAGTAATGTTTTTACTTGAGGGACCTGCTTTTATTCTAAACACACAAAATCTTGCTTTTTCTCTCTGCTGTCAGTCAGTGCTCTTAGACGAATGTATGTATTTGCCCCTGAGGCATTACAAATCTCTTAATAACACTCTTTGACATAAACAATGTGAAAAATCAGGGCAGCGTATTCAATGGAGTGAAATTGCACCAGGAGATCAGTGAGTTTATGTATTTGGAAAACAGTAAAATATGATCTCTGATTGAGATAAACAGATAAACAAACGTCCCGGTCATCCATCCATCCATTCTCAAAAACACTTGTCCTATATGTACAGATTGTGCAGTTGCTGGAGCCTATAGTATTGGGCCTTAGGCAGGAAAACAGCCAAGCTTAAATAAGCTTTCCCTTTTTCAATATAAAATATAATTTGTAGTGTTAACAAACAAACAAAAAAACATCCACTATAGTAGGGCTATGGATTTTTTTTTTTTTTGGGGGGGGGGCTTTTTGTTTCCAAAAACTGGTTCCAAATCATCATAGAGGCTCTTAGCTAAATGTCATTATACCTTTATTGACATTTTTCATTCAAAATAGTACATAAATGAGCAACGCTGAGTTATTAAACATCATTCATCATTGATCTCATATTAACTGTTTCTCAAAAGCACTTTTCTCACTTGTCTTACTTTAACAGGTGATCTGAACCTCCAATTTGCAAATTTTCTTAGTGAATATAAAATGCTGCCATCCCAAACTTGAATCTGTAGTGATGTTTGCAGTAACGGAAATAGTTAGTTCAAATAGTTAGTTCACAATAAAAAAAATAAATTATTAAATAATTATTATTCGGGGTTTGGGTAAAATATATCTGGAGTGCAATAAACGCACTTGAAAACAGGGAATAAACCTGTAAAAAAATATTGTTGGTTTAACTTAAAAAGGTAAGTTACCTGGTGGCCTCAAAAATGTTCAGTTCATTGAAATTAAAATTTAATATAAAATGAAGGAGATTGTTAATAAATGGAAACTCAAAATAAAAATATCTAAGTTGATTTGACAAATGATAGAAAATTTTGATAACAAATCATGAACACATTTTTTTTACAGTGTGGAACTTATAGATTTAGGACAGTATAGTTATTAATCTTTCTTTCTTTCTTTTTTTTATTTATTTTCTTCAAGAAGAATCAAGAAGTTTACCATTATATAGTTAAACAATAATTCAAACCATTAAGTGTATTATTATTATTTGTTATTCTTAAATATATTAAAACAATTAAATAAATATACAATTAATTAAATGATCGTTAAACAATTATTTTAAAATCATTTCGAATAATTTTTGTGCAACATATTTTCTATGTACTGAAAATTTGCAAGTAGACCTACAACAGTCCAACAACTACACTGTAAAAAAAAAAAGTTGAGAAAACTTAAACGTTTAAGGCAACCAGCTGCAGAACATTTTTGAGTTTTCTCAACTTAGGGTCAATTAGTTGTACAAACTTTTTTCATGTTAAATAGTTGAATACACTTTAAAAGCTGAATTTGTCATACAAAACATAAGTTGGATTTTTTTTTTTACAGTGTATTAAGTTACACAACATGAATATCAATACATTAAGAACAAGTTAAATTACACAAAACATTTAATTAATATTTAGCAAATGTTTAAAATCTCCACAGCTTTCAAGGGGGGGAAATGAGATTTGTAATTCATATAGTTATCCTGAAGAGGGCAGCAGAGTCCATAAAGCCAAATACCATAACTGTAAAAAAGTACTTAGTACATATATTATGACGTAATTAGAATTAGGCCTACATAAGAGAGACTATAACCTTAATATTTTAGTATTGCATGTGAAATTATTTTGGAGAGCTAAATGGAGGGGGTCATCGTCTTCTGACAGGGATTCCTAGCTTTTAGTGTTAATATGATGGCTCTGAGTCAAGTTTTTTCACACGTTCCTGCGTTTTTCATTTCTTGGAACAATAATGGGCTATTCAGTGGAGCCAGATGCTGCATAAACAGCCATTATGTTACTAGTATGACCAACTAGCGATTAGTCAAGGGTCAATCAATCTTTTTGGTAGCCTATCAAATTAGACCAAAGTAACTGATTTAAAAAAAAAGAGTTTAAACAGTTTTGATGATTTTGACTCTTAGCAGTTTATGCAACCGGCCCCAGAAGTAGCTAAACTCATAGCCTTTTTCCATATCCAAGCTTTCTTTTCGTTTCTCTTGGCAAGAGAACAAGTTAGAAAAAGAGGGTGACAAACTCAGCCCGCAGTCTTGTTCCAAACCTGTTCCAATACACGCCACATTGTTTTCAAGTCGGCCTAATTCTGAGCAAAGCTGGGGTTGAAGCTATATTCTGCAGGACTTTGGCCCTGCAGGAACTGAGTTCGACACTCTGCTTTAAAAACTTTTCTCACAGACTCACACAATTGCAGAGTAGCCTAACTGTGACACAAAGTGGGACGCCATGCGCGCGGAAATGGCATCTTTTTATCTTGATCCACAAGCATATACTTTTATGCATAGCATTCGCGCGCGATAATCTTCACGGTTATCTGTGGTGGTGTAATAAAAAGCGCTTCTCCCGCGCGCTGGCCGCAGGGCGGGATTTCTCCCACAAATAAACTACTCAGCACATAACCCGGACGTTAGGTAGACTTCTAAAAAAAAAACACACACACAGAAATCGACTGAAATTAAAAAATGAGAAAAGTTAAATGAAATGAAGGGTTCAATTGGGAAGAGATGAAGAATAAATAGAAGTCATTGTAGATAACGCATACACTATTTGCTCATCTATTTAACATTCATTGAATTGAATAATCCGACCTTATTATCGTAAATAGCCTTCATATTTACTATGAATATGCTAATGCATGTTTGCTGGAAGCAGTCTATGGCTAATAATTTTTTTTCATCAATAGGCATATCTCCTCACGTAGCGATAGATTCACAACATCGGCTGTCGGCAGCTCTATACGGAGAAACTGATTTGTAAGGACGGGAGAATATCCTTTGTCTTCAACCATCTTCTGATTGCCTCTGTTCTAGCTATTTCTAGCTGCTCGCCCGAGGCCACACAAGTTACATTTCAATCAGTAGATGAATTGGAAAGTCATTACCCGAAACTAGACGCTGAAAGGCATGACGTCATTAGCCGAGCTCAGCGCTCATTAATTGGCTGTCACTTTGCATACGAACGGCGCTCGGGCCCTCGGCCAAACACCAGTTTATCTCTTTCTTTTACGGAAAAATAATAGACAATTTATCATTAATCTAAAGCTAGAAATATTAACAAGTTAAATGTCATTTCCTGCGCTCAGTTGTGTTAATCCTCTCCTGTTGCTTTGTGCCCTTAAGCGCTCCGCAAGCGTTTCCTGAAACTCTTTGAATATTCTCTGATTGTTGCTTTACACTTCCCGTAGCCTATATAAAAACCGATTCTCTTCTGTGAACCATTGGCACCGTATGTGGTAACTAAGCTTAACGATTTGTGTTAGCCTGCTATTTTATTTTTCTCCTCTATATAGGCCCACTGTAAAATCAACACTCGACGTTCAGAAATATGCTCTATTGTCAAGCTCAAGCACTTAAACTTGATTAGTTGTTGCTTGTTATTGTCGCTAAGATGCAAAAAAGGAGCAGGATGCCAAACAGCTGCCTAATAGGGTGACATCTCAATGGCAAAAAAATGTCCCAATCAAACTGAATTCAGAACTAAAGGGATAGTTAAATTCTGTCATCATTTACTCACCTTCAAGTTGTTTCAAACCTGTATGCGTTTCTTTGTTCTGCTGAACACAAAAGAAGATATTTTAAAGAAATGTTGGGAACCAAACCCATAGTATTTTTCCCCTGCTATGGAAGTCAATGGGCTTCAACTGTTTATTTCCCCATGTGCTTCAAAATATCTTATTTTGTGTTCAGCTGTTTGGAACAACTTGAGGGTGAGTAAATGATGACAGAATTTTAATTTTTGGGTGAACTATCCCTTAAATTCGCCATTGCAAAGTGAGTTCACATGTTTACAGCGTGTCAATAAACATCTTTTGAAATTCTGATGTAATGGAATATAATGTTTCAGAATGCTAAAAACATCACATTGCTAATATTTTGTTTATTAAAATGATTTTACAAAAGACGTAGTTAGAAAGTTAAATAAGGAACACAGGAACGACCAATAAAATAAGAACCAGTTAATATAAAATACCAAAGAAAAATGGAAAAACACATTCAAGTTACATCCAACACCCAACGACAAGGCAAGTAGAATTTAGAATGTACTTCTCTGGTTACTTAATTGTGAGATATTTTATCCAATATATTGTCCACAGTACCTATATTATGGACAACTGCCTATTTTTCTTTAAAAGGTACACTTTTGGCCCTCTAGCAGTTAAAAATAAAACTGCATGCATTTTGCGGAAGAGCATTGTTTTGGTTGTGCTTTGGCTCTGCGTGACTGTGCGGATAAATCAAGCATACTGCGTTAGTTCAGGCAGGCCATGTAGTCAAGCTCCGCTCTCAGCTGATTGGAAAATTCCAACTCCGCCCCATCAGCTGATCCGATTCCTATGCACTCAATTGGCAACTCTCAAACAGGGCACCTTACTTAAGCGTAGCTTCACTTCAGTCTGCCTGCTTGGCCGCTTCTGCTGTACGCTGCTTTGCAACCCACCTCCTCCCCAGCTCCTCCTTGTGTTTAACTTAATCAATGGCATTCTGTTGTCATTGATGATGCATACTCTGTTCTAAATGGGGGATTTACTCTGCCCTCCCAAAAATGGGCGGTTGTCCCCAGAATCTGCTGCTGTTCCCTGTCTTGGCTTTTCGTGGAGCTCATGAAAAGGATGGGGAATTTAGAGCAGGGCCATATCGCCAAATGTACATTTTTACAAAATATGCCAATAAAAAGTTGACTAAAAGTCTGTGGTGTTTTTGACTTAAGTGGACCTGACTGAATTATGGTTCTTTCTCCTAACTAAAAAAAAAGAGAGAGATTATCATACTGCTCATAAAACATTAAGGGCCCTATTTTAACGATCTGAAACGCAAGTGTCAAAGCGCGAACCGCAAGTAACTTTGTGGGCGGGTCTCGGCGCTGTTGCTATTTTCCCGGCGGGATAAATGGCTCTTGCGCCCGGCGCAAATCTAAAATGGGTTGGTCTGAAGTAGCTTCATTATTCATAGGTGTGGTTTGGGCGTAACGTGAATAAACCAATCCGAGCGTCATCCAACATTCCCTTTAAAAGCAGGTGCGCAAGTTCCATTATGGATTGCTATTATTATGGCGTATTTACCAGGCGCACGCCAGGAGCGGTTCACAGCCGAGGAGACTGATGTTCTTGTAAGAGCAGTGAAAGACAGAGAAGTGAAGTTGTAATGTTGTACATTATGGTAAAGGTGATTTCACAGTCTTTTTTTTTTTCAGTCTTTCAGTTTTTTCAGTTTTTCAGTCGATTTTTTTTCCTGGTTCTTGACGGACAAACCAATTTGTCAGATGTCCTTATATACATATATGTCTTGCCACTATTGGGCAAACAGGTCTTATCCTTAATTATTACAATTAGCCTGAATCATTTGTAAGCTAGATTTATGCCTATTTTTTCACATCTTCGTGGCACACCACAATGATTTCCGTCATCTCATGTGTTAATATTTTTTTAGTGTAACAATTTATGATTTGCAAAAATAACTGTTGCATCTGTGTAGATTACATGAGCAAAGTGTATGCGCGTTGCGCACGCTATACATTATGGTCAAGCATGCGCCCTTAAAATAGCATAATGAACAACGCGCAACGCGCCACTGACTTTAGACTAGGTTTTTTCTGGTCAGTGGCGCAATTGTTTAATGGAACAGCAAAATAGCACCAGGGATTGTTTGCGCCGGAACACGCCTCCTTTTTTGCGCTGAACCGCCCAGGGAGCGCAAGTGCATTCACTAGTTTAGCGACGTGCTTCTGTGGAGGGAAAAGCGCGCTTTGCGCGGGTACAAAATAGGAATGACACATGCGTCGGTGTACAAAGTCAATTGCGCTGGGTGCAAGATAGGGCCCTAAGAGATATAACCAGTTTATATGGAAAGGATCTCAAGCTGACTAGCTGAAGACGTTACTGCTATAATAACCATTAATAGACACGGTACTTCCTTGAAAATAAATTCCAGCACAGCGTTACAACAACCATAATGAAATTACCCATCATAGATATTGTTTTATAATGAACTCTGTTAGAGCTACAAATGGCAGTTTATCTGTTCAATAATATACCTTACTCACCTGTTGACTACAAAAACGTCATCTCCATGTTGCTTTTACAGCATTTCAAACCCCTAAGTTCTCACCATCGTCAAAAAGCCAAGCCTATGTTGATTCCTGTTTTATTGCGAGCAGACTCTCCTGTTATGCGTGTTTTTTTATTTAAATGGGTAATTTTCTGGAAGTTTGAGATTCATCGCGCTTCCTGTCAATCTTTCTCGCTCCCCATCCCGACAGGTCTAAAATATAAACACTTATAATATGCTTACAGTGAATCGGGGTAAGACAAAAACACGTTTTGAAGAAGGATTGATGATGATATTGACTCATTATTTAAATTGTATTAATTGTGAATGAAAAGTTACATAGTGTCCCTTTAATAAACATTAATTTTAGATAATCACAAAAAGACTGTTTTAAGAACAGTAACATTTTCTCTGTGGTCATCAGATTATGCTGAATTAAAAATCGAAGGCCATGCTTGGATAGGTTAATGACGTTTGGCTTTGAAACTGCTAGCAGATGCATCCCTACCGACCCGTTTGAGCACAAATCAATCAGCGGTCAAGGGCAAAGACCAAAACAACGGCAGACGCACAGTTCACTCAGATTAAGACAGCAGAGTTTAAAACAGTGGCGCTGGGCGAGCATGTTCATAAATGAACTAAAATCCTTTTGATTAATGCGCAGAGATATTCGCCTTTGGCTTTGACACAACATGTGGACTGCCAGAGATGATGGCCTCACACTAAACAAATAAACAAATGACACACCTAAACCTCCAGACGCTGTTCGATTAGCTCCAGAGTTTATGGTGTATGTACGCCTTTAATCCAGGGTCACACAGAAGGGAAGCATGTGTGCGGGTCAATATGAACATGGGAAGAATACTTTTGATAAGAAAAAGCCCGTAGCTATATATATATATATATATATATATATGTATATGTGTGTGTGTGTGTGTGTGTGTGTGTGTGTGTGTGTGTGTGTGTGTGTGTGTGTGTGTGTGTGTGTGTGTGTGTGTGTGTGTGTGTGTGTGTGTGTGTGTGTGTGTGTGTGTGTGTGTGTGTGTGTGTGTGTGTGTGTGTGTGTGTGTGTGTGTGTGTGTGTGCATTTAACATGTGAGTTAACATTTTGGGTGACTTCTATATGGGTGACATGACTTAAAGCTATATTGCTGATTATTCTTGACTGCATTTTTATGCCAGGATAAGGAGAAATATCTAATACGATAGCATAATACTTTCAAGTTAAACTGGTTATTTATATTTTTCTAGTGATAAAGTATGTTTACAAGCTGTTTAATTCATAAAATGATATTAAAACAAAAATTATAAAAGATTCTATAAAGCACCTGACAAAACCCTTAAAGGTTCTACATAGTGTCGTGTTCTACGTCTAGTGTTGGCTCAAGAGCAAAGAATCTTTAACAGTTTCATAATCAATATTTCCTGCTGAGGTCCATCTCCCTTGACCTTGCGGTGATCATGGCAATAGACCTTGAATCAGAGACGAGGAGAAAGGTTGTATTTCTATCCTGTTATACTCAATCCTCTTACACATAAATGCACACAGATGGCTAGGAGAATCTCAAATTATGATGTTTGTGGGGACATGCCACCCATGATCATGACCACAAACCCTGTGACCTTTGACCTGTCACCTCTAACCTGCTCAAATGTGTCTGCTCATTGTGGTGTCCAATCACAATAGACCTCAAGATCAAACCCAAGTGTCTATTTGCCTTGTCTAAGCTGTTAGATAAACACTGAAGATCACTGACAGATTGGACCATTATGATTCAAACACGGACCCTCATTCAAACTCCACACAACGGTTCGCTCAAAAACCTAAAGCAAATTGAGTCTGTAATCTTTCTTTCTCTGTTCAAAAGATCATTCTGTGGTTGAAATTAGTGATATGTTCAAAAGAGACATCTGTCATCATGGAAAGGAATATGACTCATTTGTTATTTCTTCGTTTTATATCCTAAACCGTAAAGGCTATTATTTGCATTTAATCAGTTGAGACTTTGAAAACATGGTCAACTTTGTAAATGTAACTTATAACATTTCATGTGTATAAATCTCAGATTAAAAAAATGATCTTACTCTTTATATAACTAGTTTTTGTATTACTTTTTTCTATTTTATTTTCATGTTTGGGGGCTTACGCTGTAAAGTGTCCTTGAGTTCTGTGAAAATACAGATAAATAATAGTTATTGTGTGTGTTATGTAATATTGTTCCAAAATTAAAAAAAATTGCTCATTTCTGCTGAACCAGATCTGGCATTTATGAACACTCATTTTTGTTTTGAAAACCCACCAGCGGAGGGCAATGTGACAGAATATCATGTTTTAACATTGCAAGTGGAAGTACTCTGTACACTGTTTTCCTGTTAAGTGTTCTTAACAGAATTAGCTCCACTCAAAACCTTGTGTAGCATAAAACAAACTAAAATGAGTATGTATGAGTAACCCCGATATTTAGACGTGTCAAAAGTAAATTCAAATTTTTCAGTTGCTAGCTAGCAACAGGGCATGCTAAAAAATGTAAGTTTTTTACTAGGCTAATGTATGTTGTTGAAACTTTTAAATACCAACCCATTCAACTCTAAAAAGACTCCCTCTTTTCTCATCTTATCTCAAAAAACACATAAAATTACTCTTTGGATGTTTACTCTTCCCATCCAGTCCCATGCAAAGCATGCTGGGAATTAGCAATCCCCTGCCAAATTTCAGTTAATGTAAACAAACACTATTTTCGTATAGTCAATAAGCATGCATTAAACTTCTATTTACAAAATTAAGTGGATTGCATGCAATAAGATTATGACAAAATGTATTCAATTGTGCTGCATTATTTTATTTTAATTAAATAAATATAAATTAAGAAAACAAATTAAACTAAAAATGTCTGTGTGACAATCCTGTAAAATGATATGATCAATAAGTCATGGCAAATTATGTTTTACATATAATTTAAGCAGAGATTCAACTCATTTAAATATAATTTAAGTTTAAATGAGTTGTACAGCCAATTTGATTATAATTAAAAATGTAAGGAAGCAACTGAATTTAAGTTTTTAAGTTGAAATAGGTGGATAACAGTGAAGGAAAAACTACTGAAAAGTATGTTAAAAAAAAAAAGCCCCCTAAAATAGACCTACTGAATTCTGTACAGATTGTTGGGCCCATGGGCCTAGATAGTTAAATCATTAAATCAAACCATCTTAAATCTTAATATTAGAGACTTGAGTAAGAAAATCTGTCGAAATGTTAAATAAAAAAAAATAAAAAAAATTATAATAGATATCATTTTAAGTTTATTTGTGATTTGGGTAACGTGATCGCTTGTTGACATTATCCGTGTCCCCTCTTTATCGTATGATTGACACGAGAGGTTGTGAAGTGCCGCTTGTTCCCACAAAATGCTTCCGCGCGCAGTTTAGCGGATAATTAAATTCTAAATCGAGTTAAACCTCTCAAAGAATATCTTGATGCCTCTAGTTTGTAAGTCGACACCGCGAGTAAAGCCCTAGAACACAGAAAAGCGCAGCGTGCGGCCAGCTGCGTCAAACAAGTGTGCGCTGACTGAGCCCGCGAGCACCGGCCACGACGCCTGTCTAGTACAGGACAAGGCCGCGAGACGCGTCTGCAGTCTCACGAGCTGTTTTGACAGGATAATATCCGTCTGACCGAGCGGAAACATTATTAATCGTCTCACTTGGGAATTCGTTTTATTCCCATGAGACCACCAGTTCATAAATAAATAGAAGAACCTGCAAGACAATGGGACACATAGGCTACACTCAAAAAATGCTGGGTTATTTTTTTTTTTTTTTACCCAGTGCTGGGTATTTTTTCTGTAACTCAGCTGCTGGGCCATCACATACCTACCCAGTGCTGGGTCAATGTAACCCATTGTTGTCTGAGCCAACCAGTTAAAACTGGATTTTGTGTTTTGTTCTAAGAAACAAAAAAACTTCCTGAGGGGAAGTTCCTGAATGAAATTAAGGTTTGTATTACATTGTATTCCTATCAAATTATACTGTACAAAGAAGAAAAAGTCACAGCTAACGGCAGCGCCACCAGGAAGTTTCAAACGAATCACCTCCCGCAAAACGAATGCATGTCCAGGGCTGAAATACGACTCAACATCGCTGTCCTATACTGCCGTTTTCTCCACTGACATAATAGGAGCGTTGCTGATCTAGTGCACTGTGGTCACGATATGCGTTTGACCGGTTGAAACTTAAATGTCTGACAGATGAGATGGCACAAGGTAAAGCAGTTTTTCTATGTAACTGTTCAAAAATGAAAAAATATATATACGTTTGTCATTTAATGACCAGGAATAGCTTACTGATACCAGTTTTCTTCCCACAGAATCCCATTGGCTGCTGTTGCTGCTCTTGTCATGTCATTTACTAAATGTTTTTTATGACTGTAAAAGACTGACTTGCCATTGAATAAAAAATATTTAATATGAACACTTTTGTTTTTGCCCCCATTTTTCATGAGCTGAACTCAAAGATCTAAGACTTTTTCTATGTAGCCTACACAAAAGACCTATTTCTCTCAAATATGTGCAAATCTGTGTTAGTGAGCACTTCTCCTTTGCCGTGATAAACCATTCACCTCACAGACTCACTGATTCATAATGCTTCGAAGCTTCATGATGCTGTGTTTTGAAATCGGTCATCACTATATAAGGTCATATTGGGTAACCCTTTAAGGCCTGAGCACACCGGGATGATTATCGCGCGAGCTTATCGCCAGCGTTTTTCGAGATATTTTTCAGCGCGTCTTTGTGTTCACACCCAAGCGATTTTCACTGGCGATGCGCTGAGTGAATGTGCAAATTCAGTAGATGGCGCTCCCGGTACACAAGGTGGTGCTGCGCCACTTTACGCATTTTTTAAAAATGAAGCTTTTACGCCTGGCGCAGTGTGCACATTTACATTGGTGCCCTTTGTTTAGTCACAAGGCGTTAAACGTCGGCGATAAACGCATGCGAAAATCGTCCCGGTGGGAACAGGCCTCTAGTCTGGCCACAATAAAAAGCCACTCTAAAATGTGCAGTTTTATCACACAGCACAATGCCACAGATGTAGCAAGTTTTGAGGGAGCGTGCAATTGGCATGCTGACATCAGGAATGTCCACCAGAGCTGTTGCCAGTTAATTGAATGTTCATTTCTCTACCATAAGCCGCCTCCAAAGGCGTTTCAGAGAATTTTGCAGTACATCCAACCGGCCTCACAACCACAGACCACGTGTAACCACACCAGCCCAGGACCTCCACATCCAGCATCTTCACCTCCAAGATCGTCTTGAGACCAGCTGCTGCAACAATCGGTTTGCATAACCAAAGAATTTCTGCACAGAAACTGTCAGAAACCGTCTCAGGGAAGCTCATCTGCATGATCGTCATCCTCATCGGGGTCTCGACCTAACTGCAGTTCGTTGTGGTAACCGACTTGAGTGGGCAAATGCTCATATTCGATGGCGTCTGGCACTTTGGAGAGTTGTTCTCTTCATGGATGAATCCCGGTTTTCCCTGTACAGGGCAGATGGCAGACAGCGTGTATGGCGTCGTGTGGGTGACATTTGCTGATGTCAACGTTGTGGATTGAGTGGCCCATGGTGGCAGTGGGTTATGCTATGGGCAGGCGTATGTTATGAACAATGAACACAGGTGCATTTTATTGATGGCATTTTGAATGCACAGAGATACCGTGACGAGATCCTGAGGCCCATTGTTGTGCCATTCATCCACGACCATCACCTCATGTTGCAGCATGATAATGCACAGCCCCATGTGGCAAGGATCTATACACAATTCCTGGAAGCTGAAAACATCCCAGTTCTTGCATGGCCAGCATACTCACCAGACATGTCACTCAATGAGCATGTTTGGGATGGTCTGGATCGGCGTATATGACAGTGTGTTCCAGTTCCTGTATTATGCTGTCTAATCACACCTGTGAGGTGGATGGATTATCTCAGCAAAGGAGAAGTGCTCACTAACACCAGAAGCCTTCACTCAGCTAAGGAGCGACGGCTTGTGGTACCATCATAGAGAGGCAGAAAATCCCTCTCTAGAAAAATTTCATTCACCGTTCCCTGCTGGTGGAACAATCTTCCCACCTCCATCCGAATTGCAGAATCACTGACAACATTCAAAAGACAGCTGAAAACTCACCACTTCCGTGAGCACTTAACCTCATCTTAAAAAAAATATTTTCCTTCTTTTTTCCACTACTCCCTCCCTACCCTAGCGTATGATGCTCTGTGTAATGTTCAAAACTTAGTACAGGCACTTTTTGTGTTTTGTTGCCTCTTTATGAAGGATAACTTCTTGTACTCCTAAAAGCGTCTGCTAAATGCATAAATGTAACACAGATTTAGACAGATTTGTGAACAATATTTGAGAGAAATAGGCCTTTTGTGTACATAGAAAAAGTCTTAGATCTTTGAGTTCAGCTCATGAAAAATGGGGGCAAAAACAAAAGTGTTGCGTTTATAATTTTGTTCAGTGTATATATAATAGAGATTTCATATAATTTCCTTCAACTATAGGTTCTTAGACTTAGGTTTCACTGGCTTATTATTTGGTATTATTTACCTTATCAAATGATATAGGCTGTGAGACACTGACTACAGGTTGTCTGTTCATGACTGACCCTTCACCTTATAAAACTCTTTGCAGTACCTTAAGTTTTCCAGCTCAAACAGTAGAGCGTGGTGCTAGCAACGCTAAGGTCATGGGTTTGATTCCCAGGGAAAGCAAGAGCTGACAAAATGTAAATGTATACCTTGAATGCAATGTCGCTTTGAATAAAAGTGTCTGCCAAATGCATAAATGTAAATGTAATTTTTGATAAAATTCCAACTTAGTCTATATAGCCTAAGAATTAAAAAAAATATATTCACTACTTAAATCTTATATTTTGCTTGTTAGAAATGCTTGACAACTACCATGGAAAATAGTCTGTGTGTGCAAGTGTTTATTTACATGTTTGAGTGACAGGAAGTGTGTCAGTCACAGCTGTTCAAGGCAGTGCGCTTGAAAGTAGATTGGGTCAGGTTGTATTTGAGTTTGTTCAGAAGAATGAGGAATTTCATTATGTAGAAGCCACTCTGTGATTCTGATCCCTGATTAAGGATCTAATTACCCAGTTTAGACTGTAAGTGGTCTATTTGCACTTTGGTGCTGGAGTTGAACCCTTTCCAGATAAGTATGTGTGAGAGAGAGAGAGAGAGCGCCCATGTGTGTGTGTTTCTCTTGGCCCAGATAGTGCGCTTATGAATGTCAGCTGCACCTCTGTGTCTCCACAGTCATTTAGCAAGCGTGCACAAATGTTTAGTGTGTGTTTGAGGACAATGCATGTGAGGGATTCTTGTGGAAAGAGAGTCTTACCTCTAAGAATAGCACATTAGAAGTTAATTAGGTCTAAAGTAAGACATCGTCATGAGGGAGGCAGCTTCTTCTCTTTTTTAAGTGTTGTAATGTCATCAAGCAAAAGCAGAGATCGAGATTTGTGAATTGAATAATTGAATTGATCATTTAAGAGTGAAAATTCTGTGATCGATTATTCTCACCCGAACCCATAGACTTTTGTTCATCTTCGGAACACAAATGAAGATGTTTTTAATGAAATCTGAGAGACTCCATTGAAAGCCTATTCACCCAAAACTCTGATGCTTCAAAATGTTCAGAAAAAGATTGTAAAATAAATCCATATGAATGGAGCAGTTTAATCCAAGTCCTCTGAAGAGACCTGAATGAATAGGCTTTTATTCGCATATAAACAGTGATCAGCGAACATACATATAGCACATGGAAAATCAAAGCTCAACCGTACTTGCTTGATGCTCAAGAACAAACCTCATTAGTTCTTGCAGAAGCCCAAATGTGCTGGCGTGACATGCGAGAATGAACCTCGTTGGTTCTCACGCTTGAGCTTCCGTTGACCAAATTTGAGTGTATGTTTGTTGATCAATGTTTATATGTGAATAAAAGGCTAAATTCAATCTGTTCATCATTCAAATTGATCGTGTTTCTTTAGAAAAACTCTGAACTCTGCTAGTCTTATATAGATGTCTTTTACGATCTCTTTATGAATGTTTCGAAGTGTCAAAAAACTCATGTTTCATTAAAAATATCTTCATTTGTGTTTTAAAGATGAACAAACATCTTATGGGTTTGTAATGACACGAGGGTGGGTAAATTATGACAGATTTTTTGGGTGAACTAATCCTTTGAAGTTGTGGTTGACAATATTTCCACAATAGAGGAAAGTGCTATTTTAGTGCATTGCTTCAAACTCACTTCATGTGTCAGAGGCCCTGATAACAGGTTTTAAATTATATAAGTGCAAATAGACCTTATTGGCAAATGCTATTTTCACAGACTCCACCGACCATTGCTCAATGTAACCTTAGCACAGATAGCATATTCTGTTTATACTATGTGTGAATATCATCTATCACTAGTGTAAACAGGGTGCTATATCTACCACTATTTACACTATAAATAGCATTTACCTTTTTATACCTAAATATTTTGGCATCTATTTGAGGTCTATTTTCAAAAATGACTGGTCATACATTTTACCTTATATTTCATATTTTTTATTTTTATGGGCAATCTCTTGGGGATCCTTGATGCTGCTAATCAGGACCCAAACAGGAAGGTATTTTTCAACCTTGTAAACTAGGTAGAGGGTGAGTTTAATAATAATTGCATTTGTAATGTGTATGTGGAATGCTTAGTGATAGAAACAATGTCTAAAAACGGCTAATATTATGTCTTGTAGGGTGGTATGATACACTAAACTCCATCTAAAACTACCTTAAACATTTTATTAAGTCTATCATTAGAATTGATAAGATCCCGTACCAGGATATCAAGTTTAACTAAAATCTTAGTTGTGTTAAAAATAAAAATAAAAATATGACAAATTGTCAGTTCCCCATATAGCCATCTAAGCAATGACACTCTCATTTTGGCTCAAGCAGCTACTATTTACCATGGCATGGATAGGGGATTTTTTTTCCATCTTCAACATCTTTTCAGCTATAAATATCCAAGGGATAGAAAAAAGTATGAAATTTAATAAGAAATTCTGATGATATGGTACAATGGGCCTGAAGCAGTGTGTGGTAAAAAAGCTCATAGATGCAATTTTCTCCTACAGCACCTAGGCCTACGTCAACAAAAAGCACTAGCACTTTCCAACACAGCTGCAATAAATTAATAAACACAGTTTTGCCTCAGTTAAGAGGAAATTATTTGTTGAGATGTGCAATGTGTATTTAGATTTAGTTTTGAAGTATGCATGAACTAAAATATAGCTACACAGTTCATGAACTAAAGGCACAATAATACATAAGTTATTAAATTAGATATTATGAAATGAACCAGGAAGAGAAACACCCTGTGCCAAAGTTGAGTCTCAAAGTTTTTTTTTTTTTTTTCATATTTCTTTGTATTGAGATCAAATGTCTCTCCATCAATATTCAATTATTTGTCTTATTATTTATCATTTTTAACATTCAACAATTAACAACTTAAGGGTAAAACCATATGACCCTTTGCACCCTAATAAAAAAAATATGAATAATGGTTTTCAATGTGGCCCAAAATTGTCAAGATGATCCCAGGTGGGTGAAGTTTCTCGAGACAACATGAGGGTTAAAACCCTGCCCTGTACCAGAGGCTTCCCGGTTTAAAGTCCGCGCATCCCCGTGTATCTGCAATATTATGTCATCGTATTCGGATTCTCGCGCAGGATAGCTCGCCTTTAAGGTATTTTAGCAAAGTTCGACTACGAACGACTGTTTATTCAGAGGTTGCCGAGTGAAACAGCTTTTTTAAAATGCACTCGAGAGAACGTGTATTTTAGAGCAGCACGAATGCAGCATGCTGTAGTCGGGGTACCCAGTCACTTCCTTGTCCTGCGGAGAGGAGAAAGCAGTGACGTCGGTAGACCGGTCTGCACGGTGGATGTAACGCCGCAGAGGGAAACCTGTCCGCTCGACCCGGACAAACGACCCACGCCGGCGTGCCGACACATATCAGCCACTTTATCGTGGGCGGCTCGACGCCTCACGCGCGCTGAATCTTAAAAATGTTTTGCTGTGGACCACGACGATAGGCTGGCGGTTAAGCAACGCTCGACCGGGAGATCAGCCGTTATCAGCTGCCCCACTGTCTATGTGTCCGTGTGCGGTGCACCGGTGACCATGTCCTTGTTGAAGAGTGACGAGGAGCAGCGATGGGTGCCAACGCACGTGCAGGTAACTGTGCTACGGGCCCGGGGGTTGCGCGCGAAGGGTAAACACGGCACCAGCGATGTTTACACCATCATCCAGCTGGGCAAAGAGAAATATTCCACGTGCGTGATGGAGAAGACTACGGATCCGGAATGGGGTGAGGAATGCGCGTTCGAGCTGCAGCCGGGGATCCTGGAGGAGGGAGGGCGAGACGCTTACCCACCCGGTAGTGGCGACCTGACCCTCACCGTTATGCACCGTGCTCTCATAGGGCTAGATGTGTTCCTGGGCCAGGCTGTTATACCGGTGGATGAAGCCTTCCAGGATCGGAAATCCATGAAAAACGAGTAAGTTTGTCTTTGCATTGACTGTTTATGTATTTATTCGTTGTTGTTATCAGTATCAGTCTGAATGAGCAGCTGTGGCTGAATGAAGATTAATTTGTGCCATTAGCCCAGATGTCTTACTCAGAGTGCTGCAATCTGTTCCTCTGCAGTCACACCCTCTAAAGTGGGCCTGGATGTTTGACTGAGGAAAGTAGGGGAATTTTCCTTGGTGTTTTCCTTTCCTGTTCCTGGTGGCCTCTCAATGGTACAAAATGAATATCTTCCTCATCGAACACAGCAGATGAGAGGCTCCAAAACCTGAAATGGGTGTGTCCCATAAGGGAAACATCCTAAATGTGTTAAAGGGTTAGATCACCCAAAAATTTTAATTCTGTCATTAATTACTCACCCTCATGTCGTGCCAAACCCGTAAGACCTTCGTTCGTCTTCAGAACACAACTCCATAGGCAGCAATCTAATTACCACTTTCAAGGCCCAGAAAGGTAGGAAAGTACAGTGGTTCAACCTTAATTTTATGAAGCAACGAGAATACTTTTTAGTGCGCAAAAAACACACAAAAATAATGACTTTATTCAACAATCTCTTGTCGTTGCCAGTCTCCTACGCTGTTGACAAACGGGGCTCACCATTGGCTAGCTCCTGCGTCAGCATCACACGAATGCGTTGTGGTGCTCACGTGAACCGCGTCGGCCAATGGTAAGCCAGCGTTCAGCGCTTCGAAAACGCTGAACTGTATTTACTACGTCAGCAGCATAGGAGACTGGCATGGACTACAATAGGTTGTTGAATAAAGTAATTACTTTTTGTGCGCAGACCCTCCCCGAAAAATATTCTCGTCGCTTCATAAAATTAAGGTTGAATTTTAACCATGTCTTTCCTACCTTTCTTGTAATTTTTACAAATTAGTTTCAAGCTACATTCAAATGAAATCCTATTCAAATCTCAATAGGTTTCATTCTGACTGTTCTGATTGGATTTTGCGTAGCTTTTTTTCTTATGTCACTTTCTCACGCCACGTAAACACGTCAGACATGGTTACGGAAACAACGTTGTGTTGTCGATGTGCAGGTCGATCAGAAAATTATAATATAATGGAGACATCTCCATGGTCCAGTGGTGAGGTGATTACCACATGAGTCCACCAGTCACGGCCTGGTCCACAGACCTCATTGAATTTTAAGACTGGCAGAGATGGCAGCATGGAATAAAGTCACTGATGCCAGCCTCCTAACATTGTCATATTGTAAAACAACATTGCAAACCATGTTGTTTTTGGCATATGCCTACCAATGCAACGCCATTGCAATGGAAACAGCGCAGATAGACTATTCCGGAAAACGAAAGTGTGCTGCGGGAAACAGTATGGACAGTTAATAATTTAGATCAGATTCCATTCGGATACACAAATAATTGCATTTGGAGTGACAGCGGTATAAACATTGAGGGTGTCCAGGATCAGTGTTGAGAAACGCTTGTTTAGATGTTCTGTATTTTACACATCTGTTTGATTCAGGTAGCTGAACAAAGTGTGGAATATGTCATTGCTTATGCATATGAACAGTCTAGCTTTGCTCTGTCAGCTTTCTGATTATGTAAGATTAAGGCACAAGCAGAAAATGAAGGCTTGGGTCATGTGCTTCTACCTGGTGCATCAGGGCTCTTTACCCATAATGACCCTTTTTGTGTGCTTCACCAATACAATCTCATTGCAATATGTAACTATTTCACATTTTTGGGTATTGGTGGCTAATTCACTCTAAAAAATGCTGGGTTAAAAACAACCCAAGTTGGGTTGAAAATGGACAAACCCAGCAATTGGGTTGTTTTAACCCAGTGAATGGGTTAAATGTTTGCTTAAAACAACCCAATCGCTGGGTTAAAATGACCCAATTGCTGGGTTAGTCCATTTTCAACCCAACTTGGGTTGTTTTTAACCCAGCATTTTTTAGAGTGTTCGTATGAATTTGTATGATCTTATTTATACAGTACGTTTTATGTATCGTACTGTTTAATTAAGTTACTATGCATTACTATTACTATGCGTGACGTGCTATACTCCATGTAGCATCTCAAACCATTTTAAAATGCAATTTTTATCTAGCCATAACAACTAGTCCATTCACATCAAGATATTGTCCTCCAGAAGTAACCAAGAGTTTATAAGCAATAACATAAACATCTGTGGTACTAGATAACGGATATCAGAAGCTCAGAATAGCTCAAGATGATCAGGCAGTGGAGCATGACTTCTTCATGCTTCACTTTTTGAGACATTTTTAAAAATTTCATAACCTGGAGTATATAAAAACTTATGTGTTTCACTGTAGCATGCAAAGGAAAGTGTTTTAAGATGCACTTTAACCTGTATGTAGAGTCTCTGTGCATATATTTATGTGTATGATGATTCTGAGGAAATCTATTTTCTTGAGTAGTTGTGGGTGAGTGAGGCTCTATAGTATATCTAGACTCTAACACTACAGCTGTGAGAAATGTATTCTCAGTATACGCCCCACTTCCTGTAACTGGCCAGCAAATAAAATAAAAAAAATATTTATAGGCTATTATATAGAGGCCGTTCAGCTCTTCTGGTATCACTTATGTTGAGATGTAACCAGAACTGATGTGTTTAACTTATATTAAGGAGTACCTTTTTTAAAAACCTTTTAAATAAGACAAGAATAGGTAATACCTCAAAAATGTGACACAATGACAATTATCCTGCTACTGTACACTGTAAGGCCTACATAATGCTCCCAATTATAGTTACGCACAGGCATTAAATTGTAGCCTTAAAGGGATAGTTTAGACCCAAAAACTCTCCCTCAAGTAGTTCCAACCCTGTATGAATTTTTTTCTTCTGCTGAACACAAAATAAGATATTTTAAAGGTCCCATGGCATGTTTTTAATTTATTTTATTTTATAATGTATTCTGAGGTGTACTTATATTGTTAGTATGATTTTTACATAATAAAATGTCATAATTTAGAAATAAAAGGCATTTTTTTTCTATACTGATGTTTGCCCTCTGGCTGAATGCCCTGTTTCAAGGGGCGTGTCTGCTGTGGGACTTCAGTGAAAACGCCACTGTTGTGATTGGCTGACATCTTTGCATTTGAAATGAGTATTAGATCTTGTAGCGAATGGGGCATGGTTTAACGAGGTCTACGAGGCACGAGCCTGCCAGAGAGACGGATGGACCTGAGTTCACTTCTCATCAGTTCTCTCAGCACGTCTCAGTTCAGTGAACTGTTGTAGTTACTAGCATATACTTCAGGTTATTAGTTTATTTCTAGTCGGAGGGACTGTCACTCATGTCAGAAAGTTAGTAACTTTAGTAAATTATGGATCAGCGCTGACTCGAGACGCAAACCGTTTAGAACGATTCAGTCCGATTTGATGAACTGGTTCGACCGGTTCACTAAAAAGAACCGGTTCAAAAGAACGATTTGTTCGCGAACCGGGCATCACGGACCAGAGACGGAGCGATTGCTAACAAACTTATATTGTAACTACTGAGTTGTGAGAGAGCTGTCCGCGCGAGTTTATTTTGTTTGTATCTGAGAGTTCTGAATAAAAACGAGTCCCAGTCACACCAATCCCGTCTTCCTGCTTATTCAACCAACTTTGTAACACATGTAATGTACCATTACAGCTGTCGACATGAACAAGTTACGATTAAGTGTTGATTATAGCATTATTTTTAGATATTTTCCTATCATATGAAAAGCATCAGTGACGCATGACTTTCATTTTATGAGGTTTTTCAACATGAAAATGAGTTCCCCTAGCCTGAATATTGTCCCCAAGTGGCTAGAAATTTTGATCGGTGTAAACCGAGTTCTGGCTGTCTTTCTCTGCCTTTGAGAAAATGACAGCCCAGACGAGCTGATCTTGAATTTTCCTGTTATGACACCATAACAGGAACGGTTACCTTTGAGTACACAGCGCAAAAAAAGACACAACAGCGCAGTAATCGACTGTAATCCAGTTTATTGTGGGGATAGCTGGCGCCGCGTATGGCGCCTCCGCTGTGGGCGAGATGCAGTACTGGGGGTCGGTGATGTTGAAGGCCGACCGGTCAGTGCAGCCCGAGCTTCGGCGTGAGTGAGGTTTATCTCTAAAGATGTGGCTCTGCCGATGTTGAGCAGAAACTCACGACTGTATGCACATTTAAGAACAGATAGATGCGACAAGGACGTACAAAAACACTGACTCACAAGATAGAAAACACGAAAACACCGTTCTGTCGGGAGAGAGAGAAGCCGCAGCGTGTGCACGAATAATAATAGTTCTGTGTGAACTTGAATAATTAGCTACACATCAGAAATCACTGATCACAGATCAGAAGGAACTGAAAAAAGACTTTCATTTGTACATCAAAACACTGAGAAACTGCCAGCATTCACTCGTTCACAAGCCATGATCTCTCGAGGACAAACAAATATGGCGCTCGCATGGGCGAGCCAAATTCTCTGGGCAGAGGAAAGGGAGGTAACAGTTCCTGTTATGACGTCATAACAGGAAAATTCAAGATCAGCTCGTCTGGGCTGTCATTTTCTCAAAGGCAGAGAAAGACAGCCAGAACTCGGTTTACACCAATCAAAATTTCTAGCCACTTGGGGACAATATTCAGGCTAGGGGAACTCATATTCATGTTGAAAAACCTCATAAAATGAAAGTCATGCCATGGGACCTTTAAAGAACATCGGTAACCAAACAGTTGATGGACCCCATTGACTTCCTTTTTTGATGGACCCCATTTGACTCCTTCCTTCCATCAACTGTTTGGTTACCCATATTCTTCAAAATGTCTTATTTTGTGTTCAGCAGATGAAAGAACTACTTGAGGGTGAGTAAATGATGACAGATTTTTCATTTTTGGGTGAATTATCGCTTTAAATGAGACACTGTAACCTAACTCGACTGGAAAAATCAAATTTTAAGATTAATCCAAAATTGCTCCCTCTCTTTTTTTCCATTTATTTTTTGAGTACACAACGCAAACAGATTCTCAAAGGCTCTGACTCAAAGATGGTGAGTGTGTGTAAAATAAGTTAAGCATTTCAAAAAGCAAGTTAAAATGGTAACACATTAGAATAATGGTCCGTCATTAATGGGTAACTATGCAGGAAGTAATAATGGACTAATGAGTAGTACTACATGAACACTTCAGCTACTACTATTAACTAATAAACAAGCTTCAGTAAGTAATATCAAATTTAGGAGATAGTTCCTTATTAGGTAATCAATAATTGCTGAATGGGATTAGCCTCATTAATGACAATTAACTAACTAGTCACTCTACAGGAATAATATTTTTTCACTTTAAAATAATGGTCCAGGTCACTAGACTAGGTAACACTTGAGTAATTAGTGATGCATTTTATGACTTTATTCAGAGATGACTGATTATGGCTCAGACACACAATAATGTTCTTTATAATTTGTCAGTTAAATCATTAATGAGGCTAATCCCATTCAGTAATTATTGATTGCCTAATAAGGAACTATCTCCTAAATTTGATTTTACTGATTAGTTAAGCTTGTTTCTATATTAGTTAATAGTAGTAGCTGAAGTGTTCATGTAATACTACTCATTAGTCCTGCATTACTTCCTGCATAGTTCCCTATTAATGACAGACATTATTCTAAAGTGTTACCCCCAAAATGATATATGGAAGAACACTCAAGCCTGGCCCAAAACCATCAGGCTTAGTGGGGTAGCAGACATCTACTCTCAATTTACTAAGTGCACTAAATGTTGACACTGAGGGTTTAATATTTCCTGAATATGCTGCTTGCTTCTTGGTTCCTGGTGATTTCCAGATTGCGTGTTGGTATCTCCCCTTGTTTGTGTAGGTGGGGTGAGTCGGGTAGATAGATGAATCATGTAGTTAGTGTGTGGGTTGGCAAATTACCATTGTAAGCTATAACGATTAGATCACTCTTGACTCTGCACATTATGATTAAAAACATTTATTCAGATTTGAATCTGTCAGATGTGAGTTTTCTATACTTGGTTAGCACTGATAGAAGTATAAAAAGTGTTTCCATATATTTACAGATTTTTTTTTTTGAAAGGACCACACCGTGAAAGAGCCAGTTCTGCTGGATGCTGAGTAATAAAGCCCACATCTAACCACACTGCTCACCACAGAGGTGAAATGATTGTAGCGTTGAATCTAGGTTATTCACATTGATACTGGAAGTAGTGGGTGTTTTGGGCTCATTGGTTTGGTGTAGGTACCATAAAAGATGCAGCAAAGAAAACAAAGGACTGATTTGACTTGCTGACTAGTCACTTTCGAATCTTAAGCTCTTCAAAGACACAGACAGTTACATTTTGCGCTTCAACCACCACACAAAGTTCTAAATAAAGAGTAAAAGAAGACAAAATATTCCGTTACTAATTTCTAGTTTACTAGGTTCATGTTGCTTTTCCTTTGCTTAGTTGGCCAGGCATTGTTTGAGCACACCATTGTGCACAATACCGTACATAATACCTCTTGTAACTTAATAAACTTGTCAGAAAAGGTATTTTGCTGAAGGTTTTACTTCAGTTAAGGTCAAGAGGTAAAGGAAAAACGGTTGCTTTATTTAGTTCACATTTTGTACATTAACACTTTTACTTTAGAAATGTCAGTAACACTTTACATTAAGGCCTCATTTGTTAACATTAATCAACGCAAACTAACAATGAAAAATATATTTTAAAGAATTTATTAACCAATTGTTAATATTAGTTAATAAAAAATATAACATGTTCATTTTAGTTTACAGTGCATTAACTAATGTTGTTAACAAA